>NW_017732416.1:60593-90349 GCF_001890085.2 Hipposideros armiger | reverse complement strand
CGTATGTAGCCAGCAGCCAGCGTGAGCGGCCAGCAGCCGCAGTGAGCGGCCGTCCAGAAGCCGGCGACTGATGTGCCTCGCCCGGGAGGAGCGCAATGATGGTGCCAACTTGGGCCAGTGAAGCGGCATCCTCCACAACTAGACTGAAGAACAACATGACGGCAGCTTGTCTGTTCCCATCCCCCCAATTCCCCAATAAAAATCTTTAAAAAAAAACACAAAAACATAAAAACCCCCAAAAAACAAATTTCCTTTTTGTTTTGAAGATCTCTAAGATATAATAAAAGTTATAAAATATCAATTACTACAAGTAATTAAAACTGCTTAAAACGGAAATTCAAAACCCAAAATTGAAATCAATGGACTCTGATAATAAATATAAAGGTTTAAGCAATACTGATAGCTGGAGTCCTCTCCCAGATATTTTTTTTAAGATTTTTATTGGGGAATTGGGGGAGGGAAACAGCACTGGGGAATCGGGGAAGGGGAACAGACAAGTTGCTGTCCTTTTGTTCTTTAGTCTAGTTGTGGAGGACGTCGCTTTACCTGTCCATGTTGGTATTATCATTGCGTTCTTCCTAGGCTAGGCAGTTGCTCGCCGGCCATTGGACTGCCGCTCATGGCTGCTCACAAAAGCACACAGCAGCTGCCAGCCAGCCCCACTGCAGCCTCCGCCTCTGCCAGTGACTCATGGCAGCCCAGCTCCAGGTTGAGCTGTTGCTCACCACATTAGCTGTAGAGGGCACAGCGTCACTGGCCTGCATGTGGGATCCAAACCGAGGCCCTGTTGCTCAGAGCTGGTGTCCCAAGCCAACTCTTTATCAATGCGCCACTCACGTTTATTGGTCTGGGGCAGGGGGCAGCAAACTGCGGCTCGCGAGCCACATGCGGCTCTTTGGGTACATTCCGTCTCAAGTTTGCCGACTCCTGGAAGAGCCAATCCTGTCCCTCACAACAATTTAAAAATTATTCTAGAGCCATAAATATATTTTTACATAATCACCATTATGTGAATAATAACCTTTAAAAATTTTATAAATGAAACTATGATAGTTTTATTTTCAATTTTACTTCAGAGCCACATGCACGTACCCAAAGAGCCGCATGTGGCTCACGAGCCACAGTTTGCTGACACCTGGCGGCTCTTCCATCTCAAAAGTTTGCTGACCCCTGGTATGGGGTATGTGCTATGTGGGGTCTGGGCACTGGAATATATTAAAGCTCCCCAGGTAATTCTAATGTGCAGCTAAAGTTTAGAACCATTTTTCTTTTCTTTCTTTTTTTTTTTTAGAAAAACACAACTTTTATTGCTGGTCATGGCTGTGAAACATAAAGGGGAAAGTAAGCAGGGATAATGAAAGCCTTTCAGGCTGTGATGCAAGTCTGACATTTATTAAATAAGGCAGATAAGGAAGGGGGTTTGTATAGGAAAGTGCATGAGACCGTAGTGCAGCTTAGAGAGTCTCGGTGAGCCTGACAGAGCCCGAGAGCAAAGACTGCCTATCACAGGAGGATTGCATTGGCCGGAAATAACACCACTGTAGTACCCCCGTTTTTTAAGTCATTGGCAGAGAACTGTCTGGGGACGGTGTGGTTGGCTCAAACGTAACAACAGATCCTGAAGATGATATGGCTAGAGGTTGTCAGTATACTATACTCATTACAGGTTCTCCCTTAAAGAGGAGAATTTTTGTACTTTTATGCTGCCAAATTAGATATGGGCTAGAGACTGGCATTACATTTTCATTCCAGCCCTTTATCTGGGATCATTTCCCTTCTGTTAGAACCATTTTTCAATTACAATGAATAAAGGAAAAAATAAACAAAATCCACTTAACTTTTTTTTTTTTAAAGATTTTATTGAGGAATTGGGGGAGGGGAACAGCATTGGGAAATTGGGAAGGGAAACAGACAAGTTGCTCTCCTTTTGTTCTTTAGTCTAGTTGTGGAGAACATCCCTTCACTGGCCCATGTTGGTATTATCATTGTGCTCTTCCCGGGTGAGAAAGTCGCTCGCCGACCATTGGCAGCCACTCACAGTGGCTCACGGCAGCTCATGCCCGCTGCCAGCCAGCCCCACTGCAGCCTACGTCGTCGCCGGTGACTCACGGCAGCCCAGCTCCAGATCGAGCTGTTGTTCACCATCTTAGCTGTAGAGGGTGCAGCGTCACTGGCCCTCATATGTGGGAACCAAACTGGGGCCCTGCTGCTCAGAGCTGGTGTCCCAAGCCAACTCCTAACCAACGTGCCACTCGGTTAGCCCATAAAGCCAGCTTATATATCAATTTAAAACAATTAAACAATCCAAAGTTTCAAGTTATCTCCTTCACAACTGTAGACAAGAAATGCATTTGAATTGTCCAAGTTCCACCCTAGTCTTTCAGTAACATCTTGTTTCTAAAGTAGTATGTTCTTCAGTGGAGAGTCTACCACCTGTTAAAAATGTAATACTAGAAGAGGTGAAAATTATTTTTAAAAAGAGAAAGAATACTTTTTACAATTGAGAAGAGAGACCAACTGTCACAAAATACTATGGCCCACTTCTTGCTTAAAATCAATACTCCTTATCTCATCCTTGAAGGTGAGTTTAAAACAAAAACAAAAAATCACAGATTAATTTCTTATATGTACCCATGACATCTGATAGCTGTGAGTTTTAGTATTTAACTGTGCATTATACTGGAAAAACCAATGAACTATGAACCAAGAGTTGGATTCTAATCTCAGCTCAGGCACTGAATAGGAGATTTCACACAAATGACAGGAGGAGGTGGAGAAAAGGGGAAGGAGAAGAGGGGGAAGCGGAGGAGGGGGAAGGGGAGAAAGGGAAGGAAAAGGAGAAGCAGCAGCAGCAAGCCTTACTTGCCTACAATTAATTTTTAATCAAACTTTTTACTGTCTTAATATGAATCAAGATTTTAAAATCTGTGTTACTGCTGAACTGAGACTTTACAGAAAATGTAAAAGGGAGCAACAAAAGTGGGGAAAGAAGAGGTAAAAACAATCAGTAACTAACTATCAGAGAGGTACACCATTCCTAGGTAATTGTGGAAGTATTCGAGCAAACGGCACCCTCTCCTAACGAATCTAAGTCACATGAACAACCATTCTGAGTGCCTACCATATACACAGGACAAGACAGTTCCTAATTTCAAAAATTCTATAGTTTAGTAAGCACACTAATAATCAGAGAATTCTTGGTAAGACTTTCAATAAAACAGGATGATAAAGAAAAAATACTTGAAAGTTCAGCAAATTAAATTTGGAATTTTTGTAAATTTTACTTATTTCATCGATAAGAGACAAAGTTACTTCCTCCCCTTTCCACTAGGATTTTGACCACTGTGACAAATCAACTATACAATTTATATTGTAGAAATTAACAGTGAGAAAGGATCGCTAACAGGTTCATTTCTTAGGAGGTGGGGGGAAAGCTTTTACATTTTAATTTTAAATTCATGTCAAGCTGGGTTGAAAAGAATTGAAACTTCAAATTTTGAATCACATTTAGAGAAGCCATTGTAATTTTTTAAAAATCTCTCCCAGAAACCAAATGTGCCTATTATTGAAAAGTAGACTCAAATGCATTATTCTAGTCTTAGCCAAGAAAGGAAAGAAAAAAACTAACATTTACTCAACACCTACATATGTGCTAAGCACGTCTATATTTTACTATTTTAATAATTTCAAATTTGTTAAGTGATCCATTTTGCAAAAAAGCACATTGAGTCATGGGCTAGTTAAGCAATTTTCCCACGGTCTCACAGCTAGTTTTTGTAAATGTGTTCTTTCCATTATATTTTGCTACCTCAGAAATAAATATTCTAGAAATAGTTTACTCATGGACTTTATTATGTATTGGGGAAAACCACTGATCAAATGAGAAAAAAAAATTTAAGCATATGGTAATAAGTATACAATATGCTCAAAATGATTCTTCAAATACTGAAGGAAATGAAAGTAAAGCTGTGACTAATTTAGGGTGTCAGTACAGGCAATTTCAAATAGCTTAAGCTTGATAGAGAAACTCACCGAAGTATGTAAGAACAAGTAAGCCATAGTTGAGGATTTTAGAAAATTAACTGGGAAAACCAGAACAGCCACACTGGGACTTACAAAAGGTCTTTCTTTAGAGAAGGGAAGAATATGGACCTCAAGTTTTAAATAAGTCCTCTCTCTAGTCTTTAGCATTTAAACCATACCACACAAGGCAAGATTAATACCCTTTAACTACAACTATGATCAGGTAACTATTCGAAAACCAAAGATTCCCTGGCCAAATTAAATCCCAAATCCTTAACCTGGTATTCAACGCCCTACAGAGTCCAGCCCCAGCCTAACACAGTCTCTCTTTCCAGTTTTACCTCTTTGTATACATTCTCTTTGTTACAGTCAAACCAGACTACTAGCTATTCCCCAGAATATGCTCTAGGCTTCCGAGCACACCTCTCTGAGCTCAGAATGTCCTCCCTTCCTTTGTTATTCTGAAATCTTACCAGTCCTCCAAAATGCAGTCAGTTCAGTAGCCTCACAGTCAGATATTGTTTTATCTTTAAATCCTCATACCACTTTATCTGTACCACTTTATGGCATTTACATTCTATTATGCTTTATAAAGATTTGTGTACCTACTTTACTGCCAACAGATTTGAAGTTTCCTGAAAACAATATTATTTCCTACAACTTTGTATTTCCAACAGCACCTACAAAAATGCTTACATATACATGCCATCAATGTGCACTGAGCTGAATGACCAGCAGTTAAAAGTGGCAGCAGCTTCTCCACTGGAGTTTGACAAAAATCAAACACTTTATTTTTGATGTCTATTATTTTCACAGAAAACAGGAACCCTCCCCCCCACTCCCCAACTGCTTCACTAGACACACAGATTTTAAATTTGCAAGCAAATGTTCTGGCCCATTTAATTGTATAGCATCTAATTATAAATTCTAAGTATTTAGCATGGCAGATCTTGTTTTTAAGAAAACCTTAATCTCATGATAATATATAAAAATGATTTCTTCGGGCCAGCCGAGTGGCTCAGTTGGTTAAAAGTGCGAGCTCTGAGTAACAGGGTCGCTGGTTCGATTCAATTCCTACATGGGCCAGCAAGCTAGCTGCCTCTGAGCTTGAGCTGCCGCTAAGATGGTGAGAGTGTGTGCTCTTGGCAGCAAGGTTGCCGGTTGACTCCCACATAGGATGGTGGACTACGCTCCGCCCCCACCCCCCACAAACTAGATTGAAGGTGGAGACTGGACTTGGAGATGAGCTTGCGCCCTCCACAATTAAGACTGAAGGACAACAATTTACTTGGAGCTGATGGGTCCTGGAAAATCATAATGTTCCCCTCTCCAATTCCCCAATTAAAAAAAAAAAATCTAAAAAAAATTGATTTCTTCTTCTCTGGCCAAAAAGTGCAGCTATTGAGTTAGCAAATGAAAAACGAAGATGTGTGCATACTTTCATTATCAACAAAATTCAGATAAAAACTGCATCATTTCAAAAAGTATTTGTACAGGGGCAGCTGTACAGTGCTGACAGCTATAAAGAAACCATTGTGTAATATCCGAAAAATAAAGCTGGCAAAGCTTAACTGAAATACTACTGTAGAATTGGTTATCCCCTCACATCCCTAACAAGTTTTCTTTAGTATTTTTCAAAGCAGTTAAAATCTGCTCACTACATTCAAGGCTTTATGCTTTCTGTTAGGAGAGAAAAAAGAATGAACCAGACACTGGGAATTAAGACATGCATCACAAGATTTTAATACAAAGCACAATGAGATAAGTACTATTATAAAAGTATTAACAACGTGGTAAGGAAGCGAAATAGGAAAAAGTAAAGGGGCAGCTAGGAGAATGTAGCATCTGAATACTTGAAAAAGGTTGTGAACAATAAGTAACTTCGAAAGGCAAAAAATGGTTAAGTAAAGGCACAAAGCTCTGCAAGTAAAAATGTGTTAAGAAAACGTCACGGGCCGGCTGAGTGGCGCATTGGTTAGGAGTTGGCTTGGGACACCAGCTCTGAGCAGCAGGGCCACCAGTTCAGATCCCACATGGGCCAGTGACGCTGCGCCCTCTACAGCTAAGATGGTGAACAACAGCTCAACCTGGAGCTAGGCTGTGTTGAGTCACACCAGCGACGACGTAGGCTGCAGTGGGGCTGGCAGGCATGAGCTGCCATGCTGGCGAGCGACTGCCTCACCAGGGAAAAGCGCAATGATAATACAAACATGGACCAATGAAGCGATGTCCTCCACAACTAGACTGAAGAACAAAAAGACAGCAACTTGTCTGTTCTCCTTCCCCGATTCCCCAACGCTGTTCCCCTCCCACAATTCCCCAATAAAATCTTTAAAAAGAAAGAAAAATGTAACATGTGCAGCTGCAGTAGAGGCTGTAGGGAATTATTTAGTTAGAAAAACAGGAGAGAAAAAAAAAAAAAGAATGAGATCTTGTTGGTTCCTGAGAGTTCTTTCTGAAGCTTTGGAAGAAGTGGCCTGATTTGATCTGGATTTTTCTAAGATAACTGTAGAAACAATGAAAGATAAACTGAGAAGAGAGAGACTGAAAGCAGAACAGTTGAAAAATTATTGAAAAGGTGTGTGGAGGTGGGGGAGTTGATTCGAGTCTCTAGTTTGCAACAGTAAAGAAAGGTCAGAAACAGAATTTCCATAACTAGATGTGGAAGAGTAAAACTGAAATTAAATCCCCAGATTTTTAGTTAAAGCAATATGGAAGTTAGTAAAACCAGTAATAATTTTCAATGACTTTCAAGTAGCAAACATTTATTGGCCATTTACTCTTTACAAAGTAGGATTAAAAGATAGAAGCACTCAAAACTAACAATCTTTGAGAAGGAGAAAGACAGCTATATTCCCAAGTTTATACACACAAGTATATACAGAAGGTGCCAAAAAAATGTATACACATTTTAAGAAAGGAGAAAAACTGTATTAAAATTGTAATATTCAATATGTACCGATAACAAAAAATGAATACAAGTTATGTGTATACATTTTTTTGGCACCCCCAGTATAATTCATGTATTATATATTAAAGTGTGTTTCTGTTGGAAAGAGGATTATGGAAGCGACTGATAAGGAGGAAAACAAAACAAGAAAGGGGTTTGGTACCCATGTAGTGTTGTAGACTGAGGAATATGATTAACTCAAATGTGTGGACTCAAAGTTTAAGGGAGCAGAGGAGAAACAAACCAAAAATGTATATATATTTTTTAATTTAAAAAAATTTTAAAAATGATACAGCCTAGGGCCAAAAGGTTTAGTGGGGAGGTAATTTTGACTAAGAAGAACTAGATTTAGGAACAACTGTTAAATGACTAGAAATTCAACATAGGCCTTATAGTAAAAGTAGTAGGTCAGATTGTTTGGGGGAGAGGAAGAGGGAAAGTGGATGATGGTATATATAGTCCCCAGAGAAGAAATATTGTGTTGTCGGAAAAGTCATGATGTATTTTTTCTGTTTTTCATTGCAAAAATGCGTCATGACTTTTCTGACAACCCAATAGTTGAGCCCAAGCTGGAGGAGGCAGGGCCAGGAACAGTATAGCAATAGAATAGGAATTTGGTAAGATGGGAAAAGGCCAAACAGCAAAGGAAAGTAAGGATCAGACTGAAGAGTTTAGACTTTATTATATAGGCAAAGGGAAGACAAGGATTTTTAAATAGGAAAATATTAATCAGTACAAAGAAGCAGTACACTGGAGAGACTACTGAAGAAGTAAAATTGAAGGAAAAAAAATAATCAGAAAGGTATCACAACAGTCTCTATCTAAGTGAAAGGTAAAGAAAGGCGGAGCCACAATAATTGACAACAGAAATAAATAAGAGGAAGATTGAAGTTAAGAGGTCACTGAGGTACAGTAAATAGGATTTAGGAAACAAATGAATACGTGGATAAAAAGTGAGTGTAAGGTGGCTTCAAAGGTTTAAGCATAAGCCATCAGTCAGATGCTAGTTTTGTGTCAGGAGGCAGAAGAAATCAGTTTGGGACACATTTATCTTGAAGTACCTTCAGGGTATCTACAAGACAGACATCTGTCAGACAAACAGAAATGCCAGGATAAACAAGGATCTCCAGGATAGAAAAAGATTTAGTAGTCATCCAAGTGGAGATGCTTGTTGATGCTGTGAAAGAGAGAGGGCAGAGCACTAAACTTTGGGAAACACCTACCGTATTTCCCCATATACAAGACACTCCCATGTATAAGACACACCTTCATTTTAGGGCCCAAAATTTGAAAAATGTATTACATAAAGTTATTGAACTCAAGTTTTATTCATCATAAAATTCATACAACTCCTCATCACACTGTCAAAACTCCCAACCATTAGCTTGTCCTCATCTGTGTGATGACGAATTACTGTCTTCATATATTGCCTCTCATGGCCTTCTTCTGCCGTGGCGTTTTCGGTAGGGTTTCTTCTTCCCGGAGCCAGTCTCAGATTGTTTTCTCAGTTGAAGGAGGACCAAACTTACGTTCAGCAGCACAATTTCCATTCACTTTTGTAAACTGGATCACTTTCAGCTTGAATTCAGCATTGTACAAAAATCTTTTCTGAGCCATTTCTGGGCAGAACGTGGCAAAACGTAACCTACCATAATATACTGGTAACAAGTGAGAAACAATGAGCACAGAGACAACAAGCGCAAAAAAGCGGGAAATGCAAGTAAAAAAACCTACAACCACTGTATAAGACGCGCCCAGTTTTTAGACCCTAAATTTTTTGGAAAAGGGTGTGGAAAAGGGAAATACGGTAGTTTAGAAAGTAGGAGAAGCAAAAGAGAGAAGGGGAGATAGGAGAGCACAAAGCACTTTTTCAACATGCTTTCACGTTTCACAAGTCTGAGACTAAATAATCTTACTATGCCAAAAGGTCACAATAAGCAGTGAAATACATGGATAAACTGAAAACAAATGGTAATATATAATAAAATATTTCAGAAAGCACTGTCCTTTGACCGTGCAATTTTTAACCACAGAAATTTCTCCTGAGAAATAAACTACTGGGGGAGAGCTGTATATAAAAAGTTTTGCTTCTGGCATTAATTATAAGAGAGAAAAACAGAACCTAAATTTCTAGTCATGGAGAGGAATGGTTAACTGTAACATGAAAAAATATATATCATAAAACATTTTACCACATAAAAATTTTAAACTTCAACATCAAGGGGGAAAAAGCATTAAAAAAAATATTTGCAACATGCGACAAAGAGTCGATGTTTTTGTTTGTTTTTAAGATTTTATTGGGGAATTGGGGGAGGGGAACAGCACTGGGGAACCTGGGGAAGGGGAACAGACAAGTTGCTGTCCTTTTGTTCTTCAGTCTAGTTGTGGAGGACGTTGCTTCACTGGCCCATGTTGGTATTATCATTGCGCTCTTCCCAGGTGAGGCAGATTGGTCGCCGGCTTTTGGACAGCCGCTCACACTGGCTGCTGGCCGCTTACGCTAGCTGCTGGCCACACATGGCAGCTTATGGCAGCCCACTGCAGCAGGGGCTGCGCGACTCACGGCAGCCCAGCTCCAGGTTGAGCTGTTGTTCACCATCTTAGCTGTAGAGGGCAGTGTCACTGGCCCTCATGTGGGATCTGAACCAGGGCCCTGCTGCACAGAGCTGGTGTCCCAAGCCAGCTCTTAACCAACGCGCCACTTGGCTGGCCCAGGGTCGACATTTTTAATATATAAAGGGTTCCTGTAAATCAATTTTAAAAAGGGGAAAATATCCCAAAAGAAAAATGGGTAAGATACAAATGGCAATTCCAAAAGAACAAATGAAAATGACTAATAAATAGAAAATGTTGGCTCTCCATGCCAATCAAAGAAATAAAAATTAAAATGATGTATTATTCACCTAAGATGTGGGGGAAAATGGGCACTCATATTCTTTTTTTTAATTAGTTCTAAGTGTACAAAACAATGTAATAGACATTTACACCCCTAACAAAGTGATAACCCTACTCCCCCAATCTACTACCCCTCTGATATCTTATATAGTCATTACAATTCCATTGACTATATTCCCTATGCTGTACTCCACATCCTGTGACCATATATATATATATAGATAGATAGATAGATAGATATAGATATAGATATATAAAGTTAAAGTTGACATTCAGTATTATTCAGCTTCAGCTTCAGGTGTGGGCACTCATATTCTTAAGAGTATACACTGTAACAACTTTTCTAAATGCCATTTTTGGTTATTTAATAAGCACTTTAGACTATTTACACAACAATTCTATTTCCAAAATGCATGCAGAAAATAGACCACTGTAAAAGTTGTTCACATAAAGAAGTTCACTGTAGCTTTGTCTATAATGCTAAAAATCTAGAAATAATGTAAATATTCAACAATAGAAGACGGATTAAGTAAATTATGGCATAGTCATATAATGGATTTTTAGACAGCTTTTGAGAGAACACAGATCAATATTTAATGTGGAAAACTGTTAAATACAGCAATATATTAAATAAAGGTTTCTAAAAGCACATATAAATTTTTTTTTCAGTCTAGAAAGATACATACCAAAAATTTATCAGAAAGGTATCACAACAGTCTCTATCTAAGTGAAAGGTAAAGAAAGCCTTCATATCTATATACTAGGGTAAAGTATTTTGATACTGCCTAATTTTATAATGATCACGTATTCTCTCATAGACAAAAAAGCTTTTTAAATGAGTAACAAAATGCAAAGAAGAATGTGTAGAAAAGTGTAAGTGCAATAAGCAAATACAAAGTTATAGGTACAATTTATCAAAATATGAAGAATACAAAAATAATTTTGATTTTTCCCCAACTATTGTTTAAATGAAACAAGTATAAAGAATTAAGTATAGTTCCCCTTATGAAAATGGAAAAAAAAGTTGAAGCAAAGAAGAAACTAGAAAATGCACATCATAAAATTATTTTAGAAGGAAGTAAGGTCATCTGCTAAAAGTCAAGCGTTTCAAGATTGGGGTTAGCAACCTGAATTAGAGTGGAAAGGCAATAGAGAAATTGAGTTAACTTTGGGATGAGAAAGGATTAGAAAGCAACTAGTATACAAACACAGGTAGATGGAAAACAAGTAGTTAGCAGTCACCACAGTTGTGATTTTCAGGGTGTTAGACAGGAACAGAAGTAGAAAACGTAAATGGTGATATTTACAAGTTGAGAATTGACCAACTTTAAACAGATCAAGAAGAGGAAGACTATGCGGTGAGTTCACAGTTAGAATATGAACTACAGAGTTCAGTATTGGAGAGAAGAAAACTAACAACCTGTAAGGAGCTGGAGGTGCAAAAAGCTTGTTCATCAAGTATGATGGGAAACAGAAATACAAGACAGGCCCTTGAACCACCATCTCTGGCCACAGAGCTTAAGACTGAGGTAGTTCTGAGTGACGATGTTAAATAACATGGCCATCCATGTAGGGTGTTGTAGAGAGGAGGTAATGGTCACTGAGTTAGTGAACTGTAGTTCTAAATGTGGCCCTTCCGATCTGAAATATATGTAACTGTTACTTTAATGTATATGCACTTAACTTTCCTCCAATGCAAATACACCCTTTCTAGCCTGACTGATGGGAATTTGGCTGACACTTAACCTCCAACCACAAAATGAAGAGAATAAGGAGGTGGGAGATTGAATTAAATCAATAGTTCTCAAACCTGACTGTACATTAAAAATCACAGGTGGAAAAAAAAAGGTAAAACTACTTATTACTCAAACCCAGTAATTCTAATTTATTTGTTCTAGGGTGGGGTTCAGGCACTAGTATTGTTAAGAAGCATCTCAGAATTCTACTGTACAGCCAAGCTTGAGAACTGAACTAAGTATTGCTAAAGGCTGCTTCCCTTTTAAAACTTTAAAATTTTATGATTCTGTATAATTCACTGCCACTCTATTAATTTGTTCTTAAATTCTATGATTCTGTATAATTCACTGTCACTCTATTAATTTGTTAATATAACTTACTGAATATCATACACCAGGCATTTCCATAAACACCTTAGTAAATCCTCACAACACTGTGAGGCAAATATTTGTGTCCATTTCACAAATGAGTCCAGTGAAGCTTAGAGAAGTGAAGGGACTTGTTCAAGAGTCACAAGCTAAAAAGGAGCAGAGCCAGGATTCAGGTTTGCTTGCTGTTTACATGCGAGTTGCTTTTTCTAGCACTCACAGCAACTACTTGAATGTCTTCTATCCTCTTCCCAGGACCTCCCAAATTGAGCACACCAGTTTGTGGTTATGGATTCACTGAAGAGAAAGTTATCAGGGCTGGGGGCATAGAATTAACCCCAAATTCTGTAGTAATTTCACTAAAGAATTACAGAATACCTTCACTACAGAGGTCTTGTAACTTATAAAATAACGCTCTGAAAGCATATCTATGAAGTACATTTTATTTGGTCAAGCCAACATGTACATTGCTATTAAGCATGCAGCTGGTGTAGAAAGCTGACTCGCAAAGATAAACTTATCAATAGAAAAGCAATTTTTTTATATGCTTTCCATTAAGCAAGGCATTCTAAAACAAAATTCTAAGACAATTCTGACAAAACAATAACTGAGATTTGCTCTGTCAAAGAGCTTAAATGTATGAACATGACTCAGAATGTTCAGGCATTAACTCTATTTTCATCCAGCACAAATAAATTCAATCGTACTTTAAAATTATGATTATTATCTTTTTGTTAACCCACAGCTGCTTCTTTGTTGATTATACTTCAGTCCATCTTCTACGTGGAAATTTCATAAACATTTAAGTTCTGTATTCCCAGGCCAAATTTGAGTTACCCAGATAAATTCTCAAAAAAAAAAGAGAGAATATTTAACTACTATGCTCACGGAAATTGCAATTTAATAAGAAATTCATAAACTATATTTACAAGGAACATGTGTGTACTCATCCATTCATACCTCTCCTGGACATCTGCTATGCTCTCAGCACACTGGGGATGAATAATCAAATCCGACCCACAAAGCATGCTATAAAGGAGGTGCCATGACAGGTCAATGCAGTATTTACAAGGATGCCATAGGATAAGTGAATTATTCTTTGGGAAAAAAGGTGTGTGGGGTTAAGGCAGAAAAGGCTTTACAGAGTATATAGGCTTAAGTGAGTATTATTTTTAAGAGGAAAAATTTCAGTACAAGAACCCTTGTTAATCAGCTAAGAAATAAGTATTTATACCGAGGAACTAAATTAAAATACAAGAGTAGTGAAGACACAGGAAACATAGTAGTCACAGGAATGAGTTATGCACCCTACAAAGTTATACTACAGGAAAAATGAGAAGACTTCAGAGTCATAAGACCTAAGTTAAATACCAGTTTGGCTGCTAGATTTGCGAAGTTAGTTAAGTCACCTCATTTCTAGATAATTCTTCACCCAGGAAAACAAATATATATAATGGCATTTACTTGACAGTGAAGCAAAACAAAAGGGAATTTTTAAAAGAAAATTAGCAATCAAATCTGAGCATAAGCGCTATTTTTACCTATAGATTAAGAAAAGAAATTCTTCAAGGCACGTTTTAGGGTTTATCTTATTTGTGGTTGAATCCTGTCAGGTAATTTAATAGGATTCTAAAGCTAAGATGCCTTTATTTAAAAAAAAAAATGCAATTCACATTCATTTACTGGGGTAAGTCACGCTGAATCTTTTTTAATGCCTTGGTCACTACAACAGTTTTATTTTTTTGAGGCGATTACATGTGCTTTCCAAATAAGTAACTTAATACCATTCACCTCCAGCGCTGTCAGGACCAGAAGAGATTAAAAATAGAAGCCTTCGTTAATACTGAATTAACCTGAGGACCCCATGAGCGACCAGAGTACAGAAAAAAGGAAACGCTCAAAACATGGTAGGCATGCATCTTTAAGGAACCAGAGGGAGGAAAAACAAACTTGGCAATGTCAAGATCACTTCACCTTGTTCTTAACAGAACAACACATGCCTTCAAGTCTCTCAGTCTACGTTCCTGTCTAAATCTTTCTTTAATGAGCCTCTTCAGTCACGTACTGAAACACAAGAAGGCATTTATCAACTTACATACTTTGTGAGTCCATGAATTACAGAAAAGGGCTTCGTTATCACAACCTGAATACTACTCATTTCCAGAGCACACACAAGCTGCTATCATGTACCAAGAGCACACATGGTCCTCAAGCAGCACGAGCAGCAAACTGTCGGCCTTCAATAAAATTTTTAAAAGGAAAAACATATTTGGCAAAAGACCACAAAACTTTAGGACTCCAAATAAATAATGTGTAACAGCCATCGCTTCCATCAGAGCAAATTCTGCGGTGCCATTTTTTGCCCCAGGTCACATAAAAATATGCTGTTTAAGTTACAACACCCCTAATGCCCAGACTCTGAAAACTTTTGGAGAGCAAGATGTTGGGACCCTAAGACGCCCTGGTGGCCACGACTGGGACCCTAGTCCTCAAGCGCCACAACTTCTAACCCGACCTCGGGGCTCCCTTGGCGTGTCCGCCCGGCCCCCGCCCCACACAGGCGCGGACCCTCCCGGCGACCCTGGAGCCCGGCGGCGGCGTCCGACCGGGAGCGCGACTCACTCTGAGCGCCCGCGGGCTGGCCCCAGCACGAGGGTAGAGGCCTGGGAGCGCCCCGTTTCTCACAGACCCCAACATGGCGTCCGCCGCCGCCGCCCGCGACGACGACACCTCCCCACGCCGCGGACGGCCTAGAGATCGCGGGGAGAAGCGCGAAAAAAGTTTCGCTTCTCTTCTCCCGGCCCGCCAGGGGCCGGCAGACAACTAACTCGGCTTCACTTACCCGGCCGGGCGCGGTCGGCGGCGAAGGTCCGACTCCTCCTCGTCCCGGGCGCGTACTCTGCCCACTCCCCTGTCCCGGCCTCCCAGTGTGTGTGCGGCCAGCAGCCCCGGGCAGCTGACGCGATCCGGACGAGGCGGGAGGGGGGCCGGTTCTGCCGCTCGCAGGTGACACCCCCGCCCCTCCAGTCGAACCCCTCCACAGCTGCCTAGACCGGCCTCTCCCCTGCGCGCGCAAAGGCGCGCCGCCGCCCACACGCCGAGCGCGAGCGCGAGCGCGCGGCCACGAGCACACCCACACCGGTCTCTCCCAGCCCTTTCCTGCCAGTTCCCTCGCCCCGCCCTTGCGGCCCCGCGCGACGCGCTCGAGGGGGCGGGACCGAGCGGAGGCCTCACCCACTTACGCAACCAGCCCTCCAATTGGTGCCACCGCCCAGGGTGAGGAGCGCGGCCCAGGAGGGCTTTGGGTGAACGTGGAATGTCTTGCCTGGCCTTCTTGGCTCGCGTAAGCTTTTGAAAAGGTTTGTTCTCGCTCCGAAGTTCTTAGGGAGACTGCAGCATGAAAGGAAGGTTGAGCCCCTTCTCCCACCACCGAACAACCCTCCGTAGAGAACCCAAGAACTTTCTGCAGCAGGGTAAGAAAGGCTTTGGATTTAAATGCCCAGAGGTGCCTGCGGGGACATTTTTTTGCTGCTCCCACTTAGCAAGGAGGTCCTGCTCGTCCCATCTTCCATTTGCTTTCCTTAAGAGCTTTAAGCTCTTAGGTTTGAAACCAAGAGAGCGGGTGCTACAACACATATAACCCCCACGTACTCTTCCCAGCCCTTTAAGTGCGTGACTTTATTAGCTGCCTTAGAACTTTGGTCTTTGTAAAACTTTTCTCTGACGACGCAAAACCTCATCTAGGTACTTAACATACCTGGAAACTGTAATGATAGTATGTAAAGTTAAACCTGCCTTTTTTTTTTTTTTCATTTATACCATAGCAATTGTTTGCTAAGCGCGTTGGTGGGTATCTGGAGAGATGCCCAAGACTTCTAGGATCCAGACAAGGAATTGGTGGGGATTGGGGAGGCATACTCACTGAAAACAAAAAGTGTGTAGGTGGAAATTAGATTTGGAGAAATTTATCTTCCTCATTGATTTATTATTTCAGAGATATTTTACCTTTGATTACTCTTGAATTAGAGTAACCAAGCCGCACATAACTGAGCACCCACCGAGAGAACATGAGCAGGTCTTGGTTCCCACCTTCTTGTCACCTGCTCCTGCTCTTAGGTCTGGAATTCTAGCCTCTCCGGACCTTTGAACTGCTACCCTCCCCTACATCAGTGTCTCAGAAACAAGCAAACTTATGTATTTATTTTTTAGTAACTAGAACAAAACTGGCAAGGATGAACTTTTTTTAAATGAGGAAACTTAAGGAATTATGATCACACAGTTCTTTACACGTGTTAGCTATAGTTGTCTCTGTAGACAAGTACAAATGTTCCCAGACTCATGACTCAACCATCACACTATGCCACCTTCATTCATCCTCATACCTCTCTACATGTAGAGCAACATCTATCAGTGGAAAAAGGATGGACTTGATCATCTCCAAAATCCCTTTAAATTTTGAGATTAGGAATTGCTATGTCTCATTGGTTAAGGTCTATAGAGCATTAGTCACCGAACATTCTTGGTCACTCACCCATCAGTAAAAGTGTTTACCCTCTTCCAGCTTCTAGTATACTTACCTAGCTTACCCTGAAGTGGATGGACTTAGAAGCTAAAATGTACTCACATCTTGGCTTTGCCACCAACTACCTGTGTCCTTAGCCACATGCAAATGTTGCCTTGGTTTCTTCATTTGTAAAATGAGATTAATAGAAGTATCCACCCAACAATGTCATTATGAAGATTAAATAACAACATTTATAAAGCAAAGTATCAGGCACATGGTAAGTGCTATATGTGTTAAATAAAAATTACTATATACTATATATATTAAATATATATAATTTATATATGCAGCATAATTTATATTTATAGTAGGTATATACCGGGGGTACCAAAAAAATGTAAACAAGTGGACACTTTGGTCAACGTAGCTCAAGCAGTAGTTCGCCGTAATGAGAAGTGTCTAGACGTTGATGGGAACCACTTTGAGCATCTCTTGTAATTGCAGAAGTTAAACGTGACTTGTATTCATCTTTTGTTATTGGTGTATAGTGAGTATTATAATTTTAATAGTTTTTTTCCTTTCTTAAAAATGTGTATACATTTTTTTGGCACCCTCTGTATATATACACGTCGATTATATCTAATATGTTAGGTTATTATAAAACATACCAAAATCAGAAATGATTTAAAACATGTGCGTGCGCATGCAACCATGTGTTTTCTTTCTGCACTCTGTATATTCTGTAACATCCCTGGGCTGTGTGAACTCTTATTTGGCGACCATTGACAAGTACAGTAGCCACTAGCCACATGTAGTTATTTAAATTAAAAATTCCGTTCCTCAGTCACACTGACCAATTTCAAATGCATAATAGCCACATGACTACTGGACAGTGCATATATAAAATGTTTCCTTCATTGCAGAAAGTTCAATTGGACAGCACTAACAAAGCTGAAAAAAAAAAGGTACTGTGGTACCTTGTTCAAATCAAGCGATAAGATCTCTCTCTCTGAGCCTCACATCTCCTCTGTAAAATGAAGATAAAAATAGGAACTACCTCATGGAAGGCTAAATGGAGGAAATGAGATAAGGTGTGTAAAGCCTCTGGCAGAGTGCCTAAAACATAGAGGAACTTGAAAATGTTAGTAAAATTTGAGTTTATCCCAATTCTAAAAGCCTGAAAGGCAAAAATCTTGTTATTGTTCTTTACTGGATAAGTTTATCAAGAATACTGATTTTGGAAATGACAAGAATTGGGTTAACTTTTAGTTGAAAACAGAGCATTCAAGGGAAAATGGAAAATACCTGGATTTTAATTCCTCCTTGATTTCTCTGTCCCCACCCCCCACCCCCAACTCACAGACCCTGGTCTTTTCCCAGTCATGTCTATCTCAGTGAATTGCCATCTTGCCCTCTTTCCCATCTCCTTCGTCCAATCCCTTTGCCTCCAAAATATTGTAAGATTTACCTCCAAAGCACTCCTTCTCTCCTTTCTCCCCTCCACACAGGCCCACACAGGATCATGTCACTCCTCTGCAGAAACCCTTCCACGGCTCCCCACTGAGGCTGCCATATACAGTAGTACAGGCTGTAGTAGAACAACCTATGGAAAAGTGCCTTTCACATTGGAGCATTGTAAATTTTATGTTTATTACAGATAGTCTCTGGTAAATTCTAGTGAAGTGATTTGTTCTAATAAAAGTATTTTACAACAATTTTCTAACAAAATGGAAACATCTTGAGGAGTGGATGCCTTTTTCTAATTTGCCCAAAGGTGCCATGTAAGGTAGGAACGTTTCTATTTCACTTAGAAACAAAATGCCAGCTCATCACCATGACCTATAAAGTCCAGCATTATCCAGTCTCTGCCATCCTCTGTACCCTAAAATAATGCCAAGCTCCACCAAATTCCAGTCATGTGGACCTTTGGTCATTTTAAAAATATACCAAGCTCGGGCCGGCCGAGTGGCGCGAAGGTTAAGAACTCGCTTGGGACGCCAGAGGGCCCCGGTTCGGATCCCACATATGAGGGCCAGTGACACTGCCCTCCACAGCTAAGATGCTNCCCTAAGTGTTCCTTATTGGTCTGGAACTCATCTCAAGCCTCCATTCCGTTCTTCTGGGTCCTGGCCACACTATGTGCTGCTCTTTTGCCTAAATAAAAAAAAATTTTTTTTAAAGAAATATTCTGGGTCCTTTATCTTGATACAACCTGGGTGATGGTCTCTGGTGTTATTTAATGCCCTTTCTGGATTAGTCTCATTGCATTCCGTCTCAGGCATTCCACATCCCCACCCTACCTCCATCCCCACGACTGCTCAGGGGAATTGTCTCCGTGATACTGGATTTCCTTTTCTATAGAAAACAGCATAGTGGTTCCTCTACAGTGGCTGCACTGTTTTACATTCGAACCAGCAATGCACAAGAGTTCCACTTTCTTCACACCCACACCAACGTTTGTTGTTTTCTTACTTCTTTAATAGCCATCTTAATGAATGTGAAATGCCAGCAGGTAATTTGGGTGGGAGGGCTTGCTAACACAACCTAACCAGACACCTGCCTCCTAGACTGCCTAATATTATAGTCAGGGAGCACCCTGGTGCCCCCACCCCAGCGCAGGCAGGCATTCACCATCTATCTACCTCTGGTACTATCCAAGCTCTTAGATCACAGATCCAAATGACTCCACGGCATTCGCTTATGCCTCCCAAGTTCCTCTTGCTCCTAAAAGGCAGGCTGTATCTGTCCCACACATTATGTCCTTAATGACTTCCTTGATACCTTGAAAAAACTACAATAATCTGTATTGACACTTTTTTNAAAAAAAAATATATATATATATATACCAAGCTCTTTTGTGCTATGTGTCCCACTGCGCTGGCCACTTCTCTACCAAGACAGTCACAAGCCCACCCCTCCCTGCTCTTCACAGAACTGTGGCTCCTTGCCAACTTTCAGGCCTCTGTGTCCTGATTGAGTGTTATGATTATTCTAGATCACAGCCCTATGTGTTTCCCCACAGTACTTTCAGATCTCCCTGAAAACTGTAAGCCTCACCATGAGGGCAGGCAGCCTACTGTCTTATTCTCCTTTCTATCCTGAGTTCCTGACAGGAGTGTATGCCAGCTTGTCAGCATTATTGCCACCCCTTTCTGTATTCTCCTCTGCACTGTGGGGAGAAAGTCTAAACTCTATTTTCTAGAAGACTTTTCCCTGAATGGTTTCAGGTTAAATTCTGCCAGTGGAGATACATATGTGAGATTCAAAAGGCAGATGAAAAATTATACTCTCCAGGATAGCTTTGAACAAACAGCTCAGATCACAGGGGACTGTTTTCCCTAGACTTCTGGGAAAGTATCAGACAAACCTGAAAAAGATGAATATTCTGTTTTTAAAAGGGGGATGGGGGTTATATTCTTAAAAAGGGCAGTGGAAATGTTCCAGATTAAAAGAGGCAAAAGAGACATTACAACTAAATGAAATCCCAAACCCTAGGCTGGATACTATAACGGAAGGCGAGAATGCTACAAAGGACATTATTGGGCGAATTGACAAAACTAGAATGTGAACAGAAAATTAGGTAAAAACCAAAGTTAAATTTACTGTTCTGGTTATGTAAAAGAATACCAGTATTCTTGGAATATATACACTAAAGTATTTGAGGTAAAGGATAAATGTATACAATTCACCCTCAAATAATTCAGAAAAAAATTTCACATATAAGATATAATTTAAATATATATAAAAGAGAGAAACCACCTACATAAATGATAAAGCAAATGGTGTAAAATGTTTGTAGGTGAATCTGGGTAAAGAGTATATGGGCGTTCTTGGTACTATTTCTATTCTTGAAAACTGTAAGTTTAAAATTATCCCCCTTCCATCCCCCCGCCCATGAAAATTAAATGTCCAGTCACAAAATAGGTCTCGACTGAGAGCTATGTGATTAAAAACACTACATTGTATACTTTTTTCTAAACAAAAAGTGATTTTACTCTTCTTACAGAAGAACAAGATGCTTCCTGGCTAGGAGAAAATGGCCTATCATATAGAGTGTGTCTTCCTAAACATTTAAAGACAGACATTTGTGGCTTTGCAGGCCATTGTGTCCTACAAACCAGTTTGGCACAATCACTTTTGCTGAAGATCCTGAGCTTCAGCAAGTGGGAACAGATACTGTATACTCTATAAAAATTCACTATGTAAAGAGAATTATCCAAGTTATAAACACATCCCCAAATTGCAGTATTGCACACTTTTTGCTTTGAAGCAGGAAGGCCTCATGGAAATACAGTTCGGTGATGTTTTATCAGAGAGCCATATAAAGCCATATTCAAGTATTCAGTTCTTAGAAGATCACTTAGAAAAGTTTCCTGATTAAATGACATAGAATATTCCCTTGAAAATATTGCAAAATAGTAAAATGATCAGTAGTTGCCAGCTGTTGAAGGGCGGAGGGATGAACAGGAGGAACATAGAAGGTATTCAGGGCAATGAAATTATTCTGTATGATACTATATAATGGTGGATACATGTCATTTTATATTTGTTAAGACTCAGAATATACAACACCACAAGTGAACCCTAATGTAAGCTATGGACTTTAGGTAATATTGACATGTCAATGTAGGTTTATTGGTTGTAACAAATGTACCATTCTGGTGCAGGGTGTACATAGTGGGGGAGGCTGTGCATGTGTGGGGGCAGGGGTATATGGGAACTCTGCACTTTGCAGTCAATTTTGCTGTGAACCTAAAACTGCTCTAAAAAATAAAGTCAATTCAAAAAGCAATGGAAAAAATTATTGCATATGTCTCTTGGAGAGGTTGGAATTTAAGATTGGGGAGTTATTTGAAAAGCTTTTTGACAGACATTTTAATTCATTTCTTCAAAGATTTATTGTAAATCATATTTCTCAGACTATTGCTCTTGTAACCATCTGTCAAGCTATCTTACCTTAGAATCAAAAAATGACATTTAAATTTGGACAGAGAAGCTTATCCATATTTTAAAAAATGAAATTTTCTTGGCAGAAATTTGATCTTAATCTGGGGAGTTTAACATATAAACATCAAGAATCCTAAGAATCCTGTGAATTTTCCCAACAATGGACATAAATTGATCATGATTTACTTAACTACAAACTAAGTTTGTATATTTCTAACAGTAACATAATTTATTTGTCATATTTGAAACTAATGAACTAGTTTCATGCTCATCTCTATCTTATCAGAAACATTAAGGCTTAAAACACCATACACTAAAATAAATTCCAGGTAGATTAGTGAATTACATGTAAAATATGTAAACTTTTGTATAAAAAAGACATATAAAATACACAACTATATTAATATTTTATCTTTGATTGGATTATCCATGACTCTTGTTCTTCTCTGTATTTTATCAATCTTCTGTAATAACTATGTAATGTTTTGTTTTTTTAAAAGGCACAATCACGGGTAAGTTTTTCAATGAAGTAGAAGTCATATTCAAGTACTCATACACAAAAGGAAACAATGGCTGCTTTATTCTGTAGAAAATTCCTAAATTATTTGCACAGAACCTTCCCTGCCAGTAGAGGGAAATTATACAACAAATGCCTTATCCCTCAACATTAACTCCTGTAAATGACAAATAAAATATTAACCTCAGCAAGCAGTTATCTTAAAAGCCTACCTTGGCTCTTCTTTGTGGCATGGAGGATGAAGCTGCTTCAAGATGAAGATGACCATCTCTTTCCCAGCACTGGCTGCCAGAAACTCATTGATGTGGCCAATGAACACAAACTTCATACATTTTATGAGACGCGTATGGCCACAGAATCTGCTGATGTTCTGAGTGAAGAATGGAAGGGTTATGTGGTTCGAATCAGCAATGGGAATGACAAACAGGTTTTCCTTATGAAGCAGGGTATCTTGACCGATGGCCGTGTCTGCCTGCTCCTGAGTAAGGGTCATTTTTGTTATAGACGAAGGAGGACTGGAGAAAGAAAGCACAAATCTGTTCGGGGTTGCATTGTGGATGCCAATCTGAGTGTCCTCAACTTGGTCACTGTAAAAAAAGGGGAGAGATTGAGGGGGCTGATTAGTTCAGCTGGTTAGAGTACAGTGCTCATAACACCAAGGTTGCTGGTTCGATCCCCACATGGGCCTGAGCCCTCCACAACTAGATTGAGCCCTCCACAAGTAGATTGAAACAACTACTTGACTTGGAGCTGATGGGTCTGGACAAACACACTGTTCCCCAGTAAAATAAAATAAGGGAAGAAAGATATTCCTGGTCTCACTGATATTACTGTGCCTCGTCACCTGGGGTCCAAAAAAGCTAGCAGAATCTGCAAACTTTTCAGTGTTTCTAAAGAAGATGATGTCTGACAATATGTCGTGAGAAAGCCCCTAAACAAAGAAGGTAAGCATCTTAGGACCAAAGCACCCAAAATTCAGCGTTTTGTTACTCCACGCGTCCTGCAACACAAACATCAGCATATTGCTCTGAAGAAACAGCATACTAAGAAAAATAAGGAAAAGACCACAGACTATGTTCATCTTTTGGCCAAGAGAATGAAGGAGGCCAAAGAAAAATGCCAGGAACAGATTTCCAAGAGACTCAGTCTGTCCTCTCTGAGAGCTTCTACCTCTAAGTCTGAGTCCAGTCAAAAATGAGGTTTTCTAAGAGTAACAAATAAGATCAGACATTGAAAAAAAAAAAAGCTTACCTTCTATAAAACTAGCTCAAAATAAGTATAAAACCTGCAAAATTAGAACACTGGATAAAGTTTTTTAAAGTTGGTGCCAAGTTAAATAAAATTCAACTGAAATTTTAAATCCAAATCTCAAGAGAACCTATTTTTAAAAGCAATATATTTTTCTAAAATATTGGTATACAGAGCTCATTTGTACTTTGATGTAAAGAGAAGAAATTTAAGCATGATTTAATTTAAAAATTCAAATAAAAATAGAGCCAGATAGACTTTGATTCATATTCTGATTCTGCAATTTATTAGCTGTATAGTCTTGTGTAAATGGCTTAACTGTTCTGTGCTTCAATTTTGTTACTAGTAAAATGGGAAAAATAATTCCTACTCCCTAGGATTATAAAGATTAGGGATAATATAAACAAAGCACATAGCAAATAGCAGGTGCTCAATAAACAGTGGATGTGGTGGTAATNATATTGTCCAATGACACCTTGATGGGGAAAAACAAACAAACAAACATTTCCTTCAGGAGCCTGTATGGGATCAGGGGAGGACAGAATAGCATAGCTATTTTATTTTATTTTATTTTATTTTATTTTATTTTTTTCTTTCTTACGTAACTATTTTAAAACACAGATACTGGACCCAGATTTTCTGGGCTCAAACCCCATCTCTGCCACTTATTGCCTGCTGTTTTTGGATAAGTAACTTAACTGCTCTTTATCTTTGTTTCTACATCTGCCCTGTCAGGATAATAATAGAACCTACCTTATTAGGTTGTTTTGAATATTAAATGAGTAAATATATAAAAAGCACTTAGAACAGTGCTTGGGATGCAGCAAGCATTCAATGTGTGTTAACAACTATCATTTTTACTGGAATGTGTCCAACACTGTACATCACTGCTATTGGAAACTGCTTATATAGCCCATCTGGCTTCTTAAGCAAGGGGCACCCATGGAACAGACCTTCACAGAGCAATGAAATTGTGTCTGTTGATATAGAGCTCTGCAAAGCTACCTTGGTGATTGCTGGGTAGGAGGCTGAAACATGTTCTGCCTGGTGCATGGTTTGTTGGTGAGGCAAGATGCTAATGAGATCGCAGCTATAGAATTAAATACACTCATTCATTCTATTCTATGACCCCAAACTGAAGTTTTTGCTTCTCCAACAATCTCTCAGGCATATCATTAGCCCTAAGGATGCCTGTCACTATTATTAGCTATTTTTGCACTAAGGGCACTATTATGGAATTGCCACAGTTCTATGGGCAACATAGGATCCCCTTCCTGAGTTAATAAGAATGCATTTTACCAGCATCGACAGAATTGAATAAAGGCACTTCAAAGAAGACAGACAGGAAAAGAAACCCTATAAGGGCATACTAACACACAACTTCAAATTGTTTGGAAGTATAGCAAAATATTCCATAAAAAGAGGCAGAGATAGACTCACCTGCATAACCTTGGATAAGTCACTTTCACTACATCAACTGAGGTTTCAGTTTCCTTATCAGCAAAGTGGGGAGGGAGANTGAGCTCTGAGCAACAGCAGTTCGATTCCTGGCCCGAGCTGAGCAGCTGCTGAGCTGCCAACAGGTGGCAGGATGGCTCAGCTTAAAAAAAAAAAAGTTGCCAAGGTAGACCTTCCAGAAATAGTGTAGTAAATGAAACACTTGGTGTTCTCAGTCATACCACTCCATCTTTTCTTGGGTCACTATAATTTTTTTTCCCTCTCTTCTTCAGCCCTCTTGGTGTTGACAAAAACTGAGGTGTTCAACATGAACTTTTTAGACTTTAGTAGCAATGATGGATGAAGCAGATTGTTAAACATAAAAAAAAAATTTTGGAGTTGGCAATTTGGCAAAATGGGCACATGATTTGATAAGTACTTCAAATGCAAGCCTACCTTGATATGTACTTTCGTTTATTGCACATCTCAGAAGAGCATTTATATTAGCTAATTTGTAATTTCAGATCTAAGTTGAAGTACTAGTGTCAAAGTGTTTTATAAATCTCCATGAAATATTAATGAAAACCACATCTTCATTTTTTGTTGATGGTGCTATTTTATCTCAGAAAAAAACAAAAAGAATGTAACTGTTACTTGTGTACACTGAATGAAAGAATGCAAGTATAGAACAGCGGTAGAAAATATGTACGGAAAGTAGGCAAATGACTCATAAGCATAAGCCCTGAAATAGCTCAGTTTTGTATATGTGTGACAGATCTGTCAGTGACTAATGTAATAGAATAATGATTCACTTGGGACTAGATTTATTGAAAAAGTTCCCATAAAGTACACCTACATATGTAGTACCAGAAATGCCACTGAATTTCAGCAAACATGGCTATCAATGTACAGGGGGAAAGGCAAAGAGGTCAGCCACTGGTAAATTGCACAGCACCAGCTGCCCCTTCTTTAATGAGTTCCCCCTTGCTTTATCCATCCCCTGCCTTTCTGGGGAGCACGAGTGTTCGGTGGTTAAGCCCTGGGGGCTATGCCTCTGGCTGGGGCTGAGGTCGATCTCCCTGGTTTCCCTTTCTTCTCTTCTGAAGGCCTCAGGCTGCTGAGGGCCCTTCCATCTTTCAAGCCAACACCACTCATTTTCTCTCTGGCTTCACTTCTCCCCTCCAGGGCTGGAGATACAGGTTTGCTTGCCTTACCTGGTCTCTGCTCCTCCCTCACATAAGCACATGTGTCCTTTCCATGCCAAGGCTTTACTGCAGATTAGCTCAGGTAAGAGGGCAGGGAAAGAAACAGCAAGTGTGGGGGAAGCCTCAGGACTCAAGAAATCTTACTAGACTCTCACCTTCCTGGCCGAAATCCCTGACTCTTGGAAGTCTCTGGGCCTCTGCAAACTCTGAGTTCTCTGTGCTGGATTGTATCATGAGCATGGAGCTCACCTCTCCCTGGCATTTGTTTTACCACCTGCGTGACCTCAGGCACATTACTGAACCCCTTTAAGCCTGTTTCCTTACCCAACAGGTTGTGGTGAGGTTTCAGAGAGATAATCCACTTAGCACAGTTCCCAGTACATAGTAAGAATTAACATCAGGACTCTTGCCAACATCCGGTAGCCACAATCCAGTACCTAAAGGGGTGATGCCTGGCACGGCAGGGGCCTCCTGGACTTTGCTCCATCACTGCAGCCATCATCCATTTGGACTGCTCAATGCCTGTGCTATCCTGGTTGCTAAACATTTTTAATCTTAATGTTGGTTCTACTGTGTGTACTGAAAGAAAAGTAACACAGAGAAGTGTGTACTATTGGGTCATTAAAACACAGCGGGGTGAGATAAGAATCACAAGCAGAAGTATGGAGGGTTGGGAGAGTGTAGAATGGCAAGGTGTCTTTTGTCTGTAACATGATAGGCAAACAGGATCCTAATGGCTTATGACATAACAGACAAGTGAAGGGAAGGTTGTTGTGTTAGTTTCCTGTGGCTGCCATAACAATGCCACACACTGGGCTTAAAAACGAAAGGAGGGGCAGGCCGAGTGGCTCAGTTGGTTAAGAGCACGAGCTCTGGGCAACAGGGTCGCCGGTTCGATTCCCACATGGGCCAGTGAGCTGCGCCCAAGCTGAGCTGCAGCTGAGCTGCCAACAGGTGGCAAGATGGCTCAGCTGGTGAGAGCACGTGGTCCTAACAACAAGGTTGCCAGTTCAACTCCCACATGGGATGGTGGGCTATGCTCACCCGCGACTAAGATTGAACATGGCNGGCTGTTTAGGGTGAGAGATACTATAGCTCCATGATACTCATCAATCCCACCACCACTACTACTCATTTTTGAGAAGGACAATTGGCAGTCTCTCCATCTCATGTAAATTGCTATGCAAAGTCATCTTCAAGACAAGTATCCTAGCCACCAGCCCCTTCTACCATCACACACACTCAACCAGATTATTGCCCCTAAACTACTCTCCTATAAAAGTTCTGGAGCCGTCACAGAGTATTGAATGAAAAGTAACTGGCTATTTTAGATAGGATGGTTCATGCAGCCTCTCTAAGGAGATGACAATTGAATTGAAAACTGAGAGAGACAGCTCTTGGAAGAGCTAGGGAAAAGTGTTCTAGGCCAAGGAAGGAACGTGTGAAGACCCTGAAGCAGAAAGAGTTTATAGTGAACTTGGACCAGTGTGGCTAAGGGAGGAGCAGTTATAAAGAGCTAAGTGAGGTAGGCAGAGGCCAGAAGGGTTCTGGCCTGAACCAGAAGAGCTTAAATCGAAGGGTTTAAGCAGGAGCATGATTGTATTTGATTCATAGTTTTAACAGATTTAATTCAGACTGGAAAGCAAAAGTAGAAGCAGGAAGATCTCTCAGCAGATCATTGCAGTAGCTCAGGGGAAGATGATGATAGCTGGGACCAGGGTGGCAGCTTTGGGAAGAAAAAGAAATGGACAAGAGAGGTATATATTGGAGACAGAACAAGTAGGACTTGCTAACTGACTGCAAGAAAGTGAGAGGATGAAGGGAATGAAGAACTCCTAGATTTAGGCTTATTCAGTTGGGATGATTGGTGCCCCATTTACTGAGATAAAGATACCTGGAAAAGGAGCCAGTTTGAGAAAATGGGAGGGGAATCAAGAATCATTTAACATATTTAGTTGGAAATACCTGTTAGTGATACCAAGTAGTGATGTCTATAGTAAGGGGAGAGAGAGATCAGGACTGAAAATCTGAATTTGGGCATTGTACACAGAGAGATGAGGGATGAGAATACAGTTAGGGAGGCTCTCAAGAAATTTATTAGAATAAAACCTTTCAAAACCAAGGATCTAAAGATGAATGAATATAATCTAATAAAGAAATAGTGCTTTATGCACAAAGATATTTATTACAGTATGATTTAGAATATAAATAAAAGGGGGAAAACTAAATGTCTATTTGGGATCAGTTGAGTATTTTGTCACAATGAAATATTCAATAATTTAAAGTCTTGGGGATGTAAAGTACAGTATAGGGAGTATAGTCAATAACATTGTAATAACTGTGTAGTGCCAGGGGGGTACTAGACTTATCGGGAGGATCACTTCATAAGTTATATAAATGTCTAATCACTACATTGTACACCTGCAACTAATACAAAATAATACTGAATTTTAACTATAATTGAAAAATAAATAAAAAGAAACCAAGAAAGGAAGTCTTTACTAAAACTTCTTGATAGGAAAGATGTTTATATTATAATTCTAAGTGGGGAAAAAACACTACAAACTTGTGTACATAGCATGATAACTACATTAAAATATATACAAAATGGGATATATGAAAGGTTAATCATAGTCATTCTTTTTCTCAGTCTTTTCCATATTGTCTGCAGTTCCCATTCTATTAATCAGCTTAGGTTAGGCTTATGTTAAAGTAACAAACAGCATCCAAAATTTCAATAGCTTAACACATAAATTTGTTTCTTGTTCACCCAAAGTCTGCTGTAGGTCAGGTATAGTATTATTAGATAATAAAAGATGGCCACTATCAATACTTTCCCTCCCTATACCATATGCTACTCTCTGCATTAAGAATAGGAGTCTAATTCCCCTTCCTTGGAAACTGGACTGGACTTGGTGACTTACCTTGACCAATAGAATATGGCAACAATGATGATTCAAGACATCCAATGTCATTAGAAGCCTTTCGATTCCTCCTGGGTCTCTTGGAACACACACTCTTAGGATGCTTCCTCTCAGAGCCCAGGACCCATGCAGTGAGAAGCCGAAGCCACATAGGTGCTCTGGTTAACAGCTCTAGAGCACCCAGTCAATAACCAGCATCAATTCTCAGACAAGTGAGACATTTGGACACCTAGCTCAGGTGAGTTGTTAGATGACTGCAGCTCCAGCCCACAACCAACTGCAATAGTATGAGACACCCCTAATGAGAACTACCCCACTGAGCCGTCAGCTCACACAGAACCATAGAGATAATAGTAAGTTGTTGTTTGAAGCCAGTAAGTTTCAGAGTGATTTAACACACAGAATTCAGTAACCAGAATATCTGATGACTCTCCAAGACAGCCGACATCTGTGCACTGACTGAGGGATCCAGGCTCCACCATCTCAGTATCTGGCCCCCACTATCATGCTGAAGTGGAAGGGAGAGTTAAAAGTTCGCGCAGGACTTTTCACTGCCTCAGCCCGGAAGAGACACATGTCACTTTTGCTTGCAGTCTATTGGTCAGCACCGGGCTACCTAGGAAGTATAGCCTCTTGTGCACCCAGGAAGGAGAAAAAATGACATACTGGTGAACACTGGTAATGCCTACCATGGCTTTATGTTACTTTCACTTTTTAATTGTGAAATATTGGAATCACATAACCCCAGGACTGTTGGTAGCCACCTCGGGACCATGAAGGGAGTCTGCCCTCGGATGCAACTCATATAATAGAAGCCAGAATAGAGAGGGGAAGAGAAATTAGAATTTAATGCGATCATGCCTTATCTATAGCCTGAACAATCTCTGGCCTTTTTAGGTGTGATGATGAATTCTCTTCATTGTTTAAGTCAGTGTAAGTTGGGTTTTCTGTTGATTTTAACCAAAAGACTGCTAATTAATAATACCAACACTCTGATCCAG
>NW_017732416.1:58366-60158 GCF_001890085.2 Hipposideros armiger | reverse complement strand
CTGGACTTGGAGCTGAGCTTGCTGCGCCCTCCACAACTAAGACTGAAGGGCAACAACTTGGCTGTTCCCCTTCCTCAATTCCCCAACATTGTTCCCCTCCCCCAATTCCCCAATAAAATCTTAAAAAAAAAAAGGCATGATCTGGGCCCCTGTTGCCATGGCTGAAGAACAAAATCACCATCGGCAGCATCTAGGAAACCTTTTAAAAATTGAGAACATTGCAGCTGTGGAGGAGCGTCTATCCTTAAGTGTTAACTTGTAAATATCTGTAATTTTAGGGCATCTGCTTTGATAAATGTCCATGGGCAGCTCTCTGAGGTCCAAGCTTCTCTCAAAACTATCTGCTGAGCAATCAGGTTAGGCACCCCTTGGAAGTGTAAAAACCCTCATCAGCAGCCTGAGAGAGCCTATGAAAACATGTGGATAGAGAAACTCCTGTTGAGTCAAAGTTACGCTTCTAACTTCCTGATGTGGTCATATGAATGGGGAAGTGTGTGTCCCTCTGAGTATGTGCAACACAGCTCCAACCAGTGTGGCTGAGTCAACTAGAAAGGGTTTCAAGGTTAACATAAAAGGGGGAAACAGAGAAACATTTTCAATCAGGGGAGCCAGGCTCTCCCTTTATATTATAATTCTCTCATCCTCTCACCACATTTAAACAGCTAGAGAAGCCTCCAAAAAAAGTAATATAACAACATTTAAAAGTTGCCAAGGTAGGGTGCTGGCCGAGTGGCTCAGTTGGTTAAGAGCTACCTCAAGAGTTTGAGCTCTGAGCAACAGCAGTTCGATTCCTGGCCCGAGCTGAGCAGCTGCTGANGGGGGGTAACAGTGTGGTTTTTCCAGGACTCATCAGCTCCAAGTCAAGTCATTGTCCTTTAATCCTAGCTGTGGAGGGCACAGCTCAACTCCAAGCCCAGTCACTGTTTTCAATCTAGTTGCAGGGGGATACAGCCCACCATCCCATGAGGGAGTTGAACCAGCAACCTTGTTGTTAAGAGCACACGCTTTAACCAACTGAGCCATCTGGCTGCCCACTGGCAGCTCAGCGCAAGTCGCTGTCTTCAATCTGGTTGCGGAGGGCACAGCTCACTGGCCCATGTGAATCAAACCGGCAATCTTATTGTTCAGAGCATGCACTCTAACCAACTGAGCCACTGGCTGCCCCCTCCCCCCATGCAATATTTTTAAACTTATGGAATATCTGGTCATGGGTAGGATAACTGGTATATAATTTCTTTTTCCATATTCTGGGTTTAATTTTTCTCAATCCTTTGAGGTTTTTATGAAGCCCTGAGTTTCAGGACACCTTTGGTTATTGTTATAGGTGAAAAGCTGGACAAGGTAGACAAAGGATGACTATTTTTGTCAAGATTCTATGCCCACAGTGAGTAGGCCAGGTGTACACGTATGTGCACCTGGGGGAATGCTGCTTTAGCAGGCACAGTTCTACACCTTACCAAAGCAATGCCCACTAGAGAAAGATACTAGAACCAATTCAAGAATAAGGAAATGCCAAATGGCAACAGGAAAAAACATCATAAAAGTTTCAGAAATCCAAGAATATGGACTATGTTGATTCCTGGAAAGTCTCTATTTACGACACTAAGTAGAAAGAGTGCTACTTATTTAAGGGATAGTAAATGTTATTTAAAGGATAATAAATAAAGATTTGAATAGAGTTTTAAGTCTTCTATGGTTTGTGAAGTTTATTCAAACATGCCTGTGCTTCTGGCAACAGCTTCCTGTCTCTGATCTTGCACAGAGTTGCTCAGAACTGCCCAGAATGTCCTCC
>NW_017732416.1:48141-54816 GCF_001890085.2 Hipposideros armiger | reverse complement strand
TCCAGAATAAAGGGAAGTCAGGATCTTTGCTTGCAAACCGTGGAAAAACATGAAAGATCCATAGAGAATTACCTCCCAACAGTAGTTACCACCTTTCTTACCTTTTTGTATAAATATTAAGAAGATCATAGCATTTTATTGTGATCTGATGTTCATGAATGTGAGTGTACATTCTAAATTACTTTGGGCATGATGGTTATAATGGACCACTGCAGCAATGCTTAAATGCATAAGTAAGAGCCTATTGTTATTTTATTCTTTTAAGAGTCATAGAGAAAGATCAGCCTTTGCCTGGGCCTTTCTAGGCTCTACTTGGTGAGTATTGACCAGCCTCACATAAAAGAATACAGATAAGTGTCCACCTGGTTGAACCAAACTACCCAGAATGGCAGGGAAGGCACAAATCACAGGGGGTCTAGCACAGCGGTTTACAAATTTAAATGCCTACATTGGCCAGGCAGGTAGGTAAATACGCGAGGTAGCCAGTTGGAGTAGTGGGGACTGCAGCAAATAGGAGAGACCCTGCTCGATCTGAAGTTGGCAGCCACTACTCAGCTCCAACTAATCATTTCCATGTGAGAATGAGGGTCACAAATTGCTTGATTTTTTTCCCCCAAAAGAACTTGGAGATGGGATTTTTATATGATCACCCACTCCTTAAATGTTGGCAAACAATTCAAACTTAAAATAGCACAGGTGCCCAGGAAATAACCCAAATGAGCCGTGACTGGAACTGAGGGAGTCTCATGAAAGCAGGAGCTAGCTCTAATAGTCACCTGATCTCCTCCTTCAAGGAGGTAGCTAATATTTTGGTTGACCAGTCTTAATGGGTAAACCCAATGGGTTGAGAACAAAAAGCTAAGAAACGTGAATGGGGCTCTGCTAGAATCACATTCGTGTCCTGTTGCCCCACCCTCACTTATTCTTCCCTAAGGGAGGATGAATAGTTCATTTTGGGGGGAGTTTAGAAAAAAGAATTGTGCATGTCTAGATCAGCTCACTCCTTTCCTTTTCTTTGAGATTTGTCTACCCGCAAACAACACAAGATTTGATCTACTCCTCGAGGTCTATGCCATAAGTTTTACAGCAGCTAAATCACATGCTGGGGGGTGGGGCGGGGGAGCAAAGACCACGGGCTGTTTCGCACTACCAGAGACTGTGGCAGGCCCCGAATATTATTCAATATCAACCTTTCTCAGTAATAAAGCTGACATGTTATTCTCCATCCTACTGATTCTTGAATCCATTTCTCAATTGTTCCCAAATTTGGGCAGGAATAAAGGTGTGGCATTTATGTATCCCTTCCAACTCAAATAGGTAATATTATTTTCACTTTACAGGTGAGAAAAGAGAGGCAATCGAGTGAGATCTCTCTGGTCCCACACTCTGCTCCTAACAACCACCAGTGTTGTTTTTACCTTCTTATCAACCATTCCTTCTTTTGGCATCAACAGCTTCATTTTATTTGGAATTTTCTCTGTATATTTAATAGGGGTGGGTCCCCTGCTTCCAGGGGTAGCATACTGCAGGGCTTTCCAATCAGAGCAACAGAGCCACCTGGATATTGTGATTGGTTCAGAAATAAACACGTCATACAAGCTTGACAAACTAGAGTCAATTAAACTTAATCTGGTTACAATATTGGGAGAGAGAAGTATGTATTCTCTTCCCAGTGAAGTTCACCAAAAGGAAGGGATTAAAAGCCTGGAGCTGCTGACAGTCATCTTGCCACCATAAGGAGAGTGTGTAAAAGCCTAAAGAGAGAAATGGAATATAAAGGTGTTGTGTCAGTTATCAACTGATTATCTCTTAGCTCTAAACTTACCCTTTATTGTCTGCTCAGCAAAAATGCAGTGTGTGTGTGGGGGGGTGTGTGTGTGTGTGTGTGTGTGTGTGTCAGGGGGTAATGCAAAAGCCAATTTCCTGAGTGGCTCAGTTGGTTAAGAGCACGAGCTCTGAGCAACAGGGTCACCAATTCGATTCCCACAGGGGCCAGTGAGCTGCACCTGAGCTGCCGCTGAGCTGGTAAGAGTGCATGCTCTTAGCAGCAAGGCTGCCGGTTTGACACCCATATGGGATGGGGGGCTGCATGCCCCCCTGCAACTAAGATTGAACATGGCACCTTGAACTGAGCAGCGGTGAGCTGCCGAGGGGTGGCCGGATGGCTCAGTGTGCAACAAGGCTGCCGGTTTGACTCCCGCGTTGGATGGTGAACTAAGCATCCCCCGCGCACCTTCCCCAGAAACTAGATTGAAAGCGGCGACTGCACTTAGAGCTGAGCTTGCGCCCTCCATAGCTAAGATTAAAGGACAACAAGTTGACTTGGAGCTGATGGGTCCTGGAAAAGCACAATGTTCCATTTCCCCAATTCCCCAACACTGGTCCCCTCTCCAATTCCCCAATACAAAATCTTAAAATAACAATAATCATAATTCTTAAAATAAAATGCAGTGGGCCCTTAAATATTTTTTCTTTACTAGCTGTCATGGTGTCATACTTTTTCAGTAGAGGGCACTGGAGAAACATAGCACAAGAAAAGGATTTTGCTTTCTGGTTCCATTGTGTTCACTGAAAATGCCGGTCACTTCTCCAATGTCTGGCTCTTGCAACATCAATGGGTTCTCTAGCATCTAACTCCTTCAATGCCAGAAGCACCGAGTGTGGCAGGGAGCCCTAAACAAATGCTTTCTCAGACTATGTGGTCACTAAGGATTCTGTGCTGTAGCAAGGAGCTTCAGATAAAGACATTCCTAGACTGCATGGCCATTAAGACTTCTGCGTTTAATATTTCTGAATTCCTACCTCACCAGGGAGCCAGTCAGGAACTGGCACAATGGACATATGTCTTAATAATAAATCATAGCTGCCAACCTGGAAACCTCAGGGTATATAGCCCCGAGTCCCGCCCGGGTTGGTGCTCAGCCTCTGGACGTAAATCCACTGAGCCAGTGCCGGCATCAATAAATGTTGCTTCCTGAGCCTTGGTGTCCTGTCTCTCTGTCCGAGTTTCCCGCAACACTAGTGGCCAGCAGCTTATTCTGGCACTTCCCTTGGGTACACTTTCTCATGAACAGCTATCCCCAGCATCCTAGAGGATGAATTTCCAGCAAGTTCCAGGAAATGGGTTTCAAGCAAGTTCCACTGAAATGGCCTGCCAGTGACTTATCTGTCAATCAATAAGACACAGCTTTGCCATCTCCAGCAAGGTCTGGATCTCAACTCGGGGCAGTGGTGCCTGGCTCTTTCTTGGGTGCTTTGTCTTGGCCCCAAGGGGAGTATTGCTCCTTATATCTGCAATTCTTGGATTCTTTAGAACTCTCTTTACTTCTTGCTAGCCAATCCCTCATTATTCCTATCCCTTGTTATAGTTAATAATTCCTTAGATTAAACTTGCCTGTTCAAATGATCATGTGGCTTCTCTCTTCTTGATTGGACTGTGAATGATACAGATGGCAAGTGAGACCAGGCCCTGATGTCATTGGCTGGGCCAGAAGCCAACTCTTCCTCTGGACTTTTCAGTTACATAAGCCAATGCTATTTTTTCTTTACTTGAGCCATTTTGATTTGGGTTTCTGCCTCTGGCAGAATCTCAATTACATAAACCACAAAAGGAGAAGGAACAGTTAAAGGAACAAGAAATGTTTACCCATAAAAAAGTCATCTTCTTAGGAGGCAGTATGAGAATTATTTACATTTTCATTGTGTGAAAAAAAAATTCGAGTGTTATAGTCAATTTGAATTGTATGACCATAATATAATTTGTCATCTGATGACCAAGTTAGGACCAACGGGTAAAAGTTATAGAGAGACAAAATTTCAGTTCATCATGACAGCATAAGGAAGAACTTGCCAGCAATTCAGTGTTCACTGGTGGAATGAACTGCCTCTTCTATTGTGAAGGTCCTGTCCCTGATGGTGTTGGGGGACAAGGGGTGATAGTCACTGTCAGGTGTGCTATGAAAGAGGTTATTGCATTAAGTGGGAAATTCAATTAAATAAGCTATTAAGTTCCTAAGATTCTAAGATTCTACTATTAGGTTTATGGAAATTTCTTAGCCCAAATCCTATTAGACAGTCCCAGTTAAGAGAAAACCAGACAAAGGCGACATTGTGCATCATGTGAACCACTTGGGATTGCAGTTTTGCATACTGCCAGATGTTATCATCAGATGCAAAGAAAATGGACTAAGTCATCAGATAGGAGTGTTTAAATAGACTTCTTTGCCCTGCTAAGAACACGATGTATTTCATGGAAAACAGGAAAGCAGTTATTATAAATAAAATTATTCTGAAAATAAGCATATTAAACACTTGGTTTTAATTTGGCTCAAGCATATTTACCTGACTCAGAATTAGATTGCTTAAATAAGTAGGTAAATGAAAAGTGCTCCGAGATCCGCTTTACCCAAAGTATGGAACATTAAGCTGGGAGGCAGCCAACGTTGATTCTATTCCTGCTTTTTATAGTGACCTTGGGGCAAGGTGGGGTGGGGTGGAGGGGAAAAAGAACAAGAACTTGATTTTTCTGAGCTTTGGCTTGTCCCAGTACAAGAATCAACAAAACAATAGTCATACCTACATCACAGAGTTTGTGAAAGTTAAACAGGAAATGCCTACAAAAATAGAAAACAATATATTTGTCTATGGACATAATAGATATTTTGAGTCAGAATATTTTAATGCAAAGGTTTCCAGGCATAAATTATACTAAAATATGCATTATTTAATCAATTATTTCCCAACCCCCTCTTAATTAATACAACTTCTAAAGCTATCCAATCGAAAACTAGCTAGTTCTATCATACAGGATAAGTTGGTTTAATATATACAAAAAAAAACATAGCAAGTGAAACTAAAACTTATAGAAAATCAGTAACAGTTTATTCAAAAGCATAATATATTCAGGAAGTCAGAGGCAACTTTGCATCTGACTTTATATGGAGTAATCCTCGAGACCAAACATTTGAACAAATCAGATCATTTCCTTTTCACTGCCAATATTTTTTTCCTTTTCTTTAAGAGGAAAAAAATCCAAACACAGCTCCATCAGTTTTTGTGGAGCAAAACTTACTTTCACATTTAATCATTTGCTTTGTCCTTCTATTTGCTATTGTTCTATTTATTTTTTATATGCAGACCGCATCCTGAGGAGGAAATCATTTTTAAATCTAATTCTAACAGATATCCTCATCTGAGGGATGTTTTGTGATTGCTTGTTTATTCCTTACACAGAGTGAGGGAAGGCAGGAACTGACTAGGAGCCAAGAAGGGTAGGGACTATCCCGGGATTGAGTTTTTAGAGTTTAACTTCCCTGGTGGGCTAAAATCAGTTTCTAGATCAAGTAGACCCATCCATATTCAAATTCCAAAGCCTCATGTATGATTTAGGAACCATGATCTGCAGCCAGGCCAACACAGAAGAGCCTCAACTCATTCCAGCTCAAGAAAAAGGGTTTGGGAAAACACATTTGCAGATGTCCTCCTGAAGCCTGGAATAGTGAAAGAAACACCAGATAAAGCATTAGAGGCCACACTTCTACTCATAAATTATTTTATAGGCACTTGGAGATGCTCTTTTATAGGAAATGCTTTGGAGATGAGACAGTAGAAGTGGGTTTGTTAGGAATGAGTAGAACTGAACTAGGGCCGGACGAGTGGCTCAGTTGGTTATGAGCTTGCTCAAGAGTTTGAGCTCTGAGCAACAGTGCTTCGAGTCCCAGCTCGAGCTGAGCTGCCGCTGAGCTGCCAACAGATGGCAGGATGGCTCAGCTAAAAAAACCAACCAACCAAACAAACAAAAAACCTGAACTGCAGGAGTGGGTGTGTGCTTCCAGCAAGCCCCAGTGAGAAGGATTGGATCTGTAACCAGGAGTGAAGAAATGGAACACGTGGAACATTCCAGAGGCTGGTGTCCAGAGACCCTTGCTAGAGGAGCTCTCCTCTCTGTTTAGGATTGGGAAAGTGCTAGGAAGATGTCACAATCGACCCCTTGCACGAACCATAGAAGTTTTGGCCAGGCAGGGGAAGTAAGGGAGTAGAGAGTATGTGGACGCTGGCACAATAAGCACAGCCATTTTTGTTGGCTAGCCAGAAGTCCAGGAAAACTGATGGTGGCTGGTGATGGTTCATAAGAATAGATCCCAAGAGGGAAGCCAGCTTTCAAGTAAAATTGATATCTCTGAATTGTGGTGGTGCCCCCACAACATTGGCAATGTTGTGGCATTGACATATGAAGAGGTTTTTAGGACTTAGGGATTCTAGCCCATCTTCGCCACAGCTGTAAGCTTGACTCTTTCCCTCTGGAGAGGCACTTCAGCCCCAGGGAAAGGCAGTTCCAGGTACCAGGTACCAAGCATCCTGGTGCCTGCCATACAGAGATCCTACACAGCACATAGAATGCATGTTAACATCTTAACGGTTGAACCTGGGGTTTCAGGAGTGAGGCAGGACCAAAAACATGCCTCTGCCTTGTTACCAGAACCTCCGAAGAAAGACTTTCTTGTGTTCCTGGTGTCATGTCACAAGTGAAAAGTTTTCATCTCAGTAAGTGTTTTACTTGTAAAAGCAACCACCAACCAGGTATTTCTGCATTTAGTCTAAATATGGTCCAAACAAGAAATGGTGGAGGTAAGGACAAAAATCTTATAAATCTTCTAGGAAATATAGTGTTATTTA
>NW_017732416.1:45585-46361 GCF_001890085.2 Hipposideros armiger | reverse complement strand
AACATTTTAATAAAAAATAATAATGTTAACCACCTAGGTTTTCTTAGATTTCTCAAATAATTAGTCTATTTTTCAACTTCCTCAAGATTTCCCAAGCACAGCTACCAGGCTTTCTTTTCCCTGGGACACAATCTAATTTCTCATTAGGATTCCATGGAATGAGGAAACCATATATCCCAAATATTACAAGAGAGTCCAGTTTCACTCTCATGCTTGTAACATCAATGTTTAATTCAAAATGTTTGGTCACTGCACTTATAAGGTTTTTTAGCTTCCCTATATGCCATTGCCCAGCTAATTTTCTCTGCCTTTTCTGCCATCTCCTCCCTTAGTGGGATAATAAGTGGTAGCAGAGAGTAGTAGATGAGGTTTCCCACCTTCCACCATGTTGCAGTCAGTTTATTGTTGCACTGTCCAGTGTTCTATATATCTCTCCCCAATTCTGAGCACTCAAGATGTAGCAAAAGGTATTAATTTTTTAAAAATCTGATAAGAAAATTTACTTCTGCGATGCAGAAGAGACTGCAAATCATAACATCACCATTAAGGATGAGCTGCATTCACCTTACACCCTTTACAAACAAGGAGCCTCTTCTCACCTTTTTAATGTTACATAGCAACCACAGACAAGGGATTCAGAACCAGCTGTAGAAATCTCCCTCAAACACCTGCATACCAGTCTTTACTCCAGTCCAGCACTTGACTTCAGAAAACAAAGCATGAGGCCGGCCAAGTGGCGCGTTGGTTAAGAGCTGGCTTGGGACACCAGAGGGCCC
>NW_017732416.1:13168-44945 GCF_001890085.2 Hipposideros armiger | reverse complement strand
CTCCACAACTAGACTGAAGAACAAAAGGACAGCAACTTGTCTGTTCCCCTTCCCCCAATTCCCCAATAAAAATCTTTTTTAAAAAAACCAATGGTTTAAAAAAAAAAAAAAGAAAACAAAGTATGCCCTGGTAATGGATAGATAGTAGGCCCAGAGATCCCTAGCTAGCAACAGATGAGTCACCAATTAAGAGGAATTTCCAAAGTACTTTAGCGTTATCAGATCCTAAGCTCCCCAGTCAGTGCCTTACAATTTTAGAGTTTAGTTCTTTCAGGAGCACACCAACTTCAAAAAGCTTAATTTTCAACACAGGAGTCAATAATATAGGCAGAAGATGGATTCTACGTTATTTTAATGACTGCATAGTAGTCTACATCCACTATTGTTGAATATTTATGATGCTTCCAATTTTTTTCTTTTACCAATTAATCCATTACCAGTAAGGGAAGTACTTTAAATTTTTCAAATCGAGATGTCTTATTTTAATTTTTTGTTATTCATTCTTAGGTTTGTTTCACTTGCAGTTAAGAAATGTGGCCTACATAAGTCTCCATTTGGATATTTGAGGCCTAGTGCATTATATATTTTGGTAATTGCCCATTGATGCTTGAACAAAACAGACATTCTCTCTAAGTTCATAATGTGCTTTTAAAAGGGGCAACACATGCCGGTTCGACTCCTGCATGGGATGGTGGGCTGCACCCTCTGCAACTAGATTGAAAAATGGCGACTGGACTTGGGGCTGAACTGCGCCCTCCACAACTAAGATTGAAGGACAACAACTTCACTTGGAGCTGATGGGTCCTGGGAAAAGCACACTGCTCCCCTTCCCCAGTTCCTCAATAAAATCTTTAAAATATAAAATAAAAATAAATAAAAATAAAAGGGGCAACACAGCTAGCTGGAGATAAAAATGGACAAATGAGTTTGTTCATGGACCCCCTGGGTCCTGCAGAGCTTACAGGTGCTTCCCTCCCTGTTAGGACTCATTAGGTGGGACTCCATCAGCATTGCCACTGATGAGCTACCAGGGTCCCAGCTGAGCCACTGAACGCCTCCTCCATCTCCATATTTGCAAAACTCTGCTTCTGCTTTGGCAACTGCAATAACAATAGTGATAGCAGAACCAGCTCCTTCCTGTAGTTTCTCTCATAAGAAATTCTCAAAATTAGACTTGCCTGTTTTTGCTCTGTGGAGACTCAGAAAATGAGCCTGATCTGGCAATTTTGGAAAAAGTCATTGTGGACTAGGGGCTGAAAAGATGATAAAGTAAAAAGTCACCATATGATTCAATTTGGATCACTTTTGCAGCATTTGCAAGATGTTTATAAATAGTTTTTAACAAGACATATATGAGTATTTAAGTTATCCAGTCCCCACTACTTAGTAGCTACATGGTTTGAGGTGCAGTTTCCACACCCATAAAATGGGAAGATTAATGTTGACCTCATACCATTAGGAGACCTAATAACAAGGTGTGCTCAATAATGTTAATTCTCTTTCATCAGCTATTGTTTCTTGGTCTGGTAACTAAGCACCCCTTTTCATCTCTTCGTTTTGGTCACTTGGATTGTTTATAAACTCCCAGGTGATTCTGATCTGCGCAGGGGGCATCTCTGATTGGTGACTGGCCCAAGGCATTGAGCGATGATGTTGCTGGTGGTGAAAAACAGAGCTGCTCTGCCTGACCTCCTGCGAGGTCCAATAATTCCCAGCCCTGGCTGCAGCATCCCTTCTCTCCCACCCCAAGTTTCTGTGCCCACTGCTCCCAAATTTTCATACTCTTCTAAATAAGGGACACTTGAATCTGATTTGACTATTAGAATTCAAATATTTGTAAATTGGGCCAAGTATCAAAGACCGTTTAAAAGTGGTTGCAAAAATCTGCTACACTTATAATGATTTGTAAGCTAAACTTAAAAACTTGAAGAGATGGGCTGGCCGAGTGGCGCGATAGTTAAGAACTGGCTTGGGACGTCAGAGGGCCCCGGTTCGCATCCCACATATGAGGGCCAGTGACACTGCCCTCTACAGCCAAGATGCTGACCAACAGCTCAACCTGGAGCTGGGCTGCTGTGAGTTGCCGAAGATGGCATAGGCTGCAGCCCCTGTGGCAGTGGGTTGCCATGGGCTACCGTGTGTAGCCAGCAGCTGCAGTGAGCGGCCAGCAGCTGCAGTGAGCGGCGGTCCAGAAGCCGGCAACTGATCTGCCTCACCTGGGAAGAGCGCAATGATAATACCAACATGGGCCAGTGAAGCAACGTCCTCCACAACTAGACTGAAGAACAAAAGGACAGCAACTTGTCTGTTCCCCTCCTTCCAATTCCCCAGCACTGTTCCCATCCCCCCAATTCCCCAATTAAAAAAAAAAATTTTTTTTTAATCTTAAAAAAAACACACACACAAAAAATTTTGAGGAGCTAGGTTTTAGGAGTTGTTACTATAATACACAGAATATCCATTTTAATTTTAAAAGACCAAATGGGATTTTGCAGACACACAAGAAACTTTACATTGACTATGACGTAGGGGTGGGCATGAATCACACAGAATTTGGAAGGAAAATAGGAGGGATTGAGAAGCAGTCAGCCCCAGGGAACTTACCTACCTGGGGCCAGAGGCTGGGACCGTCTTGGGGTGGACTGAAATTCCATGGCCCCTTCCTGCCCTGTCTCTCCACTCCCAGCTCAAAGGCTACTCAGATTTCGATTGTCATTCAGTTAAGAAAATGAGGCCACTGGACACAGGGAGTGGCCTGGAGGGTGGAGCAGGCACTGACCCTGATCCCTCTCCCCATTAGGATGGCCATGTCCCCTCCAACACTGAAGTCCTTCCTTCTCTGTTGCCAGTCTTCTGGCACACTCCACCCAGAGTCTCTGTGTTTGTCAAAGCACCTGACTTCCTCTTCATTCACCTCAAGGCATATTATGCAAATTAAACATAGATGCTTGCATGCAAGAGGGAGGGAATCCTCTACAACAGTGAGTCAACCTCAGACATTTGGAGGCCATATATTTTTCTTTTTTCTTCTCCCCAGACTCTGTCTAATTGGATGGTGGTTGCCGCCTGTCAGGTGCAAACAAATTTAGGAGAGAATTTATAGAAAGATGTGGGAAAGTAGGGGAAGGGTGACCAGAAGGAAGTGGAGGAGGAAGAGAAAAAAGTAGGTGCTAAAAAAGGACTTGAGAAATAAAAAAACAGAAGAAAGTAACTTAGGCTAATTAAGTAAGGGAAGAACAATGTGTAGACTCTGAAGGGAAGATGTGTGGCAATAATAACACTAGCTGACATCTAATGAACACTTACCATGTGTTAAGAATTGTTTTAAAGACAGTGCATATACTACCTCATTTAAACCTCCCAACAAACCCCAAAAGATAGACATTTTATCATCCTGATTTTACTGATGAGGACTGAAGCATAAACGAAGTCAGTTGTTCAAGGTCCTGCAGTTAGTGATGGGCCAGAATGCTAGTCCACCAAGGCCAACTAGAACCTAAGCAACACCTATCTCTGCCCCCTACCCTACACTTCCCAGTTTACTGTACCAGAGATAAGGAGAGCTACCCAGTGAGAAGCATAGAATGAGCACCATGCTTAAGAATTTAGTTAGAACAAACTCAGTAAACTCAACATGTTTTCTATAACTCAGGTGCTTAGGAGCCAATATTCTCATGAAATTGCAGATCAGCAGAGATCTGCTGTAGTATCTAAATAGATTTGGATACTATTTCTGCATGTAAGGTTGAATATAGGAGACTTTGTTATTTATTTTAAAAGGTTTCATGAGGTATTAAATAACCAGAGCAAAACATGCCCACCATTTGGAGTCTGGCCTGGAGGTAATTAGTGTGGAATCAACTTATATCAGAGGGGAACTTGGGGTTAACCAAGTGCTAGATAATTTCACATAGAGACAGTGAAGGACACACAAGTTTGATTCAAAAATCTTGAGTGCAATGTGAAGGTGATAACACCAGTCTAAATATAAATGAAAAAGATGTAAATGTGAAAGGTGAACATCAATGGCTTACAGTTAACATACAGTTAGGCAAATTGCCCAAGAACATGACATAATAATAAGGTGGACAGAGTTGGGCTTACTTTAAGGGCATGTAAAAGGGCAAGAGATACAAATGAGTTATTTTCATTTGTCTAAATGAATGCAGGGAAGAGTTTTTTTTGGGGGGGGGAAGTGTATAAGAGAATAGTAGGTTTTCTGGAAGAGCTTCCAGAAGAAAATAAAGAAGATACATTTCAGCTTGTTGTGTTTGGAGAATGGAACAGATGACTTTCATAATATTAAGCAATGAACAACAGCAGCAGCAAGAAATAGTAAATGGGAGAAGAAAGCTCTGGAGAGGAAATGAGAAGACCATTACTCAACTTTGTCTCACGACTACAAAAGAGAAAAGAGGGGAGGGGAGACACCTAGAGGAAGTAATAAGGGAAAGATGAGGTAGCATAAGAGAAAGGTTCACTGTAGGACTCTCAAGTCTCCAAGAAAAGAGATGTTTGCATATTGAGACACAAGTAGAACATGAGATAAAGGCAGAAGGGGATACGTCAAATACAGAAGAGAAATCCAGAGCATGAACTAAAGAACAAGTAAACTCAATCACACAGATATTAACATTATAACACTTAAGTAGCAGGTAGGGCCATGCTACTTAAGTGACCTACAAATGGGAAATTCAAGAGACAGAGCTTTGAGAGGAAAGAACTCCAATAGGATACACAGAGGGCCACTTCCTGCGCACAAAGACAGCTCAAGCGTTCTTCCCACAGTCGGTTATTTGGGAAAAGGGGGCACATTGTGTAGATCCAGGTGTAACCTGAAATATTTAACAAGTAGCACCTCCCACACCAATTAGAAGAGACACCTACTAAGGTACAATGTCCTGGAGCCCTCATGCTGTGCAAGGACACAAGAGGTAGGGGGAGCAGTCCGGAGGGAGGACTTGGAAGGGTCCAAGGTAAGGCGGACACTCAGGGTGGCAGATATTAACCCAACCAGTAGGAAAGTACAGTAAAGGCCCACAATAATGTGATCAATGGGTCCAATATTTAAACACAAAACACAGGCTCCACTGTTGTGAAGTTAATTAAGAATAATGTTTCAATTTGTCTGGGCTTTCACAAAAACACACAAAATACAGAACCTTATTCTGAGCCCAACTAACCCCACACTGAACTGAGCAAGTACAAATGATCCCCAAGCAATGAGCCACTCACCTAGTCCCACCCCCACTATAGGCACTCTGGCCCACTTGGGAGGAAGGCACCCATTGCCTTTGTGGCACATCTCAGGTCACTTTATGCAGGGTTTCTTTGGGTTTGAGAGCGTGAGCAGCTGTTACAGCCAGACAGTAACTTCCTGGAGAATTATTACTTTCATCCACTATAAATGTGCTAAAGCTCTGAAGTTTAAGAAAATGGTTGACGATGTAAATTGTGGAGGGAAAAATACTATTATGAAATATGAAAAGTAAAAATATTGACAATTCCCCCCTACCTTTTCCTAAATAGCTTATACTGAATATACACTTCTATATAAAGTGATACTGAAAGGAATCTTTAGAAAGGTGATTCAGTTGAAAATAACCTATAGCTGACTCTGTTGTCCCTGAGAAGGAATATACCTGCCACAAAGGACTCCTTGTGGTTAACAGAACCCAAACTCATAATCAGTGTCTAGCAGCCATTGTTTACAGAGTCTTCTCATGCTGCACGCCAGGGAAAAGCCAAAGACTAAGCTGCCAAGCCTCCTGCACTGCATTCCTGCTGCGTGAGCCATCCTTTATAAAGGATCCCTGGAATCATCTTTCAATGAATGGACTGAGACCTACCCTGTCCAATAGGAACTGCACAGTAATTTGCATCTTTACCGACCAATCAGAGCAGTTTTATAATGACCAGTTAGGACAGTGAATTTGGACTAATCAATACTGTGCAAACTTGGATTCCTCATTTGCATATAAATGGACCAATCAGGGATCAGGGTGGGAGCTTTCTCTATATAAGCTGCCTCCCCTTTGTCTCACTGAAGAGCACTTTTGATTTCTATCGGAGGTTGTGTTTCCCCAGTTTGCAAACTGTTCATCTGAATCAAGTTTCTCCTTTTACCACACTCCAGATAGAGGACTCCTGTTAGCACTGGACTGGTGGCAGTGAATTTTAGGTGACAGGTCATTATGGAAGAATACAGAGTCAAAATCTCCAATGTACACATCAAAAAAGGAAGTTACATAGGAGCTGCCCCTGCAGACCCATCCTGGTGGGTTTACAAAGTGTGAGAAATTGCCCACGGAGTAGGTGAGTGTTGGGAGTGGGAAGGAGCAAAGTCGAGGTAGAAGGGAGCAGAATCCAGCCAGGCAATAAACAACGGAAGAACACTGACTCTTGCCCAACATGGGGCCAGTAAAGACTGATCCTTCCAATTCCAGTTTCCAAAGGGAATCTGGAAGGAACTTAGAGTGGGCAAGGGGCAGCCTCACATTAAGACCCCATCTAATGGACATGCATGGCCCTCTCTAATCTGGCCAGTGGTCCAAGATGGGCGAGTCTGCAGCAGAGGTGGGAAAAGTATTAGCAGCTGTGGGAATCTACTGTCCTTGCAGCAACAAGGGCTGCAGATGGTGCTGCAGACCTTAAAGCCTGAAGTGCCGGCACCTGAGTGGAGACCCTCTGGTGATTGTGAGCAGCTGGGCCAAGGTGCCAGGCCCCAAATGGCACCTGCAGGATTAGCTGTTAGTCACTGCCAAGGAGAGTTTATGAGAGCCTACCCTCCGCTCTCAATGCCCTGGGCGGAGGCTGAGGTTTCCACAGTTTGCTAGGGAGAGGAAGGGCTTGAGAAACAGTGGGTTTTACTGTAATCATGTGTGTGCCACTCCCTGGCTTTGAGTCAAATGTGCAAGAAAGACTGGAGGTTGTGAAATGCAACTGAGAAGATTTGTGGGCACTGCAGTTCTGTGGTAAGAGTGGACATTCTCAAAAGCCAGGTGATGGGTCAATTCATCCAGCACTTAGCAACTGTGTTAGAAGGAAATTAAAAGTAAAATAAAAAGGCAGGGAAGAGAATTTGGATCTCTTTTCAAGGAGGCACAGAATGGTGAGAAATGTTTTTAAAATAAAAGGAGAAATATTTTTAAGAAAAGGAGAAAGCCAAAGAAAGGTTTTAAGCAGCAAATAGATTTATTGGCTGCACAAAGTTTAAATGGAAGTCATGATTCAAGGGAACAAAAGTAGAGAAATGAAACAGCAGCTAGAAAAATGCAAAGAATAATTGTCATAGCCAAACGATGGGATGAGGAAAAAATCCTGATATAAATGATTGAATAAGAAAATTGGAGAGTGTAGACAAATCTCTGATGCAGAAGGATTTCAAATCATGAAGATGTAGATACTTCGCCCTCAAAGAGGTGGAACATAACTCCCACTCCTGAAATGTGAGTTGCTCATAGTGACACCCTTCCAAGAGTACAGTATGGAAAGAGGGGCGGGGGGGATTGACCTTACAGTGGACACACCTGACAAAGAAGCTTCAGGCAGGTGCTCAGGTTGCACATCAACAGTGGTCATATTGACATACCCTTAATATAATTTGGTGGGAATGGAATGGTACTTTAGTCCTATGACCTTCCTCCTGAAAACCCGTAACCTTAGTCTAATCATGAGAAAAATATCAGCTATATCTCAATGGAGGCACATTCTACAAAATACGGCACTCCTCAAAACTCTTCAAAAATCACCAAAAACAAAAGAAGTCTGAGAAACTGTCATAGCCAAGAGGAGTCTAAGGAGGTGTGATGACTAAATGTAATGTATCCTGGATGGGGTCCTGGAAAAATAAAAAGACATTAGGTAAAAAATAAGGAAATGTCAATCAACTATGGACTTTAGTTAATAACAATGTACCGTATTTTGCCATGTATAATGCGTTTCCATGATAATGCACACCCATTTTTTTGGCCCAAACTTTCAGGGAAAATAACCTTTCATTTTAATTTTTTAATTCAAATTTTTATTTGTTTACATTTAGGTACTTGTTTTTTGTATTATAAAGAAATTTTAGTATTTATTTTTAACCTTATGGTACAAGAAATTTTATGTAACAAATAATTACAAAACACAAGAACAAATACAAGGTACAATAAATTTTATGTACCGGTAACAAATTTACGGTATTTACGCATTATAGAAGGACAAGAGCTCTTTGTCATTACAAGTTTATTGTAAGTTCAACAAAACCAATTATCAGATTCCAGGGTATTATTTTGCATACGGATATCGTTATTGTTTTCTAAAGTTACTTTTAACTTATAAGCATAAATAAAAGAATTAAAACATTTACATAGATGTGGAATTAGTACTACTCATGTATAACGCACATCCTTATTTTTCCCTCACAAATTTGGGCAAAAATCTGCACATTATACATGGCAAAATACGGTAATTAAAAAGTTTATTTTTTTAAAGGAGGTTTCTATACCCTCCTCTCAAAAAAAAAAAAAAAAGGCTGAAAACTCCTGCTTTACTTCATTTCCACAAGGACATTTTGTTACTGGAGAGCAGGCCCTTCTCTGCACTGTGTCCAGGTTCTTAGCATCTCGAGTAAAGAATTGAATGAGACACAAAAGTAAAGTGGTGAACAAACAATTTATTAGAAGAAAAAGTACAATTCAAAGAATTTGGAGCAGACAGAGCAAAAGAAGAAGCTCAAAAGGTGCTGACTGGCCAGGATTTGGAGTTTTTATCCCTTTTTTCTCTAGAATGGGCTATTCCTCTCTGGGTGTGGGACCACTTGATTGACATCTGTGATTGACAACAGACTATTACCTCATCTCTTTAGACTGTACATGTTCCTTCCCAGAATTCAGCCTGTTATAATGATATTAATGAATTTCCGGGCGTATGTATGATATTATGATGGTATAATGAGGCCCAGGTGAAACGAGGGTCATTGTGGCCTTTACTGCGCAGGTGTGAATGACTGGTCTAATCAAGTTGGGTATTTTATACCCATTTGTTTCCTCATAGCATAGGGGTAGATAATTACAATGAGAAGGGGAAGTTTTGGGTGGAAAGGGGAGGTCTTTTGGGCGGTCACATTCTGTGGGTTGAGTTCGACATGCAGGAATGTCGAGACCCAATGCCTGCCTCTAGCTGCCTGCCTCATTTTCTCCTTGAGAGCTGTGATCCCTATAAAATCTCTATGGGAAGTTGAGGGACAGGAGGTCTTTTCTTCTGTATCTGCTTCCTGCCAGGCAGGGCCATAGAGTTGTCCCTACCTATGGGGGGATTCACGGAACTTTCACCCTATCTGATCTTAGATGAGAGGGAGGGGTCTCGAGATCCGCCTGCAAGACCACGTTGGCTTCTTTGGTTGCAACTGGCAATCTTGCTGGGGTGTCCTCTGTATCCCCAAGGCCCCTGAATGAGGAAAAATAGATTTTAATTAATAAACCTGTTAGCTCTTATGGAGCCTGTGGCCATTTAACCGGTCACTCAAGTGGTGTCAATTGTCCAGGAGCTGGGCCCAGAGTGGGTTGGAAAGAACACTAGGCTTCAATGAATACAATCAACAAGTATATTGGCCTGGGGAAATGTTAAAACCTATCTAGTCTCCCGGATGAAATTATCCAAGAGTTAGGTCCGGAATGGCTTGGGGGATGTTGGGAAGTTACAGGCTTTAAGTAGTTATCTGAAGCAGGGGGTAGGAGAAGTCTATGATTCAGGTTAAAAACAATCTATTATCTACGATTAAGAAACTGATTTGAAAAATGATTATAACCAGGGGCTATGGAGTCAAAGACACTATGGAGAAGAAAACTTAAAGTTTCTATAGTGAAAAGCCCTTTCGTTTGGCCCCTATCAGTTTGAGGAGAGTTTTCTCTTGATTAATTTCAACTTAGAACATTTTCATCTAGGGTTTATATGATTAAACTGTCAAAACTTTACATTATCATTAGTTAAAAATTAAGAGCTGCATTTGTAATAAATGGGTCCCTTCACCTCCATTTGTCAGTCAATTACTCAAATAGTAATGCATTCCATTTTTTTGAGAAAGAGCCCACAGTGGGGTTTTGGAGGGGGGGGTGTTGTTTGTGTGTGTGTGTGTGCCCAAGTGCTGGTTAAGTAGTATTCATCTGACATTCCCCTCAGGTCACATGCTAGATGTGTGACTTTGAGCAAATTACCTAACCTTCCCTTATATGCACAATTGGAATCTAGCCCTTCCCTCCATGAATATGTACTGAGAACCTACTGTGTACCAGGCACTGTGCCAAGTCCTGGGCATACAAAAAAGTGCAAAGTGGACTCTGTTCCCATGGAGCTTATGGTCTGCAATAATTAATATTCATTACTAATTAATCAAATTATCTTACAAACAAAAGCAAAATAATCACAATTGGGACACACACTACCAAGGAAAAAGGGTGAGTGTGTGCTGCCCTGCAGTGATCCAAAGGACGAGAAGAAATAGCCTGCCAGGCGAAGGAAAGACACATGAGGCCCTGTGCCCAGGGAAGCATGGTGAGCAATGTGGCCTGGCCTCTGCCTCCCCTCCAGTTCTCGCATCATCTAGCGAGGTCCTCTGATGTGCTGAGTTTGAGAAAAGGGACAAGAGTCTGAAATTTAAACTGGAAACCATCTCCTTCCATCCAGACTTAGCAGCAGCAGAGCCAACTGCATGGGAACTGTCCCAATAGGAACCCCCACAGAGCTCTCCACTGCAGCAGCCCCACAGTGTTTGTGGCTGCTGCCTCCACCTCTGAGTCTCTGCACTGGCTCCTTCTGCCCCTACTAAAGCAGGATTTGTGTGTGTGTGTGTGTGTGTGTGTGTGTGTGTGTGTGTGTGTACGCACGCGTGCACCAGGATCATGGTCTTGCAGCACCGAAGAATGGAGAAATGGACCAGAGAGGTAAAATTTGCAGCTGAGGATAGTTTATTAGAGCAGAAAGTAACAGCTCTCAAAATGAGAGGGGGTCCCGACTGGGGTGATCACAGCTGAGGCAAAAGTTTCTGTTTTTAAACTTTTTTTGTATGTCTGGGGAGAAGGGCTGGCTGGCGCCCTTTGGGGCCAGGCCTATGCTTTGAAGATACGCATTTCACCTGGGAATTTCTGACTGTCTTATGTTATGTTAATTAACCTCTTTGGAGATATGCATTCTACCTGGGGATCCCTGACTTTTTGTTATAGACTTGAAAAAAAGCTTTTCCTGTTCCCCCACCTGAGTTTGTCACTCTGGTGGGTCCTGCAACTTAAACCTAGCTGTCAGCTAATAAAATTATTTCCCCTGGCTCTGCTATGGCTTCCACCCTGATTCCCTCTACCGTGGCAATTTCCCTGACTGCCTATAATTTTGCTATCTGACTACTCACTGCTTATTCTGACCTCTTCTGTACCTCATCTCTTTGGCTTATGAGTGGCCTCTGTGATCTCAGGTCTGCTGCTTACTGCCACCTTTCAGTAGCTCTCAGCTTCTTCCTACCCTACTGGCTTCCCGCACTAAGGGAGATGTGCTTGGCTCAGTTGATCTCTCTCCATAAGCTCAAGACCCCAGATCAGGCATGCACCTGAGACTGGCTTACAGGACATGGCCTGGCTGTAATGGCTATATTTAGCTCAGGTAGAATCAGGAAGCAGATACACAGCAAGACCACTTGAATCTGAGGCCTGCCTCTGAGCACCCTTGGACACTTGGAGGGACAGGCACTTCTCAAGAGCTTTACAACCCAGAATAACTCCTCCCTGGAAACATCCCTAACAGAGAGGAACCTTCCTTCCCCACAATTGGAGTAGATGCTTCTCAGGTGATAGCACTTGCAAAGCTGTCTTGTATTTGCTTCTTTTCTCATTTGTCTCCCTCCCTAGAGTGTACCGTATTTGCCGGCGTATAAGACGATTTTTTGGCCCTGAAAAATATGCCTCCAAGTGGGGGGTCGTCTTATACGCCAGGTACACTTCAGATAGACTGCCCATAGTGCTTGCCCCGTGCCATAGTGGCCTCCCGATGCCCGCCCACTTCATTCCACATACCGTTCAGGCATCAGCAGCGCTGCTGGGTGTATGCTCGGCTGTTATGCGATTTTGCTGTTATGCGATTTTACCACACTCGCAAAATCGCACACAGCCGACCATATAACAAACTCTGTATTTTGAGTGGAAATGTTAGGGGGTCGTCTTATACGCCGAGTCGTCTTATACGCCGGCAAATACGGTAGGTACCTTGCATTAGTTTGCAACAAAGTACCACAGACTGGGCAACTTAAACAACACACATTTATTTCTCACAGCTCTGAAGGCTAGAAGTCTGAAATCAAGGTGTCGGCAGGGTTGTTTTCCTGTGAGGCCTCTCTCTTGGACTTGTTCATGGTTGTCTACCTCACATGTCTTTGCATAGTCTTCCCTCTGTGCAGTGTCTGTGTCCTAATCTCTTCTTTTAAGGACTCAAGTAATATTGTATTATGGCTCACCTATATGAGGTCTGACAATTAAGTTTACGACCTTGTTGTAATGATGTTACTAACTTTTTTTTGATATCAGAGGGATTATTCATTATGAATTTGTACCAAATGGACAGTTAACCAAGTTTACTATTTGGAAGTGCTGAAAAGGCTGCATGAAAAAGTTAGATGACCTGAACTTTTCGCCAATAATTCATGGCTCTTGCATCACAACAATGCACCGTTCACACGACACTGTCTGTGAGGAAGTTTTTAGCCAGTAAACAAATAACTGTATTGGAACACCCTCCTTACTCACCTGATCTGGACCCCAATGACTTCTTTCTTTACTCAAAGATAAAGGAAATATTGAAAGGAAGACATTTTAATGACATTCAGGATATTTAGGACATTAAGGGTAATATGACGACAGCTCTGATGGCCATTCCAGAAAAAGAGTTCCAAAATTGCTTTGAAGGGTGGACTAGGTGCTGGCGTCGGTGCATAGCTTCCCAAGGGGAATAGTTTGAAGGTGACCATAGTGATGTTCAGCAATGAGGTATGGAGCACTTTTTATAGGATGAGTTCATGAACTTAATTGTCAGACCACATTTTACCTAAACTACTTCATTAAAAGGCTCTTTCTCCAAAGATACATTATGAGGTACTGGGGATTAGGACTTTAACATGTGAATTTGTGGGGGATGTGATTCAGCCCAAAATATCCCTCAAGGACAAAACCATATGCTAGGAGTCATTATGTACTCAGAACTCACAACTGCACCTGACACACTGGGCATGCAATTTTTTTGAACAAAGGAAAAGAGAGAAAGAGAAAGAGAAAGAATACATATGGAAGGGGTTCAGAATCAGCAGCTTAAACCAACTTGTGGAACAGGGGTGAAAATGACCAGTGTGAGGGAATACAGAGAATGGCATGACCAGGGCCAAATCTTTATTTTGTTGAGCTGTGGGAAATGAAGTTGAAGGTCAGGTCCAATTCTTGAAACCCTGAGTACCCAGCTGAGGCACTTGGAATTTACACTGAGAGCAACACAGCTTCCCTGAGAGGTCATGGGCAGAGGAAGAACTTAAGGGAAATGGCATTTGAATGCAGTGGAAAATCTGGCATTGAAGAGCTTCTGCTTAGAGATAGGCATTTTTTATTAAGAATTCCAGAAAATCGTGACTTGTGCAGGGAACAAAAAACAAAACCTGACTCTGATCAACGGTTGATTTTTCTAATGATGTAATAACATTAGGTAACAGGACCATGGAGACCTCATTTAAAATTTGACTCTTTTTATATGTCAGTTTCTAGGAGGGGTGAGTCACCACAGTTGTTTAGAGCTTTTAACAAGGGTGGGGGTCATTCCACCAGCCTTCCATGAGACCCCAGCAAGTGGCTTTCTCTTATTGTTTTGATTTCCTGCAGTTACCTTGACCTGCTCACACTATCACTGATCTGAGTTTGTCAAAGAGTCTCTTACAGTAATTGACAAAACCCCCTGGAGCAAGCTAAGAAAAAAGTTTTCTAAGTTCAAGTAACTGGACGGGTAAGGGTGCAGCTGGCCTCAGGCATGCCTGGAACCAGGGACTCCAGTCCTTTAAATCTCTTTTGTGTTGGCTTCATTCTTTCAGGCTGCCTGGCTGGCTGTACAAGACTCACATACATCCTTAATTTCTTCCCAAAAGGAAAGAGCTTGCTTACCAGAACTACCTAGAAAATTCTAGGTAAATACTGATTGGGACATTTATCCACACTGCCCCAAGAAATGCTTATGGTTGACCTGAGGAGGACGAAATCCCTCCTCAAAAACAAGGGTACTAATCCAGGCTTGGTAAAGTAATGAATATCTGTCTGAGGGCCTCAAAGAAATTGCTTTTATTTCAAAGCATTTTGAGGCTGGGTGTTTGATCCTGGTGACCAGAGAGCACAAACGTCCCTGAATGGTCCCAATTTCATTTAATGTAATTTTTCTGTAATAAAAATGATTTTTAAGTGCATTTCTAAATATGATTTAGTTGTGATTTATACAACTTCATATGAATGAACAAATCTGAAGGACATTTGTCAAATCTTGTATCCTAGGTTTAGAAATCCTGATGTATTATTGCTCGACTGTAGAGCACACTGGAGAGCAGAACTCTCTGCATCTTCCTTCTGTTGTTTGAGCTCTTTTATTTGTCTATTGACCCACTTGAATGGCATCCTTGTTACCTTTGATTCTGTTTGTTGATCAACCAGGTCTGGGCTGTTGACCTACCAACAACTGGTGAAGGGTGTAATTTGCTTAACAATAGAGAAGTAGTGTTTTCCTTGTTAGCCCTTTTTGCTGGCTACCTGATAAACATCATCCCAACTTTCTTTGAATGAGACTCCTTTGAGATTGCAGGAAAGGAATATGGGATTGGCAAAGCCTAAATCATGATTCCAACATTTTTGGCTTCAGATTAAACAGGAGGCTCTTGATCTAATGGTACTCTTTAATAGTCAATGGCAGGTGGGATGGCTGGAAGGAGGACACTAAGGGCAGGAAACTGATCAGGAAGTAAATGCACACAGGAGAAACTCCACACCTGGGACTAGATGATAACTATGAGTGGAAAGGAAGAGATGAGTCTGAGAAACACTGTGAAAGAAGAATCTGTAGAACCTGCTGACTAAATGGATGTACAGAAAGAAGAGGAGGGGGAGTCAAAAAGGTAGTTAAATGGCTTTTAGTTTCTGATAGAAGCAGAGGAAATGCTCATCCATTAATAGAAATGGAGAATTTGGAGTGAGAGCTTGGAGCTGACCACTTTTAGACATATTGAGATTGGAGGAGATAGAAAGCCACTTTCAGGTGGTGGAAACCAAAGACCACTTTTAGTTAATGTTCAGGAGGGGAAGTGCAGAGAGGTAGAAACTCCAGACTCAAGTCAAAGATCAATCCAGCTAAGGGTCAGAGGGCACCAGAGGAGCCATACAAGTCAGTAGCCAAAAGGTCTCCCAGGTTATCTTCATACGTTTGCATGCAGCCCTGACAATGTTGAGAGTAATCAGTTGTAATTTATTCTTTTTTTCCCCCTTTTTATTTCTTTCTTTTAACTTCCCATCATGGAGGATTTTAAAAATAAACAAAAGTAGAAAGTATATAATGAACCCACATGTTACCATCACCCAGCTTCAACAATGATCAAATCCTGGCCAAACTTCTTTCATCCCAACCCATGCCGACTTCTCCCTGCATTATTATCTTGAAGCAAATTCCAGACATCATCTTTCACAATAACTATTTCACTATGAATTTCAAAAGATAAGGACTATTTTTTAACAAAAGCACAATAGTATTATCACACCTTAAAAATGAACAATGATATATTAATAGCAAGTCAGATTCAAATTTCCAGGTTTTAAAAACTTTATTTGAATCAGGATTCAAATTAGACCACAGGTTGTGTTGCGGGGAACCCAGACAAAGAGACAGGACACCAAGGCGTGGGAAGCAATTTTTACTAATGCCGGCACTGGCTCAGCGGATTCACATCCAGAGGCTGAGCCCCGACCCGGGTGGGACTCGGGGCTATATACCCTGAAGTTTCCAGGTTGGCAGCTAAGATTTATTATTAGAACATGTGGTCATTGTGCCAGTTCCTGACTGGCTCCTAGGTGAGGTAGGAATTTGGAAATATTAAACGCAGAAGTCTTGATAACTGTATAGTCCAGGAATGTCTTTGTCTGAAGCCCACGCAAAATCCTTAGTGACCACATGGTCTGGGAAGGCCTTTGTCTAGGGCCCGCTGCCACATTCCCCCCTTTGATGCTCGAACCCATACGTGGGTTAGAGAGTATCATCTTCTTCAACAGGCTGCTGACTTAGGGGTTGGTACCTCCATAACATGAGGACCTTAGCAACAGTCTTATGTTCTACAATGGTCTCTATGAGGGAAGAGGTAGAGTGAATGACAAGGGGGAGAATGCAGGGTAACAGGAGGCATGCCCCAAGGAGTAGGAGGACAATTCCAATTAACGTTTTAAATCCCCCAAAGGTGGAGAACCATCCTCCAAATAGGCTCTCAGGGTCCCATCCTGACCATTTTTGAACTGGGACATGGGCAAGCTTTCTAATATTCGTGGCAATAGCAGAGACAGCTTTTCCAGTGTCGTCAATCTGTAGACAACAGTCCGACTGACTAAATTTGCCACAGACGCCACCTTCTTCAGCTAGTAAGTAGTCCAGTGCTAGGCGGTTTTGATAAATAGCGGCCCGCATCTGGGTCTGTTGGGTAGCAAGGAGCTCTAAAGCTGTTGCAGTTTCATTGGTAATTATTTCTAGAACAGCCTGTAATCTGATAATATGGTTGAGCATGTAAATGGGGGTACGGTATCCCCAACTCCCATCTTGAGCCCAAGTAGCTGGGCCATAATATTGGATGATTCATTGGGGAGGCCATTCATCTTCCCCCCCAGGTTTGATGCCCCCCCATATCGAGGGACCTTTTGGGCCTTATATGCAAGTCCTGGTATAAGGGGATGCCTAGCTCTTGGCCAGTTTGGTTAGGAAGGAGGAAGAAACCAGGCTGGATTATACCAAGTATACAGCTCCCCGTCCAGTTGGAGGGGAGAAGGGAGTATGCTCGTTTGCCACAGATCCAGAATAAGCCATCGGGTGCTGCCCAGTGGGTGCTCAGGGTAGAGTTTAAATTATCCCATATAGTACTAAGGGCTGGGAGTGCATAGAAGGGATTACCGGTGCCATTAGGAAAAGTGCAGTTGGCAATGGAGGAGCTAGTATTTAAGAGGGAACATGAGGTAGAATTGACAATAGGGCTCCAATACCAGGACGGGGCCTTTTCTCACCAGCTGAGAGATGAGCCAGTTAGGTTCTGGACTCTCCTGCATGGGGTGTCTCCCACCCATTGGGTGTAGGGCGTGCCTGTCCGGCTGAGACATTCTTCTCCAATTACTTCAGAGGAGCGAACCCATCCTAGAGACCGTTTCTGTGAAGGCCGGATTGTGGTGCGGTTCCATTGGAGGAGGATAAGGACAGATAGACTAGTTCCCTTCCAAGGCCAGTCTTCACTCATGAGTGCTCCTCCACATACCCAGCACCCCGTGACATTAAGTTCCTGGGCTATGCGTTCAGCAAGGTCAATAAAGAGGTTTTTTCCCAGAGTTGGAAAACTCAAGGTTTTACCCAATTTAACCTTGAGTTGTCCGTATAGTTGGGGCCCTGGGACCTGCCGATTGGAGGGCGGTTTTGTGGCAGTCTGGTTCATAAGCCATTTAACCGTCTCCTGTACTGCCTCCTTTCTGCCCTGATCTTGGACGCCTCCCCCATCGGAGTATCCGACGTGGGTTTGGCAGGTCCAACAGATGACCTGATTAGCCCTTTTAACTCCTGGGCAATTGTAGCCAGCTATTGATCGTTGAGGAATGAGGCAAGACCAGTAGGGTTTGTCTGCATAGGTACAGGCCTGAGGAGTTCTACCCCAATAACACTGGGCTGCATGTATGTGTAGAAAACAAAAGCTACCTGAGATGCTGTACCCAGCCAAAAGAACTGGAAGCATGATTTAGGGCATGAGGTAGTGATACCGTTCCTGACTGGGAAGAAAAGGGTGAGGGTGAGGATTAGAGTCTTTGGGATAAGCATCTTGCAAGGAAGAATTCCTCAAGCTTCAGCCGCGCGTAGATTGGTCAGCTTCCGGTGTGACCAAAGCGGGGCTGGTGATCTCCTCCTAAGGACCGGTAACATCACTGGCCATCTTCCTCCAGAGAGTGATCTTGAGGGGCTCAGAGGAGTCAGAGGTGCAGTCCCAGCTGGCAGCTGCAGGTTTCAATCTGCTGTGGTGTATCCATGGAGTGATCTCTACAACCTTAACTGCTGTGGGGGTAGATAAAATGACAGTAAAGGGGCCCCTCCACAGGGGTTTTAAGGGCTGGAGGTTCCATTCCTTAATCCAAACTGAATCCCCAGGCTTAAAGGGATGAACTTCAGTTGTTAAGCTAATAGGGAGCCTCTCCTTTACCCATTGGTTGAGGTTCTGTAAGGTAGACCCTAACGCTTCAAGCTGTTGTCTTAAGGTTAGGTCCCCTATTTCTTTAAGGTCCCCTCGGAGGCCTCTAATAAGTGGAGGTGGCCTTCCATATATGACCTCATAAGGGGAAAAGCCCGTCTTCTTGGTAGTAGCTGAGCGTATCCTCAGGAGCACTATTGGAAGGTCCTTGTCCCAATGAAGTTGTGTCTCTTGGCAGTTTCTCCAGGTGGGACTTGAGGGTCCGATTCATGCGTTCTACTTGTCCTGAGCTCTGTGGGTGGTAGGCGGTATGTAGCTTCCAAGTGATGCAGACGAGCTTGGCTAAGAGCTGGATTACTTCAGCTACAAAAGCGGGACCATTGTCAGAGCCAATTGAGAGTGGCAGCCCAAAGCGAGGGATTATTCCCTGTAGCAATAAATAGCCTGGCGACTTCCCGTGCCTTTTCTCTCCTGGTGGGGAAGGCTTCCACCCATCCTGAGTAGGTGCATACAAATACTAAGAGGTATCTAAGACTTCTGGAGCATGGCATCTCAATGAAATCTATTGTGAGATCTTCAAATGGGGCACCGCCAGTATGTTGGACTCCTGGAGGTACACCGGTCCTTGACGTGGGTTGTTGCGAGCACAAACAAGGCACTGTTCACAGACTATTCGTGAGAGACTGGAGAGTCGGGCTACGTAGAAGTACCTATTGATGGTTGATTCTAGGGCATTCCAACCAAAGTGGGTCCTTTGGTGAAACTGTTTGACAAAAGTCGGGGCTAGAGTTTCTGGTATGACAATGTGGCCATCTCGAAATTTCCACCATCTGTTACGGAGACGGCTTCCTCCTTCAATCTTGAACCAGGACTCTTCTTGGTGGGAATATTTGGGATCCCATTCAGCTAAAGGGCTGGGAAAGAGGGAGGCTGTTAACGTTGAAGGTTTGAGGGTTTCTTCGACTGCAGCTGACTTGGCTGCTTGGTCCGCCTTGCGATTTTCCTGGGCTGTGATGGTGTCACCCTTTTGGTGGCCCCTGCAGTGTATGACTGCCACCCTTTTGGGTGCCCATACTGCTTCTAGGAGATCTAGAATCTCTCGTCCATATTTAATTTCCTTCCCTCCTGAATTGATTAATCCCATTTCTTTGTATAAAGCCCCATGAACATAGAGGGTAGTGAAGGCATACTTAGAGTCGGTATAAATATTGGCTCTTACCCCAGCTGCTAGCTGAAGGGCCCAAGTCAGGGCGATGAGCTCTGCCTTTTGTGCCGAGGTCCCCTGTGGGAGGGGTTTTGCTTCAATGATGGTGTGTAGAGTTACTACAGCATATCCAGCCAACCGTCTATTTCCCTGGACGTAGCTGCTACCATCAGTGTAGTATTTTACATCGGAGTCCGTAAGAGGTTGGTCAGTTTGGTCCAGCCTACTGGAGAACACTTCGTCCATGACTTCGATGCAGTCATGGTCTGCGGGCCCAGGCCCTACAGGCAGTAAAGTGGCTGGGTTCAAGGTCCGTTCCACCTCAAGGCGGACTCGTGGGTTTTCACATTATAGCCCTTGGTACTTGACAATCCTGGAGTTGGTAAGCCAATAATGTCCCTTATGATCTAACAGGGCTCGAACTGACTATGGAGCCCGGACAGTTAATTCTTGACCTAGGGTCAGCTTGTCAGCTTCAGACATGAGCAGGACCATTGCTGCAAGTGCCCTCAGGCAAGGTGGCCATCCTAATGCCACTGAGTCAAGTTGTTTTGAGAGGTAGGTTACTGGCCAGTGCCAATCCCCTAGCAGTTGGGTAAGGACCTAAACAATACATGGGTGAACAATGAGATCAAGGAATAAATCAAAAGATACCTTGAACAAAATGAAAATAAAAACACAATGACCAAAAATCTATGAGACACTGTGAAAGCAGTCCTAAGAGAGAAATTCATAACAATACAGGCCTATCTCAGGAATCAAGAAAAATCTCAAATAAACAATCTCACCTTACGCTTAAAAGGAATTAGACAAAGAACAGCAAACAAAGCCCAAAGTGAGTAGAAGTGAAGAATAATAAAGATCAAAGTAGAAACAAATGAAATAGTCTAAAAAAAACAATACAAAAGATCAATGACATCAAGAGCTGGTTCTTTGAAAAAATAAACAAAATTGATAAACCTTTAACCAGACTCATCAAGAAAAAAAGAGAGAAGACCCAGATAGATAAAATCAGAAATGAAAGAGGACAAGTGACAAATGACACCACAGAAATAGAGAACTACAAAAAAAACTAAAAACAATTATATGCCAAAAAATTCGACACTCTGGAAGAAATGGATAAATTTCTAGAACATACAATCTTCCAAGACTGAATCAAGAAGAAACAGAAAATCTGAACAGATTGATTACTACTAACAAAATCGAATCAGTAATCAAAAAACTCCCAACAAACAAAGATCCTGGATGGGATGACTTCACAGGTGAATTTTATCAAACATTCAAAGAAGAATTAACATCTATCCTTCTCAAACTATTCAAAAAAGTTCAAGAGGAGGAAAAGCTCCCAATCTCATTACATGAAGTCACCATTACTCTGACTCCAAAACCAGACAAAGACATTACCAGAAAAACAAAATTATAGGTCAATATCCCTAATGAACATAGATGTAAAAATCCTCAACAAAATATTATCAAACCAAATTCAGCAATACATTAAAAAGATCATACACCATGATCAAGTGGGATTTATTCCTGGGATGCAAGTTTGGCTCAATATCCGCAAAACAATTAATATGTACACCACATAAACAACATGAAGGATAAAAATCATATGATCATCTCAATAGATACAGAAAAAGCACTTGACAAAAATCCAGCAGCCATTTATGATTTAAAAAAAAACTCTCAGGGAAGTGGGAGTAGAGGGAATATACCACAACATAATAAAGACCATATATGACAAATCCACAGCTAACATTATACTCAACAAGGAAAAATTAATAGTGTTCTTATTAAGATCAAGAATTAGACAAGAATGTTCACTTTCACCACTTTTATTTAACATCATATTGCAAGTCCTAGCCACAGAAACCAGACAATAAAAAGAAAAGTTATCCAAATGGGAAAGGAAGAAGCAAAACTGTCATTATTTGCTGATGACATGAAACTATATCTAGAGAGCACAAAAAACTGCAACAAAAAATATTAGAACTGATACATGAATTACTAAAGTAGGAAGATACACAATTAATATTCAGAAATCGGTTGCATTTTTATATACCAATAATGAATTCTCACAAAGACAAATTAAGAAAATAATCCCATTTACAATTGCATCAATAAAATTTAAAATTACCTAGGAATAAATTTAACCAAGGTGGTAAAAACCTGTACTCGGAAAACTATAAGACACTGAAGAAATAAACTGAAGAAGATACAAATAAATAGAAGCATATATCATGGTCATGGATAGGAAGAATTAATATGGTTAAAATGTCCATATTACCCAAAGCAATGTATAGGTGAAATGAAATCCCTATTGAAATACCAATGGCATTTTTTAGAGAACTAGAACAAATAATCCCAAAGTTGATATGGAACCACAAAAGGTCCTGAATAGCCACAGTAATCTTGAGAAAGAAGAACAAAGTTGGAGGTATCATACTACCAGGTAGCAAACTATCTTAAGGTTATAGTAATCAAGACAGCATGATACTGGCATAAAAACAGACACATAGCTCAATGAAACAGAATAGAGAGCCCAGAAATAAACCCACACTTATATGGTCATTTAATCTATGATAAAGGAGGCAAGAATTTACACTGGGGAAAAGAGAGTCTATTTAATAAATGGTGCTGGGAAAACTGGACAGATACATGCAAAAAAAATGAAACTGGACCAACTTATACCATATACAAGAATAAACTCAAAATGGATTAAAGACTTAAATGTAAGACCTGAAACCATAAAATTTCTAGAAGAAAACATGGGCAGTAAACTCTCTAACATTGCTTTTAACAGTATTTTTTTCAGCTCTATCTCCTCAGGCAAGAAAAACAAACAAAAAAATAAACAAATGGGACTACATCAAATTTAAAAGTTTTTGCACAGCAAAGGAAACCACCCACAAAATGAAAAGACAGCCTACTGAATAGGAGAAGATATTCACCAATAATATACATCTGATAAGGGATTAATATCCAAAATTAAAAAAAAAAAACTCACACAACTCAACACCAAAAAAACAAACAATCCAGTTAAGAAATGTGCAGAGTACCTGAATAGACATTTCTCCAAAGAGGACATACAGATGGCCAACAGACATATGATAAGATGTTTGACATCATTAATCATCAGAGAAATATAAATTAATACCACAATGAGATACTACATCATATCTGTCTAAATGGCTATTATAAAAAACCAAAAAACAAGTGTTGGTGAGAACGCAGAGGAAAGGGACCGCTGCACTGTTGGTGGGATTGTAAATTGGTGCAGCCACTGGGGAAAACATTTTGGAGGTTCCTCAAAAAATTAAAAATGGAACTACCTTATGACCCAGCAATTCTATTTCTGGGTATTTATCTGAAGAAATAAAAAACACTAATTCAAAAAGATATATGCATCCCTGTTAAATCCAGCATTATTTGATAGACAATAGACAATTGGATAAAGAAGCCGAGGTACATAATACAATGGAATATTAGTCATAAAAAATGAAACCTTACCATTTGCGACAACATGAATGGAACTAAAAGGTATTATGCTAAGTGAAATAAATTAGACTGAGAAAGACAATTATCATATGATCTCTTATATGTTGAGTCTAACAAACAAAATAAATGAACAAACAAAACAGAAACAGACTCAAAGATCCAGGGAATAAACTGATGGTTGCCAGTTGGGAAGGGGGTTGGGGAGTTGGATGAAAAAACTGAAGGGATTAAGAAATCCAAATTGGTAGTTACAAAATAGTCACAGGGATGTGAAGTACAGCATAGAGGATATAGTCAATAATGTTGCAACAACTATGTATAGTGCCAGATGGGAACTAGAATTATCATGGGTATCACTGCATAAATTATATAAATGTCTAACCACTATGCTCTACACCTGAAACTAATATAAAATAATATTGAATGTCAACTGTAACTGAAAAAATACATACTTAATATAAAAAAAGAAACTAGGTTGTCCACAAAGGAAAAAAACCTTCTTTTTGTATCTATATGAGGTGATGGATGTTAACTTACAGTAATCATTTCACAATAGATGTACGAGTAAGTCAAGACATGCTGTACACCTTAAACAGTACTGTATGTCAATATATCTCAATAAAACAAAGGGAAAAAACTAGGTTGTTGGGTATGATTGAAAAGCAGGGTGTGAGGAAGGAAAAGTGAGGTTGGAAAGAAATAAATCATAGAAACATTAAGATGTTTGGATTTTAAAATGGCATGAAATCTGAAAATAAATACCTCAAAAATATTCAATAACATATATTTTGTGTATATATGCTCATATTATTTTCCTTTTTCTAGTGTAATCATATCTTTAAATGCAGTACCTTTTAAATCAAATATGAAATAGACTGTCTTTATTCTTATATGATTTGTCTGTGGGTTGACTTTTTATTACCCTAGACAAATACTGTTTTCCTTTGAGTCATCCTTTTCTCATTAAACAGCCCTGCCTTGGTGTGCTATGTGTTTTCCCTTTTATTTTACATCACAATTCATCTTCCCAGCTGCTTAGATATATTGTAATATCCTGTGTGTATAAACAGGCCTACAGATTGAATTTCTCAGTGTGCAAGTTCAAGAGCTTTTTAAAGCCACAAGATCTCTTTTATGGGTGCTACAAAGATTCTTTAGGAACTCAAAATTAATGATATGAGAATCTACTTCACTATATATCTTGAAAAGATTTTTATTAAAATACAGCTAATATACAATATTATATTAGTTTCAGGTGAACACCATAGTTACTCAACATTTATATACCTCAAAAAGTGATCATCATGTCCAGCAACCATTGGACACCATACCATGCTATCACAATATTATTGACTATATTCCCTATGCTGTATATTACATCCCCATGACTGGTTTTATACCTGGAAATTTGAATCTCTTATTCCCCTTCACCTTTCCCCCCACTTTTTAATTTTTCAATTATAGTTGACATTTAATATTATTTTATATTAATTTCAGGTGTCCAGCATAGTGGTTATATATTCATATAATGTAAGAAGTGACTTCTCTGACTAGGCTAGTACCCACCTGGCACTATACATGGTTATTATCATATATTTGACTCTATTTCCTATGCTTTACTTTACAGCCCCATGACTATTTTGTAACTACCAATTTGTACTTCTTAATCCCTTCCCCTTTTTTACCCACCTTCTGAACCAACTTCCCAGCTGGCAACATTCAATGTTCTCTGTATCTATGAGTTTGTTTTGTTAATTTTGTTCTTTAGATTCCACATATAAGTGAAATCAAGTTGCATCTGTGTTTTTCTGTCTGACATACTCCACTCAACACAATACCCTCCAGGTCCATCCATGCTGCTGCAGATCGCAAGAACCCATTGCCTTCTATGGCCTAGCAATATTCTAATGTAATATGTACCGCTTCCTCTTTATCCATTCTTCCATCAACATAAACCCAGGCTGCCTCCAAATCTTGGCCATTGTAAACAATACTGCAATGAACATATGGATGAACATATCCCCTCAAAGTAGTGTTTTGGGTTTCTTTGGATGAATACTTAGAAGTGGGATTATGGGGTCCTTCTATGTCTCTTGTTATAGCCTTTGTTTTAAAGTCTATTTTGTGTGGTGNGGGCAGTGTCACTGGCCCTCATATGTGGGATCCAAACCGGGGCCCTCTGGCGTCCCAAGCCAGTTCTCAACCATCGCGCCACTCGGCCGGCCCAATGTAATCTACTTTTTTTAATCATTTAATATATTGTGATCAACTTTCCATCTCTAAGAATTTTATCATGTTCATTTAATAGTTTAATAAAATATCTAATTATAAGGACTAGTTAATGAAATTAAGGTACAGGCACATAATAGAAAATTATACAATCATTAATTATATTTATAAATATTTTTAATGATATGGTTAAATGCTTGATAAATAGGACACTGACATATAAAGTATGATTTCAACTATGCACAAAAATTCATTTAAAAAAGAACAGAATAAATAGTGGTTATCTCTAGGTCCTGGAGTTATAAGTAATTATTTTCTTCTAATATTCTTTCTATGTTGTCCAAATCTCTATTATGAGAATGTATTGCTTTTACAATCAGGAAAAACTCCATTAAAATACTGATGAAAATACCTCCAAATTACAGCTCAACTGGACATTCACAAATTAGGATTTGGTTCAAAGAAAAGTTTAGTTAATGGTAAATAAATTGTTCAATATAACAAATTCATTGTAAAATTCTCAAGACATTACAATTTCTGAATATGGCTTCTTAAAGCTTAATCTACGGTGAAGAACATACTAGACCCTACACTAGTTATTTTCAAGTAGTTTTTAAATAGCAAAATCTTCTCTTTGAACAAAATAATTAACAGATGCCCCATATATGAAACAAATAAGAAGAAATGTGGCTCGGCTGGAATGAGGATGTAGGACAATAGCAGTCCCTCAGGAATTGCCATGTGGTCCCTCCCGTTCCTCCTGGCAAAAGATGGAAACTGAGAGCTAGACTTCAGCCCCAAGATCTGCATTTCTAACAGGTTCCCTGGTAGGGCTGGTATTGCTGGTCCAGGGACCATACCGTGAGAACCACTAGTCTAAGGTACTGGTTGTCAGGCCTAGCTGCACAATTACTGGGGGAGCTTTTAAAAAGTATCAATGCCTGGATCCAACCGATTAGATATTGTGATTTAGCTGGGTTTGGAGCTGGGGTTGGGCGGGGGGGGGGGGGNCGACTGATCTGTCTCACCCGGGAAGAGCGCAATGATGGTGCCAACTTGGGCCAGTGAAGCAACGTCCTCCACAACTAGACTGAAGAACAAACGGATAGCAACTTGTCTGTTCCCCTTCCCAGATTCCCCAACGTTGTTCCCCTTCCCCCAATTCCCCAATAAAATTTTTTAAAATCTTTAAAAAATAAATAAATAAAAGGGAAAGAAAATAAGGGTATCTTATAAGATGTTTCTATTAGGCCAATAAAACAGGATTATAGAGCTAGTAGCAGAAATATCAAGTCAATTCAGGTTATAATTTACAGTGTCCTAGTCAAAATGTAAACTATCAGAGAAATAAATTGTTTGCCAGGTCTTAATACCAGACTCAGCGGAATACAAAATGGGTGTTTCCATCAAGGAAAATGAACACCACTGCCACCACCCTTGCCTGTAGAAATGTACTGTGCCAGGGGAGGAGCTCAAGCTGTTTGTTTAAAAAATTATTTTGTGAAAAAGTTTAATGGGTCCCCATGATGTTGCTAGAAAACAATTTGCAACCAAAGAGAACAATCACAGGTCCCCATAAATGTCACCCATGCTTCTCCCTCACACAAAACTTGACAAAGCTTTCACTGGGATGGGGGGCAGGATGGAAAACACTGACAATAGGCAGTACCCTTTATTTTATGGTTTTTATTTATTTTTATTAATTTATAATTTTTATTTCAATAATTTTACTATTAAACAGAGAAGCCACTTAGTGTTGCACTGCACAGTTCTAAGAGGCACCACTCCCTTCTCAGACCATGTGCGCAGTTCACAATGGAGTTCTGCAGCACAACGTGTGTTCCAACAGAGATCATGCTTGTGGATTCTCTAGAATATACAGGTGAGCAAAAAGAAACAAAAAGAGTTGGATTTTCTCCCCGACTTTTTTCCTATATACTTATAAACAGATGAGTGTACATAAAAACAAATTCAGTATCTACTTTTTAAACCCTAAACTTACATATATGTACAAAAGGAGATAAGTGCATGAATATACACAGCTGTCTTGTGTTATATTAGCAAAATACCTGGAAACAACCCAGTTCTTTGACAAAAAAAAAAAAATGACAAAACTGTTCACATAATAAAATATTATGCTGCAGTGAAATGAAGGTACTATAGCTAAATAGATGCAATAATATGGATAAATCTTAGAAACGTGTGCGTGTGTGACCTAGAAGACATAACAGAAAATGATCCATTTTTATAAAGCTCAAAAACAAAACTAAGCAACATATTGTTTAGGAATACATAAAATGGGGAAAGCTTTTTTGGAATAAAAGCAAGAGAATAATAAATACAAAATTCAGGACAACTACTTGGAAGAAAAAGGCAGAGGCAGAGGGATGAGATGGGGAAAACATATGAATGCAATTTAATGGTGACATTCTAGTTACTACATAGAGTGGCGAGTTCATGATGTTATGCTTTATAATACATGCATACATATACAGATAAATCATATTCACTGTATATATCAAATGTTAAACATTTTAAAAGAGAATAAAAGAAAAAAATTGAAGATACTTTTATACTTTCACTTTTTTTAAAAAAAGAGCTCGTGTTAATCATAATGTTTTGTAATCTACTTTTTTTTTTTTTTAAGATTTTTTTTGGGGAATTGGGGGATGGGAACAGTGCTGGGGAATTGGGGGAAGGGGAACAGACAAGTTGCTGTCGTTTTTGTTCTTCAGTCTAGTTGTGGAGGACNTTGTGGATTCAATTCTCTGCTTCATCTAGTTTGCAGTTGATTCCTTCTAGTGCATTCTGCATTTCAGTTATTGTATTTTTCATTTCTGACTGGTTCTTTTTTATGGTTTCTATGTCCTTTTTTTATGCTTGCTATCTCTTTGTTGAAGTTCTTACTAAGTTCCTTGAGTATCCTTATAACCAGTGTTTTGAACTCTGTATCTGGAAGGTTGCTTGCCTCCATTTTGTTTAGTTCTTTTTGTAGTATTTTCTCCTATTCTTTCATTGGGGATGTATTTCTTTGTTATTTCAGTTTCACTGCCTCTCTATGTATGTTTCTATGTATTAGGTATATCTGCTGTCTCCCAGTCTTGGTCAGGTGACCTTATATAGTAGGTGCCCTGTGGGGCTCTGTAGTGCATTCTCACTAGTCACCTGTGCCAGGTGCTCCAGGTGTGTCCCTTGTATGGGTTGTGTATGTCCTTTTGTTGTAGTTGAGCTTTGATTGCTATTGGCACATCAGTTGATGGGACTGACCCTCAGGCTGACTGGCTATGGGGTTTGGCTACGTCCACAGCTGTGTGTGGGGTTTACCCCATGAAAAGATTTGCCCCAGTGGGGTCTGGTGCCTGCTGAGACTGCCCTTTGGGTGTGTTGCTTATGGGACTAATTGGATGGTGCTCTGCTGTGGTCTGAAGCTGACATCCGCTTATGTTAGTTCTGGTCCTCTTGGAGGGGTGGGGAGGGCTCCAGTGCAGGCCCAGGTCATCCACGGCTGGTGATCAGCCAGGAACTACCTGGTAGGAGCTATAAAATGCTCCACAGTAGGTCACTCCCTGTGCTGGACCTGAAGGCATGTGGGAGAGGCCATGCTGCAAGCCAAGGATGGTTGCTGCCAGTACCGGGACTGGAGTAGGCCTGCAAAAAGTCTAAGGCACCTCGAGGCCTGCTGCAGCCTGCTGGCTCCCCTAAGGCTCTGCTGCTATAGAGCCTCATGTGATATGTGAGTTTGGTGAGGCAGGGTCTCAGAATATCTCCAAAGTGGAACAGGTGGTGTTCACCAGGTTAATGTAGATTCTGGTTTGATGCCAGTGCTGAGCCTGGAGCTACTCAGCAAAAGTCACAGGGTACACCAAGGCCAGCTGCTGCCCACCTGGGGTCTGCAGAGCCCCAAAAGTTGTCCAAGAAAGTGCAATGTGAGTGGGGTTGGCTGCTCACTAAGAAATTGCCTCCAGCATTGTGTAAATTGAGTGGGGCAGGATCCTAGGGAGTCACCAGGGTGGAGCGAGTGTAGTTTGCCAGGCCAATGCAGATTCAGAATTGGCTGTATGGTGGTGGGCTCAACACAAGAAAGATGGCACCTGCCTGTAGGGTGCATGGGAAGATTCTACACAGAGAAAATAGCGATAGTTCTTCCAGTCCTCACCCTGGAGCCACAAAACTCAGTCTCTCCCTGTATGTCTCTGATGCCTCCCAAATCACTGTCCTTCTGCGGGAGCCCAGGGTGTTTCTTTGAGCAGTGAGTCTGTGTGTAGGCCCTTTAAGAGCACATCTGGGTTTCCTGCAGCCTTCTGCTTCACTTGGAGGATCAGAATCCCATTTTTCATAGCCAGATGTTGTGGGAACTTTTTCCTGGCAGTACTCTGGGCTGGTGAACACATTGTGGGGCTGGAGTCCCTCACTCTTCTGGGAGGACCAACCTCTGTAACCAAGATATCCCTTCCAATTCTCAACCACCACACACAGGTGTGGGGCCAGCCAGTTCCACGCCCCCACCCCTCCTACCAGTGTTGTCATGGCTTCTTTATATTTTTATAGGACTTCTGTTCAGCTAGATTTCAGATGGTTCTCCAGGTTGTTCTATAATTTAGGTGTAATTTTAATGTGGCCATGGAAGGAGGCAAGCACAGTGTTTACCTACTCCACCATCTTTGACCCTCTCTCAACCCAGTTTCTTGAATGCCATATGCACTGCCCAGCTGCCACACCTAACACACACTTCCAGTTCACCTTTCACTGTTATCAGCCCAACCCATTACCTTTTTCTGAGAGCCTACCACCCCACCCCACCCCACCCTTAACTGCAACACACAGGATTTATGGAGCAGCATCAGGATCTGTGGTGGGCCCTGTGGAAACAAAGAATAAAACACTGTCTTGCAATTGGCTACGTGACGGACAGACCTGTAAACAGTAATTGAAATACAGCTGGCTTTGGGGGAGAAAGCATGGCTGTGCTTTGTGAAGCCAGCTTTAAGTTGGCAATCACTTTTTATTATTCCACCATCCACAAATTCTTCCAAACCGGTGGTCACAAACTCAAGTGCTTATATAGTAAGCAAATAACATGAATGCATGAATCAGGCTGGGTGTGAGACAGTAGCTCATGCTGGGACCTGTGGCGAAATGGAGAGTACAAATCCTATCTAAAGGCATTCAACTTCTCATTCTTTTCAAATTTTATGCCTGCAAAACAAAATATGCTTATAGGTCTAACTTAGTTCAGTCTACTAGCTTGTGACTTCTGGATAATATTAACAACAACATTTATTGTTTATTATTGGGTTGTTGGAAAAGTCATGATGCATTTTTGCAACAGATGGCACTAGTTCACTTTTGGAAGTGCTAGAGTCATGCACATCTGTTATTACTATGTCATTTGACAGCTGACAGTTCTAGCTTCATTATAAAACAAAATTGAGCGATTTGGTTGAGTACTGGAGATTTTACAAGTTGAAGATGGAAGACCAAACTGTGCATTTTTGCCATATTTTACTGTTTTACTTCTACAAAGGGAAGAACGCGCATCAAGCTTGTGAAAAGTTGCATAAAATTTACGGTGACAATGCTCTACAAGAACGTCAGTGCCAATGATGGGTCACAAAATTCTGTGCTGGTGATTTTGATCTCAACGACGCTCCTCAGTCACAGAGACCCACAGAGATTGATGACGACAAAATAAAGGCATTGATGGAGTCAAACCCACGTTACACGACACGAGAGATTGCAGAAACATTGAACATCCATCATTCAAGCATTCACGACCAAGAAGAAGCTGGGATATGTAAGCAAGCTCGATATTTGGGTTCCGCATGAACTCAAAGAAGTTCATTTGACAGCGCATATAAACACCTGCAATATGCTCATTAAACGTGAGGAAAACTATCCTTTTTTGAAGCAACTGATAACTGGTAATGAGAAGTGGATTGTTTACAACAATGTGGTGCACAAACAGTCTTGGTCCCAAAATGATGATTCACCTCAAACAACATCGAAAACAGACATTCATCAGAGGAAGGCTATGCTCTCAGTGTGGTGGGATTTTAAAGGTGTGTTTTTTGAGCTCCTACCAAAGTACCAAACAATCAATTCGAATGTGTTCTGTTGGCAAATTGGACAGTTTGAACGAATCCATTATCCAGAAATGTCCAGAGCTTGTTTATTGTAAAGGAGTTGTGTTCCATCATGACAACGCGAGACCACACACAAGTTTGATCACCCATCAAAAATTATTGGAGCTTGGATGGGATGTGTTGCCACACACACCATACTCGCCTGACCTTGCACAGTCAGACTTCCACTTGTTTCACTCTCTTCAAAACTTCTTACATGGTATAATGTTCAATTCAGATTAGGCTGTAAATCAGCACCTTGTTCAGTTT
>NW_017732416.1:9362-12978 GCF_001890085.2 Hipposideros armiger | reverse complement strand
TTAACTCATTTGTTCCTTACAACTGTTGAGGTTGATATGATTCTGCTTATCTTACAATAGAGCAACGAGGCACAGGAGAGTTCATGTAACTTGCTGACATTACACAGCTATTAATTAGGGTGGTGGAACTGTGATTTGAACCTAGGCAGTCAGGCTTCTCCAGACCCCACATTCTTATAAGTGTTTCATAGCACTATATGCTACTGCTCTGTATCTAAACTTAAAAAATTTATTTATTTAGCTTTTACTATTAAATGAGTTGCATATTTAATAATTTATTGTGCCAAATGCTATTCGTTTTTGAGCCACCTCTTTTAACCAGTACATACAGATTTGATGGAAAAATTCATGTCCATCCAAGGGCCTTAATTTATAAGAAATAACTCTGTAGTTACCCAAGAAATATGTGTTCATTATAGAAAAAAAGCAGGTAGAGTGGTATCTAAGTTATTTAATGTATTCTCACTGTCACTCACCCAACACCTCTCCCCTCCTTCCAACCCAATTCTGACATCCTTCCCAATTCTGGGTGCATATGGTTTTGTGCTCAGTCCTCCTTACAGGTACCAATAGTAGGAATCTTTGTTTATTATGAATAACCATCTGCATAATGTTTACAACTCTATAGATCTTTCTGGACCAGGCAATCGATTAGGCCAGTGTCTGCAGACACATCCTATTCATATGAGCCAAAACAAATCCAAGGGCACCTAGGGATTTGCTGAAATGGGAAAATATTAAATCCCAAGTCTGATCTGGTTTCACTAGACCAGGGGATGTGGCCACTTTTCATTCAAAAACTTTCCTAAGAACTCTGAACATTACATTCTGTTCTTTTTACTTAAGTAAATTAAAGCCAAAAATTAAGTCTTGACGTAGGCTATCCATTCTGCCTCCCTGCCTTTGTTCATATTGCTCCCTCAGCCAGAACCTCCACACATCTACACCCTCCCCAAACCCTGGCTGCTACCCAACCTTCCCGACACTCCTCACATGCCACCTCCTCTGGGAAAACTTCTTTGTCCTCCAAAGTGGTGCCTGTCCCACCAAATATACCACCAAGAGACCAGCATTTAATATCTATTTCAGTTGCCTATTTCTCGCTCACCTAGTTTGTAGTTGGAATTTATGTAGTAACTGTACTTTTTAAAAAACTAATTTATACCTAAAACTTATGTAGCAAATTTTTCTGAAAAAAGTTGTGCCCTTGAACTTTTAAACTTAGCAATTTATATTACAATCTCGAGAATGGTAAAACTACATGGGTTGTGGGCTTTGGCACTAAGGTAATGTGGGTTTGGTATCCAGTTCTAGTTCTAATGGCTGTGTGACCTTGAACTTTACATCTCTGAGGCAGTTTTATCATTTGGAAAATAAAGACCTACTTCTCTGTGAAGATTAATGCATAAGAGTGCAGTGCACACCACCTGTCCAAACTCATGCTAAGTGTTAGCTGCTGTTGTATTTTTCAAGAGTAATTTAATCAAAGGGAGAGATTTAACCAAAAGGAATGAAAAAAATATTGCCAGTTGATTGGGAACTACCCAAAACATATTTTATAATGATATGCAACTTTACCTACATTGGGATTAATCTGTAATTTATACCTAATATTGTTATCTATCCACTATTCAGTATCGAAATACATCTTAAATGGTTTTAAAAATGTATCTGACTCCTTTAAAATGCTCTAATAAAAAAAGAGAATTGAAAAATGAGAAAGAATGTTGGCACAATTTAAGGGAGTATCTTTCATGCCAGGAAGTGAACAGTACAGTAAATGTCTCTGAATAAAACACCATCTTAATCGCTAGGAGAAAGAAACTTCAGTTCATCCAAATCTCTAAGCATGAAATTTGAAATAGCTTAGAAAGTACTTTGAACTCATTTAATAGTAAACTGGCTTCTGAGCCAGTAAAAAAATCCAGTAATCCAATTGAGTGTTTAAACCCTTCTTATTAAGACCCTTAGACAAGAACCAAGATGCTTAGCAGCTGACGACTGCCAAATTTAACCTGGGAAGACCCACAGATAATGCTAACAAAGACCATATCTAATGAACTCTTCAACCCTGGATCATTCAGAACCCCAAGAGGAAATGTGTCCCATTTCCTTGTACTTGCCTTTTTCAGATAAGCTAAAAGGCTCTCTCTAAAGCCACAGAATTAAACAAACGGATATTCTTTCAGCATCAGTATCAACTAAGAGCATGCTAACATATACAATCACATTGTACATTCATTCAATTATACATTGATCTCTACTTGTTCTAAATCAGAAGCCATTCTAGGTGCTCGGGGAGTCCCAAGATGAACAAAATAATGTATTATTACCCAAAGGCAGCTCTCAGTTTCAGCTTTACTTGCAAAAAAGTAGTATTTTAAGCCATCACTAATTCAAAACTGAAGTACGCATTAATTCATAGCTGAAACCAAAGGCTTAAGAGAGATGGGATAGCGGAATAGTACACCAGAACTGTGAGTGGGCAGGATACAAGGCCGCTAAAAAGCCAGGAAAAGAAAACTATGCCATAATCCTGGCCTTGGGAGTCACAGACTCATTCAGAGTCCAGACCTGCCATTACCATCAATGCAAACATATCTGTTTTTGCAAGTAGTGTGTATTTTATAATTAAAATTTTTAATTACCAAAAAATTCTTTATTTCACAGTTTTAAAGATCAAATGAGAACAGTGATGAAAGTGTATAGCAAAGAGCTTATCACTGGGAAGCTCAACTATTGTAGTATAGTTTTAAAAATGTAGTATCCCCTTAATGAATGCTCAATACAATTTTGTTAATATAATTTACATTAATACATGTTTTGTTAATACAATTTTGTTCAATACAATTTGCTCATGATCACGATGATGCAGACAGCGAGTGAAGCAGTAAGGTTAATAAAAAAGTTTTCAAATCAGTCAGACCTAAAGTTAAATTAGGGTTCTAGCTCTTGATAGCCAGCTGTCTTACCTTAAAGAACTTATTTTATCATCGTGGAGAAATTTTCACAGGATTGTAAAGATTAAATGTTAGGGATATAAAGCCCTCAGCATAGTGACTGACACTCCTCAAATATTAACTTCATTCTTCATGACCCCTAAATAAACATTTCCCAGCTGTACTGGACACTTGAGTTCTGGCTCTCGGCAGGCAAACCCAGCACTACTGGAGCCCCTTCCCTCTTCTCCAGGGGTGAAAAAGGGAGGCGACGGTTCTTCTTCCTGCCCTCTGCTGGTGAAGCATGGCCTGCAACCTAAGCACAGCTAAAATGATGTTCCCTCCTGGGACCCGACTTGACAGGATGACACAGCAGACAGTCTGAGCTGGTGGTGGTGACAATGATGGCAGTGCCTGTGGCAGAATCTCAGCAGTATCTTGGCACCTTAGCTTCACAGCAACTTCTCATCAATTCCTTGAGCTATACACATCATCCAATAAATTTGTTTTCTCCTTAAGTAAACAGTCAGTTCCTGTTGTTTGTAAACAAGAACTCTAAGTATACTTTTGTAAAACTAATTTAAGTAAATTAATATCAATTCCATGAAATTATTTTAATATCTTTTTCTCCATGACTGAATATACAAAGATAATGGAAGTAATGGATTCTTCTGCTG
>NW_017732416.1:0-5772 GCF_001890085.2 Hipposideros armiger | reverse complement strand
AACAAAGTCCTTAACCTCCACGGAGCTTAACTTAGTAAGTTAAACAGGTGATGGTACGTCATCAAATGATCACTAAAACCAAATAAATATTAAAAACCGTGATACAGAACAGTATGTGTTGACAGAGAAAGATGTTTGACACCCCAATTATACAAAAAGTACATATGTAATTACATGAACATAAAAAGTCCAGAAAGAGGAACAGACATTATCTCTGAAAAGGATGGAATTGGGAGAGGATTCTAATTTCCTATTTTGCCTCCTCTTATATTATATGAACATCTAAAATATTATTGTTTTACTTTTATAATAAGTAAATCCACTAAAAAAAAATGATTTTGAATTCTCAGATCTGAGACCTAGGATAGACGATATAAAGGGACAGAAATGAAAATTTAAATATATTTTAGGGAAAAAGGTAGAAGGTATGTTTAGTATTACAGAAAATGCATGAGTTTTCAATTTTCACAGATCACAAATGTTTGAACCTTGATTTTCATCTATAACATGAAGTAAACCATGCCTAAGAATGATTAGAAATAATGTATGAAATGACCTAGCTCAGCACCTGTCCCATAATCGGGGCTAAATAACTGGACACTGTTCTCATTTCCTGAACCTGGCTACACTTCAGAATCACTTGAAGAACTTTGTAAAATCACAGATTCCTCTAGCAATCCCTCACCCCCAATCCCAAGAGTCTTATTTAGAATGAAGACCCCAGGAATCTGTATTTTTTTCTCAAAGCTTTCCAGGTTATCCTGATGCAGCACTGGTCTGTGAACCACTGTTAGGAACCAGTGCTACAATGGTCCCACGGGAGAAAATATTACTAGCACAAGTAATACTCATGTAACTATAAGTAGCCTAACAATTCTACAAGGTAGTTTCTCATAGATTCCCATTTTACCTATGAGTTAACTGAGGAACATGGTGATTAATCACCTTAAACTCCAATGGCCAGTAAGTGGCAAAACAGATTCAAACTGATACAGTCTGGCTGCAGTCAGTGCTACCACCAACTCACTCACCTGCCTCTAGGAAATACAGGCACGACCATCACCAAAAGCAGAATACAACTAACAAAACCAACCCTAAGGGAGGGAAACAAAAGCAAAGCCTCCAAACTAGAGAACTGCACTGGGAAGCTCATAAAATAGAAAAAGAGATCATATACATCTGCTTCATTAATTAAACAGCCTTCTCTGTTAATCTACTTACCGTCTGAAGAAAAGCAGGAAATGCTTTCACAGGAACACTTTTATGGAAGGACCTAGCCTAAAAAGGAAGACAAAAGGAAACTGGTTTGAAATGTAAATATTTCTTAACACAAACACTCCCCTCCCTGTCCTCCCCCTCCCCCCAGAAAGTGAACACAAAGCAACACCAGCAGTTTAACAACATGGCTAGGTCCTCTCTCAAAAACAAGAAAATAGCTCTCATCTCCTGCTGACTAAGATTAATTTCTTAAGTCTAAATGACTCAGGAAAAAGTATTATTCTTGAGAATTCCATTCTTCCTTACAGATTGGCTTTGGCATTTTCCAGCTGCCTTATAACACCTTACAACTTTGACCCTATAGCTTGGTGGTTAGGGGTAAATGAAGAAACACTTGCATTAACAAGTCCCAGCACCTCCACAGTTTAGATCATTATCTCCTGTTTAGATGAACATAAGATCCTCATTGGTCTTCCTGCCTCTGTGTTTCCCAAACTTTAATTCATGCCACACAGCCAGCCAAATTAATGTACTTAAGTCACTATTTTATTTTTACTTTCTTTAACTTACCTTCCTGATAGATCAAGTCTCAACTATTCATCTTGGAATTCAAAGGCCTCCACATCTTGATTCTGACCTCATTTATCCAACCTACCTCCCTGCTACTCCAGACTATGAAGCCCTGATCCACTCAGGCTGATGTCCATCATCCTACACTCACAAAGCCTAATCCTGTCTCCAGGTCTTCAATTATATTGTCAGATACCACTTCTACTTCCTGGCTCACTTCTTAACCTGCTACCCTCTGGCTTTACCTCCGTCTACTAAAATTGCCCTCTTCAAAATTGTCCACGACTTACTATCACACCCATCTTTTCTCTTCAATCTCCCTATAGCATGCACAGCTTTACTGCTCCCCTTTCTTGGAATTTGCTCCTCCCTTGGTTTTCAACACACTGACTCTCAGTTCTCATACTTCTTTAATCATTCTTTCCTTCTTCTTCCTAATAAATGGCCCTTTATCCTTTTACCTGAGAAATGGAGGTGGGCCTCAAGGTTCTGCCCTTGGTCCACTTATCGAGATGGACATTCTCCTTGGGCAACAGCATCCAAGCTTAGAGCTTTAGCCATACATAGCCTCCCAGGTGGACGACTCCCAAATCTATCTCTCCAGTTCTGCTCTCCTTTAAAAGTCAAAATCTTGCATTTAATAGCCTGTCTCTCTAAATGTCCTCTAATCCCCTTATATTCAATGATGTCTAGCAGCTAGTCCAAAGTGTACTGATCAGCACCGAGCATACTACTGCTTTTTTATTATAGTCTCTGAATGGCACCATCACCATCTCTATTTGTACTCTGTGCAGCCTTCAACATTCCCTCTTCCTAATCCTGCCACAATCAGTTATCAAGTCTTGCTGATTCTACCTCTGTTGTGTGTAAGGATATAAATGTGTATCTATGTATACACATACACATACATACATACATACATATATACAAATATCTACCCCCTCTAAAACAGATACTCTTTAAATCTGTGGGAGATTTACTAGTGATTATTTACTAGTGATTACTGTTAGAGTAGGCAGAATGGAAGCCAAATCACAGCACAATGAACAGTACCAGGATGGAAAGGGCCTTGAGGGAACAGTGAATGCAGACCACTTATTCAAAAAAAGGTTAATTGTGAGGGAAAAATAAGAAACAGAAGGGCCCACTGGCTGTCTATAACTTCAGAAGGCAGAATTAACAATCCAGAAGATAAAAGGGATGTTATTATAGAGGCTGACTGAAAAACACCAGCTGGGACTGCTGAGGATGCCAAGGTCCTAGAAGAGGTATGAGAGGCGTTGGATTGTAAGGCAGAAACATGTTGCCCTCAGAGACAGAGAAATGATGAGCGGATGAATGAGAGAGGAGCCTAACTGCGGAAGCTCAGGCTTGACTTATCAGTAAAGGGTGTATACACAGGCTAGGGGGATTTTTTTAAAGTGAAGAAAGTTTACAATAGTCCCTGAGATAATTCTACTAGGATTTCAACAAGAAATGGAATACGCACTACCAAGCAGGGAATATTATAACCATGCTCTAGGAATTACCACACCTAAAAACGATAGTTTCCTAAATGATTTAACAAAAAGAGGCTACTTACATGCTTTAGGTGCAAATGTGCCTGGCTGGCAATATCATATATCACATCTCTCACATTTTTATCTTGGTTCTTCCGCAGGAAATCCTCTTGTGAAACACCATGCTGTGTTGGAAAACACATCATATTAGCAATTGAAAAGCACACTTAAAACTAATTTAGCTCAAGAAAACAGGTGAGAGAACAGTATGTACAGTGTAATGCCTATTTTATTTTTTAAAATATGTGTATGTGTACATATATGTGTATGTGTGTCTGTGTCTGTGTGTTTATATAGCGACACATACATACACACACACATTCCTGAAAGAATATGCAACACAAAATATTACAGGTAGTTACAGGTAGAACAAAAATACACAAGCAACAAAAAAATATATAAGAATTTTAAATGTACAGATAATAATGAATCTCATACAGAAAACAAAAGTTCTCATAAATAATATTCTTTTTTTAAGGATTCTCGCTTTTAAAATAAAGAATAGGCTACGATGAGCACTTGGAATAATTACTGTAATTGCTTAAAAGGGAGTAAGACAGCAGCACAAAGCTACACCAACTGAGGTTCTCCAGACCTTCTGTTTCATAGCTCCACCAGAGATCTAAAATGCCTGACTGGTAAAATTCTCACTTGATAACTATGGAGCAAAACAGCAATACGCATTCATTTCAAAGCAGCTACCTGAATAGGCTGAGCAAAGAACCAAGAGATAACATCTCTCTCATAATCCTGAGGTAAATTATTAGTGTTCAAATAACAGACTTACCAGCATACAAATATCCATGGGAAGGAATACCCTTCTTCTGGTACCATGATATGGTGTTGCTCTCAAGCAAGTGACAATGCCTTGTGCTTTTCCAATGTGACTTGCAGCATGATCTGCATGAAGATCCTTTATACCTACAATTTTAGAAATGAAACAGTAGGGCTGCTCTTTTCTTTTTAAATGCATAACAACTCAATAGAAGAAGCAAAGGGAAATCACCTAAACATGTAAGACTAGGTATTTATCTAATTCATTTATATCTGAAAACAGGATCTTTGAGTAAAATTGGGCACAAAAACAAGTTGCCCATTTACCACTAGCAGGTTTCTGAACTTCAACTTTTAAATAAAAGAGTTTTCCTCAGACTACAGCACACCAAGAACACATTTGGAATTTTAATCAGCTATCATGGAAAAACAGTACAAGTCTTCCATTCCTTCTCCTCAGTGCAATTTCCATATAACCTTACTTTAAGCATATGCTTAACAAACATTCTGCTCTTCGCTCCCTCCTTCCGTTGTGTTGGCAAACATGTGACCAAACGTGTAGGCAAAACAGGCCTGGGAAATTCAATAAGGACTTGTGTTATTCCTTTAGGGGGACATGAAGATGTACTGCCTTCTTCAAATGGATGGTATTGTCCTTGTCCCAATTAATTTCCTCATTACAATCCTCATGACTGTAAGGCCTCACCAACTTAGAATAGTCAGAGGAGGAAAAGTACCATCTAAATTAGTTTTTTCATTGTTGCTTTTTAAAAGAAAAATGCCATAAAAACTTAGAAATGCAGATTTATTTCTTCTATTATTATAATTTTTTTACACGGGGAAGTATTATTGACAGGGAAGGAAGAGTCACACTACAGGCCTTCCAATTTGTAGATGTTTAAAAAAATAAAATCATCTGCAATTACCAGATTATTAACTACAGCATTCCCATGAGGTAACTAAAGTACTTTTATTAGAGTCTAAGTATTTTGATTAGTCTGCACTCCAAGGAAAAATATATATTCTCCTTCTTGCTTAAAAAAACAAAAAGAAGCCAGTCCTTTGTAAATGATACAAGGAAAAACTTCAGTGTTAAACTGGTTAGATTGTCAAATTATGAAAGGTGTTTTATTTGAAAAAGAGACGTATGAAATAAGGAAAAAAAAAATCTTACCCAATATTTCTAGTGTTAAATAAAGCAGAGAGCTCTGTGTGTTTTCTGCATAATTTTCCAGTTCCTGGATATTACGATACGCTTTGTCATCCAAATTTTTTTCCTACAGTCAAACAAAGGGCAAATAATTTGTTGAATTATCCAAATTTATAGACTTTTTTTTGCCCAAATGAACTGAATAATAAATAATAAAAATATTAAGTATATATTGTTTATTACACAATAAGATTAAAATAAAATTAAAATATTAAAGTTCTACACATTCAATCTTACAAATCATCCCCCAAAGTAATGCTTCAGGAATAATTTCAATACACAAACCACCATGAATATGGGTTGGCTTAATTTTTAATTCCTTTGCAAGCCCAAGTTATCATGAGAAACTAACTTTACTGAGCTCTTACTTAAACACTTTAGACATTATCTTCTTAATCCTAGCAATACCCGCCCCCCACAAATAACATAACAAACTAATAC
>NW_017732415.1:407203-456234 GCF_001890085.2 Hipposideros armiger | reverse complement strand
TCTTTCATCTTTCCTATTCTTTTGAACACAGTGATTTATTCCCATTCTCAGTATCCCATTTGAGCCATTATAAGTTTTATCATCAATTGCATTTGCTTCTGTGGGTCATTAAACTTGGCCCTGAAATTTCAACCACCCTTTACCTCCACACAGCATTTTCACACCAATAGCCCTGCACAGGGAACTGGGTGGTACTATCAAAGGCGTTCTCTCTACACAGCCCACAATGCCTGGTTAATCTTCCCAGCTTTCTACTGTGGGAGAGGAACGGGTCAACACTAAAAGAGGCACAAAAAAAACCACTTTCCACGTTTTTCCATCCCTGTTCTTGTAGCATTTATTCATTCTTTGCTCATCATTGAAAACTGTTGCTTGAAAATGCCTGTTAAAAATATTTAATAAGAAAATTCCATTTGCTAATAGAATTTTTCTGAAAAATAAAATATGCATTCATCAATCTCTGTTGGGGTTGTGGTACTTGTGTTTCGTGGGAACACTCTTGTGGCCAATACTCTCAACTATTCCTCATTCTCCCCTTCTTCCCTTAGTATTAGAATGTCTGAATATTAGTTGGGCCCAAGGCCCACTTGCCGAATCACTACATTTTTATGCTTCACTTAGAGAGAGTTGCAGTCACATGCCCTGCTAATTTCTGGCTAATAGCATCCTTAACGTAAAGGCTTATTTTCAACACTCTTTTTTTTTTGCCATTGTTTGCAATGCAGACCCTACAGCGAAATCCAGAGTAAGCATCTTGGCCTACAAATTAGAAGCCCAAGATGAGTTGGGCAGAACAATTAGATACAAGGATCTAGTCTCAAATGACTGTAGTGGCACCACCAATCTTGGGTTTTTCTACCCAGACTTTTTAAGTAAAGGAGATCAATTTCTACCTTATGCAATTCACTAGTATTTCAAGTCTCAGTTCTGCAGCTGAACTGATAACCTAAATAATATACTCTTTTAGCCTCTACTTTCTAATAAAACTCAAAGATTGCAAGGAATATTGAAGCAAACTCGAACTGGAAGGCTAAGTCAGAAATCAAATATTTCTGATTAAGCTATGACATTTTTCAAACCAGAGATTTTATAGTAGTTTCTATTTATCAGCAGAGTTTGTATGTTTTATAAATAATCATTTGGATCTGACAGTGAGTTGGAATAGCATTGGGTATTCATAGGTTGCTGATTTATCGCATTATGAATTAGGTGCTAGGAGCCTGTGTATGGTTAAATATGTAATAATTTCTTAGCTGTTTCAGATGATTAATACCAGGACTGGCCCAACATTTCACTCATTGCCTATGTATATTCGTCTACCAAGATGATGAAGCACTAAAAGATCCTGATTACCATCCAGGGCCAAAATCTGTTTCTCTTCAGCATTTTTGTGACTATCCTAACATTTTACAACGAATGCCCAGAGCAAAATGAAAGAGACGGAATATAATAGAGATGAAGCCAAAAGTAAATGATGAGGTAGAATGGAGATAGATACATTTTAGATAAAAATTATTCAATGTAACTCTTCTTCTGAATAATGACATATTAGACAGAATATTTCAAATCACTATTTTATAGCATCATCGGTCTTAAAGCTAAAAGGCATTTTTAATAATCATCTGTTGCAAACCCCAGGTCCCAGGCAGGTGAGGCATTAATATCCCCAGTTCACACACTGGGTAATAGCATTTTCCAAGATTACAAAAGTAGAAAAGTCAGAATTCGATCCCGGTTTCTAGACTCCTGATGTCTAAGAATGTTTGTAACGTCTTGATAATGTGAGGTAAAGTTAGATTTAGTGATTCATTTGTTTTTACTCATTTATCTACTTAGTTCACTTACTTTTAAGGATCTAGGGAATTAACATGGGGCATTAAATAAGTAGACTGAGAAGTAGATGACAGCGTGTGGCCTGTGGAACAGTAGAACCCGCCAGTATGCTAAGGAAAGCCAGGGAGAAGGTGGTTCAATTTTAGAAGGTAACCAGTTACGTTGTTACATGAAGGGGTATCTCTGAGCTTATTATAAGAATAGCTAAATGTTTTGGATGGGAGGAATAAGATAGAAAAGGACATTCCAGCCCAAAGGAATATGTTGCACAGGGGGAGGGAGGCAGGAGACACCAGGGCGTGACCAGAACTGTGACAAGCCCGATGTTGTGCAGAGTCTGAGAGGGTGGGTGCAGGGCTCCAATGGGTTTCAGCAGGATGGTGAGTTGCTTTGTCAGTCAGCTAAGAAATTTGGATTCTTATCTTGTGGGGTATGAATCACATACCAAATTTAGACATCCTAAAGAATTTTCCTGAGGTGGAACAGTGCTGATAGAAGGGGAAGGCCAGGCTTGCTAGGAATTTCTACATTAGAATTTACAATTAAACATGGGCGCTAGAAACTGGGACAATGGTGACTTTCTTAATAGAGATCGAGGATACAAGATGGTGAAAACTGGCGGAGAGGTGGTGATAACATATGTGTCCATGCTAAATATAGATGTCCAAAATTACTTAATCTTTCTGACCATTTTTTAAGCAAAAAAAAAAAATCAATACATGCCTATCTGAAAGGATTATTAAATTCATGGGAAAAGTAAATCAGATAATGTACATGAAGTAACCATGAGTGCAAGCTAGCTGGTAGGTATTGAATAAATGATATTTGTTATTATTTCGTATTTTATCATTGTTATTATCACAGCGAATTTAGAAGTCAGCGTCCTACAGGGAAATAAAAATAAAAGTCTGAACCTTGGAAGAGAAGCCAGGGAGGTAAATATCTATGTGACAGTCATTACTGTAAAAGTGTAGTTAAAAACCACAAGATTAGACATAATTCTAATAGAATTTTGCTCTTTAGCTGTTCTTGTTGGAAAGGAAATCGAATTTAATGAAATTTGAACATCTTAAGTAAGCAAATAAGCACAGGGGCCTGTTAACTATTAGCAATGAGTCTACAGAAACATTGCAACGACTGCATTTGTGCCTATGCTTGAATAAATAAATTTCAGGCTTCAGAGCATCCTCTAAGTAGTAATGTAGGCTGGCATGAGGCCAACATTCAATATACGCAAAGCCTGTCTTCAGGTGACTCATTTTCAAATCCTTAGCAGGGAGTGGAAGGGGAGGGTTTATACTATAGAATAGGACCTGAAAAATCCCCATGGGTTTTTAAGCCTTAGGAGTATAAGTGCACATCATAATCTCTCCACCACAGAGTTTCATAAAAGTGAAATCAAGTTAAAGGAATATTTGAAATTGACTTGAAGGAAAAAGGAAATCACAAAAGGCAATCATAGTGTTAGGTAGCACAGGAGATTGTATAGGAGACTTGACTCTTATAGGAATGGTTGGCATTGATTATTGGTATATACACTCCAGTCATTTGTAGCGGCCACTAACAGAATCAGATCTTTTGCTGATAAAAGGCTTTCGAACTCACTGCTAAAACCAGAGATTCTGGTGAACTCAAAATGTCATCTCCAAAGACAATATCCCCAGCAATTTTCCCAATGTCTGAGATGCACATTTGCTTTCCTGATTGGACTCAACAGACAAATGAATCTCTCCTTTCATTCCTAAAAAGAGAAGTCACCACCACCATCTCCACCATCATCATAATCATAGTCAGAGATCCTTACAAGACACTTATGTGGGGCCAGATTCTTTTTGGTTACTTTTCAGTTAGAAACTCATGTAATTCAACAGCAACGAAATGGGGTAGGCATGATGCCATCTCTTATTTTACAGATGAGGAACCCAAGGTAGAGAGAGCTGACAGGACATCCTCAAGCTTGTATTCAGTCCCTTCATTTAGTTGGCTATCATTGCCATGAGCCAAAAGTGTTTATGGCTATTCTGACTTTCCAGGGCAAGTAATCTTTTCTTGGAAGAAACAATGCTGCAAAGTGGTTAAAATGGTTGCTGACACCCTGACTAACCTTTAGGGAAAACCGGATCCCGCTCTGACTAGCTCTGTATAGCCTTGAGAAATATATTTAACTGTTTTGAACTGGAATTTCTACATCTGTAAAATGAAGCCAAGAGTGAAGGAGAAAAATGGAAGAGTGTTGGGTCATTGTGAATGTCCTTAACTGGACCTGAATGGAAACCCTCTAAGCCCTGAAGGGCAAGTGTAGTTAATGGAGGTGGACCTAATGTTCTCACAAGAATTCCCAGACCCAGAGCCACATACATGGTCCTCCCAGAGAAATAACTCACTGAGTAGCAGACCTGTTTTCTTGGATGGCCGTCTAAGTTCTTTCTGAGAGCTGATATGGCTGGGGTATAACAGCTGTGAGCGTACAGTTCTATAATTCTCTAAATGCATTGATGTCTCAATTCTATAAGCTGCCAAGACCACCCAACTTCAGGGGCAAGTCTTTGAGATATGAGGCAGGAAATGGGAAATTTGTCCATTCACCAGCATTACTACCTCGTTTGTATCTTTGACCTTGTTTATGTGATGATCTCCCAGAACACAAAGTTAAAATAACCTTGTCCACTTTTTACACTATATCCTGTAAATATAATTTAAATATAAATTTAGTTACAATACCAGTTTAATAGTTCCAATGTTAGGACAATTTCTGGCTCTAGCTTTGTGAATTCCTTTATCTCTTTACAGTCGCCATTAGACCCACACCTAAAGATGTGTTGCTCTTTTTCTCACTTCCTTGTGTCTTATAATTTTTTACTCTGTGCTGAACATTGTGTGCAGAAGAACAGTAGAACCTGAGGTATCATATTTCTGCTTGACAATGAGCCCTCCTCATCTTCCCTCCGGCTGTTACTATGATGAGTTGAGCCAAGGCAGGCATTAGTTTTGCTGGTTTGGGGTTTTGTTGTTGCTATAGTTCTCTTCAGCGCTCCACAGTTTTCAGGTTCTTCCAGCATCAGGTAATTACTCTTGTGTTGCTGAGTGTGAGGCCTGGAGACCCAGAGGCTTTCTTTCTCGGTGTCTCTGCACCTTTCTCGGTGCTTGGCGGGCATTGCATTTTTAGTGCTTTCACTTTTCCTCTCATCTGATAAATAAGCCCTGCCACCTATGGCTGGTAGTTTTGTATTTGTTTCAAAATGTATCTCCTGTTTTATATTGTGTTCTCTCTATTAATTTTCAGCAGTACATTTAAAGTATTTCCTAGCGCTCCTTCTTGTTCTCTCTGTTTTCCTTTTTAATGACATGATGCTTTTGAAATCTCTCCATCTACACATTTGAAAAATGACAAAACACCAATGTAAAAGCAGTACACCGTGGTCTTTAAAAGCTTTAAGGCAGCTGCACATATATTGGTTACTGTCACATGAAAATATCAAGTGGCAGAGCAGTGTATATATTTCACTGTATTTGTGTAAAAACATTGATATATGTGTTTATATGTGCATAGACTAGTTCTGGAAGGGTGCAGAGGAAACAGCTGACGATCATTCCTTTTTGCAAGGGGAATCTGAAAAGTACAGACGTTAGACAACTTCCTTTTCAGATCACACCATTTTATACTTTCACTATTTTCCTACGTGGAAATATGATCTCATCAAAGTTAGCTAAAGACAATAATGTAAGTTGTATAATTTAGTATTTGAATCTTTTAATATATGAGTCATTTATACAAATAAACCTGTCAACTAAGTGTATAGACAGTGTGTCTTAAATCATGGTCTTCTTAAGTATCTCTGAGGCCCACTGAATTCTTATGTTGAAGCCAGGAACTGCTGGCCCCAATAAGTGGTTCTCAGCTCTGGATGTACAAGAGCATAGCCCAGATACCGTTTAAAAAAATGCCCAACTCTGTATCAGAATCTTGATTAAGTTTGTATTGACGTCCACCATGCATGAATCTCCTTTTTGCTTTTATTCTTTTATTCAACATTCCTTTTAACTTACCCTTTCAGGAGCATATAAGTAGAATATATGAATATACATATTATAAATAAATATAATTATAAGGGAGCAAATGGCTATGCAGGTATGCACGGCCCAGGTCAAGAAATAGAGTGTCGCCAGCCGTCCCAATCTCAATTTCTCACTTCTCTAAGGTTTTGATCTAGGGATGGGTTTGTTAAGTCAAAGGTATACATATGTAGCGTTTTTACTGTATTAGGCCAGACTGTTTTTCCAAAGTGGGTGTTTCAATGTATACTCCCACCAGCAGAGTACGTGCTCTCAACTTTGTTAGGTTATTATTTTTTTTTAATTGGCCGAGTTGGTGGGTGTGTAATAGTAAAATGAAGCCCAGGCATGTGTAAAGTTGAATATAACACAATTGCTAATTGCCTTGTGATCTCTGAACTACTAATTGGAAGACACGCACCCCAAAGAGTCCATTAGTTTCCCAATAAAATCTTACAATGTATAAGTAATTTTTTGGTTCCCATTCACAAAATTATGGGAAATATTATAAATATTTAAATGTGGATTTCCTTGTCCAATCTGCATAACAACATATCTTGTTTTGGTTCATGGAAATGACAGAGCTTCAAGTATCTCTCATGAAACTTACTAGAGGACTTTACTTTTTCCTCAATTACCCCTTCTATTTCTGATAAGCTTTCTATTTATTCTTATTCTGACTTTTTCATATGCACAGCCTTTCCACAAATGCCTGGTGATCTTTGTAAGGCTGATTGAGAACTCCATATATGGGCCTGTTGACTGATAAGCTTTAGTTTATGTCTGGGGGTTGAGGCAGTTTTAGGGGGACCTGCAAAACTTGAGGACATTTTTTTGTGGTTCTACCATCCTTTTCCTCTATATTTCATTAGATCATATATGAACTTTTCTAGAAGAAAAACTATGGGCTATTTCACTGATGTTATAATTCGCAGTGTATTCCAATTCCCACTGATTCTTTTTCTCTCACTTTTCTATCTTCATATTCAGAGCCTCTCCAGGTTTATGCAAAATAGGTTGGATTCATCTACTTTCTCTTTAAGCAGCAATGTCTGTTTTATTTATTTACTGCATATGTCATACATTTGTTGAATTACCTTGTTTTATTCTGATACTACATACACTTTAAAAATTATTTTTGTTATCTTGAAATGAGGTCTCAAGAGGGAGGAGAGTTATCATATATTTTTTACAGTCTAAAATCTTAATGTAAAAGCCCATTATGTATTTAAAGTGATGGTAAATAAAAACTAGTTGGTTACATTTTTAAATTCTTCTATATTAGTGAATATTTTACTGGGAAATTGTCTTTTTCCTATGCTTTTAATTTCCTTGCGTTTCTCATTGTTAAAAGCCATGAGCTGCTAAAACAGACTGTGTAAAGTGCTATCTTCCTGCCTTTCTAGTTTCTGCCTCTTCAATTACTTAATAAAGCTAATTATCTCTCATGAAGCTAATGTAGTCAGAGGCAACAAAGAGACTTGGTAAAGCTCCTACAACGCACTTGATTAAACCCAAAGCTGATTATTAATATGGATTGAGCTGCTCAAATAAGATATGTTGGAAAGCATTGATTCAGTTGCAATATGTACGCTCTTAAGGGAAAGACCAGCCTAAACGGTGCTGCAAAGAATAACAGGGCAATAAACGTAATAGATGGCTTTATATACAGTTTTAAGTCACACACAGGCTTCTGAGGTGATTTGCAAACTCGGAATCTTTAAATTCAGCACTTCATAATTTCAGAGTTTGTGCCATTGACTTCCAAGTTACATAAACATCCAAACTCCATTACTCGTCTCGTAAATTAGTCCCTATATTACCATATGTTGTGTGGAAGACACGGAAAAATTCTTTCTAAATCTAAACCATCTTGGATGTAGTATGGCTCTCCTTTATTTCATCTCTAGCAGCATTAAATCAAATAATTAAAAAACTGAGGACATGGGGGATTCTGGGAAGATGGCAGCAATGGTATTGCGTGACTATCCCAGAGTCCTCTTATTAAGCAGACATAGTACTAATGAGCAAAAGCAATAATTCAAAAGCACTGCAGCTATGTACAAAACAAATTGACAAGGTATCCCTATGAACCCTGAAATGCAGACATAGTGTGAAAAGACTTCAACATGTATAAGACCTGCATGGAATCAATTTTGTGAAGAAGAAAAAAAAGGAAATAAATGACAAATATGAAAGATCTGGAAACAGGAAACATTCAAAATAGCCAATAGTTGCTCACTAAAAAGCAGCAGCTACAACTGAGGGGGGTTTTGCCCAATCCAATCATTGGAGACGGTGAAGGAGCTGAGGTAATGGCTGGTGCAGTGCAGCCCCTGTGACCCTACAAAGCTCACCAGCCAGGGCTAACTTCCAGGACAAGACTACACAGCGAGGAGAAACTCCTGGGCAGGGCCCAAAATTACAAAGCAGCCAAATAAGAGAGACAAAAGATGAGAACATTGCAGCAGCATAAGGTAGTGGAACAGACTGAGTAAATCTTAGAAAACAAGCTACTATCTATCTCTGTGTATGCATCTATTCGTCACACAAAAGCAATATTAAAGAGGGGCTATGTCAATCCAATAATTATGTAAGCTATCACAAAATTTAGACTTAGAGTGTCGTGTTATAATGCTGTTCAAACAAATGGCTGTGAATGGCATCAGTCAAGAAATATATATCCCCATTAGATGCAAGCCTTTCTGTATAAATATCATCAGTACCAGCTTGCTGTTACAGGGTGCTTTCCTCAGAGTAAATAAATCCATCTGCCTCTCAGAGGGCCTTCATGCTTCAGGGTGTTAGAATTTTTAAAGAGCAATGTAAGGACCAAAATGCACACACACATATGAAAAGCCATTAACTTTTTTTTAATGTAAATTATTTAGTTGATAATAGAATCATTTGACTTTAGCTGTAGTTTTTTTTGTTTCCTAATGCTATCTGCACAGGGTGATTTTATGATCATAGTAAGTTATTCTTGGGTCTTGTGTCAACAATAATCTTTCAAGCCCTCAGGTAGTTATAATTCTCTGCCTTTGACCTAAAAACTGGGACAGGAAAGAGACAGAAAACATTAAAGTATGCCTTATAAAACCTTCCATAACAGATTGCTTTATTTTCAAGATTAAAGGCCTTAAAATCTAATGTTGGTTTCCTTTAAGTAAAATAGAGCAGTACATATCTACAGTATGAATTCTATATAAACATACATTTATTTCCCAAGGCCTTTGAAAATAATCTAATAAAGTTAAACTAATAAAGCATACACTTGAAGATTGCTATTAAATTGAAATGAGGGAATATTAGTATTTACTATATTTTGATAAATAGAAAGCCCCAGTGGTATTTTCTCTTCTAAATTTAAATTACTTTTACTCCCAAGGTTTTCATGAGGGATATTAAAGTTAAGATGAAATGGACTTAGTGATCATAAGTTTTTCAAGTGTGTTTGTGTGTGCGCGTGCATCTTTTTAGTGCATTTATAACAACTTAGTTGAAATAGGTATTTTTTTTTTTGTTTACCCTTTCCTGAGATAGAGTCCATAAGCTTTTGTGTGGATTCTCATTGCTCCCATAATGAATGATAGCAAACTGAGCAGTTGAAACAACACAAGCTTATCTTCAGTGCTGGTGGTCAGAAGTGTGGCATAGGATCCACGGGGCTAAAACGAAGTGTCAGCAGATTCCTTCCTGGCGGTTCTAAGGACAATCAGTTTCTTTGCTCGGTTGGGTTGTTAGTAGAATTTGGTTCCTTGTGGCTACAGAACAAAGGTCCTTGTGTCCTTGCTGACCAATTAAGAAAATGAACATAACCATCAAACAAAAAAAAGGAACCTTTGTCTCTGCTCCCCACCTACTTCCCCAGGCAAATACTGATATCTCCTCTGTCACTGTACATTAATTTGCATTTCCTAAACTTTCAGATTATGGGGTGGCTGGTTAGCTCAGTTGGTGAGAGCGCAGTGCTCATAACACCAAGGTTGCCGGTTCGATCCCCACATGGGCCACTGAGCTGCGCCCTCCACAACTAGATTGAAACAACTAAACAACTTTTAGATTAGGATTCATACAGCATATGCTCTTTTTGTCTGGCTTTATTTTCACTCAGCATAATTTTTTGAGATGAATTTATATTGTAGGACACATCAGTAGTTCACTCTTTTTTCATTGATGAGTATTATTGCATTATATGGATATATATAATATACATATAAAATATATAAAATATATGTATATATATTTATCGATTCACATGTTGGTGGAGATTTGATGTGTTTCCAGTTGTTGACTATTGCACATAAAATATTATAAATGGAATGATTGGATCAGATGGTAGTAGTAGTACGTATTTAAATTTTCAAGAATCTTTCAAACTGTTGTCCAAAGTATTTATACAATTGCAGTATAAGAGAGTTCCGTTTATACACATTTATACACATTCTTCCTGAAACTTGATGTGTCCAGTCTTTTTCATTCTACTCATTCCAGTGGTTTCTAATGGTATTTCCTTCTATTTGAATTCGCTTTACATTAATGACAAAAGATTTGCGCATCTTTTCAAGTGCTTCTTTGTCATCTGGACATCTTCCATGGTATAGATTCTTTTCAAATTTTCGCACATTTTAAAATTGAATTGTTTTCCTTTGAATTTTGAGAGGTTTTCTATGGGTTTTTTTAATTAAATTTACTGGAGCGACATTGGTTAGTAAAATTACATAGGTTTCAAGTGTACATTTCTATAATACATCATCTATATACTGCAGTGTAGTTCACCACCCAGAGTCAGTTCTCCCTTTGTCACCATATATTTGATGTCCTTTTCCCTCTTCTACCTCCCACTCTCCCCTTACATTCTGGTAACCCCTAAACTGTTGTCTGTGTCTATGAGTTTTGTTTCTTTGTTTGTCTTGTTCGTTTGTTGCTTTCAGTTTTATATCCCACATGAGTGAAGTCATATGGTTCTCGACTTTTTCTGACTTATTTAGCTTTTGAGAGTTTTTAAAATATGTATTACAGATTCAAGTTCTTTATCAGATGTATAACTTGCAAATATTTTCTTCCAGTCTGTGACTAAGAGGCATAATATGCCTCTACTGAGCACCCCACTGAGGGGTTAAAATGATTTCTTTTCCACTGGTTAAAACCAAGCAGTGACTTAAGATTTTTGTTTCTCTCTGGGAAGCCAGAGAACTGAAGTTTGTGAAGCAAGTGATTTATTAGGATTCTATTATAAAGTTTTATAATTCAATGGAACTCAATATTAACAGTATGGAAAATCAATATAGCATATGTTTCTAAGGTAGTGTTTTTCTTACACGTCAAGTAAGAAAACGAAAACAGATTCTGATCTTTCCATGACACACAAAGATAGGGCAGAAAATATTTTCTTTCCATATCTGTAGTTAAGCAAATCAACATTAAGTGGTATAATCTAGCAAAGGCCATTATTTAGATATTTAATGTCTGATTGAGGCCATTTAGTTATTAAAATCCATTTCACTTAGTTATGATAGTATAAAAGCACATTATGATTACATTAATGTTGTCATATTAGGCACATAAATATAGGAAATAGAAAATTCAACATTTCTCCAACAATGTTATCTTGGCCATCTACATGTATTAGGTTTTCATAATGTATATTCATGATCAAATAATCAACCTCATTTAAAGTAAATCAGTCACTAATTCAAATAAGTGGCATTATTTCTCACACAGAACTTGATCGAGTTGTTTTAGGAATCCTCTATGTTTAATTGAAATCCTCTATCCTAATATTTAATTGGGGGCAAAACCTTTACAATTTTTGCTTCTGCATCATACAAAGTATGCAAAATGATTGAAGACAAGTTGAATTAATTGCTAGAAATGTTGGTTCTGACCTTGAGTTATCGTGCCTTTCCAAATGGTGGATTTATTGCTGTGTGTGAATAATCATAGACTTTGTCTTACTCTTTCATGTTTAGTATTTGTATCAGCAAACGTTTCAAGTTCTTCATTTATGTATAGACTTCCTGAATTCTGTATCTAGAGATAAAGAAATCTTCTCTATTTTCCTGTCTTGACTGATGTCTTTTTATATTATATCCATTAAGGTTCCTTTTCATTCAATTGGCTTGCAGGGTTTTTTTGTTTGTTTGCTTGTTGTTTGTTTTATTAAGAGGAAACTCATTTTCTGCACTAAAATATTTTTTAAATAGTGGGTTATATGAGTGTTTAATTTCAATTTATTTCCTTTGATAGGAAGCATGCTATTGATGGAATAAAAGATTTTCACTTTCACACAATAATATTTGACTCTCAAAGAAAAAAGTGTTTCAGTCCTCTATGGCCTCTTTGTAGTTCTCTAACTGTATCACCAACTGTTATTTTCATATTGATATTAATATTGATTTAAAATATTATGCCTTTATGGTTTTCTCCATATCACTCATTTTATCTAGCATTATTCAATAGTTAAAATTCAGTCCCACTAACCTTTTGTCTCCATGCTCTCTCCTCTTCAATTTTATGTGTATTACAAATTTAGAGTACCTACTTAAAACTTTCAATAATATAATAAATCTTCTATTTCTTGTTCTCTTTTGAATATGTTGAGTTCCTATTATCTAAATGAAGAAATAAAAACCCATATTCTACTCTTAACTCATTCTTATTGACAATCTATATTTTAACACCTGGCTAATGATATTTTTTTGAATACCTTAAATGCTTCTAATATGGACTGATTTCATACAATACAGTTTTAACTTCGACATAAAGTATTTCTGACTATGTGAACTCCAACACGAACATAACACATCCCCCTTGTTTTCCTTTATTTTTTTAAATTAAAGTTTACTGGGGTGACAATTGTTAGTAAAGTTATGTATACTTCAGGTGTACAATTCTGTAATACATAGTCTATACAATATTTCAAAGTTGATAGACATTTACCATTGTATCTTAAAACCACAGTCGGGTGTGTTTGTCTGCAAGTTAATTCTAAAAACTGAAAACCACTGTTTTAATTATTATAATCATGTAGAACTTTTTTCATTGAAAAGCCAAGTACAATGCTGGTATAGTTCTTTCCAGGTGAGTCCAGTGTCACCATCCCTGTGCTACTCAAGGAAGAACAATATGTTGTCAATCATATAGATCCTTTGTCTTACACACCATCAGTAGCTTCAGATATTTCAGTTTGCCTTACAGTCATACATTGCTTTCTGGAAAAGTTGTGTTTTAGGAAATTTTTGTTTACATTAGTTCTGATTATTACTAGGCCATCTGGAAAGGATTTGCTTTGAGCTCCTTACTTAAATCCATGATTTCTTTTATTTCACATTCATCTTCTATTGTTGTCAACTTTGTTTTGTAGGAATACATCCCCACACAAACTTCTCCAAAATGGTATATGGGAGGCACATTTTCTGATTTCTTGAGTTTCTCAAATGGCTTTATTTTGCAATTCCTGTTGATTTATAGTTGGCTGGCTGGACTAAATCCTAAGTTCAAAATATTATTGCCTCAGACTTTTGGAATAATTACTACCATTTTCTTTTAGTATCTGAAGTGGCTGATTGAAAAATGGGAAGTAATTATAATGTTGCTTCATCTTTTTTTTTTTATATTCTCTGGATGCTTTGGGGGTGTTCTTTTTATACTTGGTCTTCTGAAATTTCTCAGTGATGTGCCTTTGAATTATTATTCATTTATGAGGCTCAGTGATTAGTGGGTCCTATTAAATCTGGAGATAGGTCTATCTTTAATTCTGGGATATTCACTAATATTATTTATTTAGTAATTCACCCCACCATGCACTTTTTTCCTTAATGCTTCCCTTTTGAAACTCTTGTTTATTAGATATTGAGCTATGTAGATTGATAGTGTTGACCAGTTTATTTTCTTTTACAGGCTTCCTCTATTTATGTTTTCACATATGTGTGCTGAAAGAATACCTCACATTTATCTTCTAATCCTCCTGCTGATTTTTATTCTTAGTTTGTCAATATGTTTTTTAGTTTCCAAAGGTTCTTTTCTGAGAGTTATTTTTTACTCAATCCTATTCATGGCTTTTGTTTTATAGAAGCATCATCCAGAAATCTTTCGAAGATGGTACACTTTTAAAAATTATCTTCTGTGAATGAACTGTTTCCCCTTGGGGTCACTTTGTGTGTGTTTGATTTGTGTTCCTCTTTTCATGCTGCTGATTTTCTTTATACATCTACTAATCCTTGGTTTCTCATTCTAAATAGGAATAAGGGTTAGATTAATTAGCAGAGTTAGTTGCTATATGTCTTGTCTCTTCAACTGCGGTATGCAGGCCAGGATTTTCCACTTGAATTCTTTCTCAAATAAGATGTTTAAATAGGGTAGTATAGGAGCTGAGCTTGTTGACTGGCAAATTATCTTTCATACTGAAATGGTGGAAAGCTATTTTTCAAATGGGAGGCCCCACAAATTCAGAACTAGAAGCATCTTATTCTGGAATAATAACATACAGTCTAATGGGGTTCATTCTTTCTAAGGTGTTCATTTAATTGTTTTAGAGCAGGACCCACAAGTCCATCCAGGTCTCTCACTCTCACTCTCTCTCCCTCCCCTCAACAAACGGCTTCACCTTGTATTTCACCACTTTTTTTCAGTCCTATTATGATACCTGCTGATTCCAGGCAGGAATATAGGCGTTATATGTGCCTTCAAATTTACCAACATGATTCCATCTGCTTTTACTTTGACAAAAACCATGGAACCCCTTCAATACATTAACCCTCCACCCATTTTCTTCTTTTTATATTTATGGGTTTTCCCTCATTTTAATCATTGATCATTGCTGTTGAGTCTTTTGAGGATGGAGGCTGGACTATTATATTTGCTTGGTTGGTCATATTACTCTGAAACTTTGAGGTATATATTTTTCCCAATTCTAAATTTGCTCAAAAGGGGATGAAAAGTTTCTGTTGAGGTAATTAAAACTGTATATGTCCTTTGAATATACAATTTTATTTTAGTAATTTGTATTAGAGATTAACGTTTTGTTCAGCTATATATTTACAATGGTAGTCAACGGAGTGCTACTATAAAAGAATCAGAGGAAAAAACTAAATTTAACAATGGAAGATTACATCAATAAAATATGGCACATGTGATTTTAAGCCATACAACTTACATTTATAGGCATAATCAATATTTATGGAATAATTTTCAATTCTTTGTACTTTATCATAATTGTTTACAACTTTATTTCATTACATTTACACTCCCTATTCATTTAGTTTAGATTTGTATTTTATTTATTCTTATCACATAAGAATTTGAGAAAGTGTAATAGGTCAAATAAAATGAAAATATGGCTGGCTATAATATTTTTAAAACCATGAGGCTCATTTTATAGAGAAAGAGTGTAGATATTAGCAGTACTGTGAGATGACCTGATTTATAAAATTATGATCAGTTTGGCTCAACAATAAATAAAAAGTAACATAAAAACAAAGGTGGATAACCTTTTGCTTGGCGCTAAACTCAAGCAGGAATTTACCATGTGATTGATATTCAAACATTGCATATATGTTGTAACCTGACATGATGGTAGATGTCTTAGAATAATCGCTTTAAAAGCAGTGCACTAAAAAAAAAACAAAAACAAAAACAAAAATCATTCCCCTAAAGAGTACTTGTATTGACCCTACTTAAGGACAAAGATCACTCCAAGAAGTCATAAGTCATTGAAGGAACGTCAAAAACCGCAACAATGACCTCTACACACTTTGTTTTTTGAGAACATTACTCATTGAATTGACTCTCACACATTCTGCTCTTTTTCTTCTAGTAGAACTCTATGTTAGGGTTGCAATTTCTAGAAGGGCTTTCAGAGTGCGAACGATGCTCTGTCAGATCCTGATCTCTCCCAAGGATTCGTAAATCCAGTTGTTGAATCCCAGGTCATAAACCCAGATTTCTTTATTCTCTGCGGGTTGAGTTTCTGTTTTGTTAACTTAGGTTTCTTTTCTCCTCGTCAGCCTTAATTAAAAGCACTCAAGACTTCCCTAATGTATTTCATTAACTTACTCCTCAGGGTATGAGAAATTGAAGTCTAAGTCCCTTGGATCCCTGAAGAGCCCAGGTTCCTCCTAAAAGTCAATTCAATACATATCCACAGCTCTTTTATTGAAGAACACACTTCAGTTGCCATTTTAGAGTTCTGAGGAGAATTTCGTGTAGCGTTCAATTCGGCCAAAATATGGAAAAGATGAAGGAAGGAAAATCATGTTTTCAGACATTCTATTTTAAAATATTAGTCATGTGATATATTATCTATATCATATGTAATGTGGTATAGTATTCCCCATGTACTTTTTTCTTATTGTAGTGATTATATATACAAAGTAAGAAAGAGAGGTGTGATCTAGGTAAAGTATACACAATATAAATCAATTTATAAAGCATGCTATATGGCTGCATTTGAAAAAATCTAAAAGAATATATAATTAAGGATAGGATTTAGTGACTTAATTTTCACAAAGTTGCTTGATATAAAAAACAATATAAAACTAACCGGATGAATTTCTATATGCTGCCTTCGAGTTAAGAAATTCAAGTTGTGAACGTTTTTAAAAACTACAGCATTACTGAATATCTATTGATATATTCAAGACAATAGATGCAGCATATGTTGAGTATTTATGGGTAGTTCTATAACGGTTCATTACCTCTTCACAGAAAATTATAAAACAAATTTAAAGAGAAGCTAAATAAATGGCAAAATATGTCTCAGAGATTAGAAGATAAAAGTTTAAAGATGGCAGTTCTCCCTAAAATGATTAATAAATCCAATTGAAATCCAATAAAAATTCCCCCAATAAACTAAGCCTATATATTTGAGTATCTGTGGAAATTGAGAAGCCTATTATAAATTTTAAGTGGAAATGAAAATGGCCGTAATAGCCAAATGGTCTTTAAGATGGGAGGCCTTACTCTAATTATAACGAAGTTACAATAATTAGATAATGTGGCAGTAGTACAAGTAAAAACAAAAGGAACATAACAAAGAGTGTACAAAAATAACATATATGGTCACTTGATTTATGATAAACATAGCACTGTAGAGCTGTGGGTCAAGTTGGGGGGAAAAATTTGAACTTCATGGTTCTAAGACTCACATACCTACTCTAGAAGCTGAGAATAAGCTTCCTCCCCTTAGTTAACCAATAGGGATGTGTATTTTCTTATAGAACCCATGACCTTTAAGTAAACACAACTTAGTAGCAAGTATACACAACAGGAAGAGTAATTACCCAAATTTGCATGCACACTGGAAACTTCCTTTGTGGATAAGAGAGGTTGACAGAATGACCCAATCTACCATGAGTCCCATTCAAGGGGAAGTAACCAACCTTATATGGCACACACTGGGGATTTGATGCATGTTCTGAATTGTTCAACTGACTAGAGAATTTTAAGAGTCAGGTGGTTGGCCTGTGACTCAGAGTTATTTGACCAGGTCCTAAAGGCACAATTCAGTTACATTAGCAAGTGGCTGAGACTCTCAAGCATCTACTTTGAAAGCCCTGTGTCTTCCCCAAGACCCCACAACTATGGCTTGATGAGGAGTTTCGTATGACAAGTTGTTTGATGAAGAATACATTTATTGGGTTGTCATTAAAGTCATGACGTAATTTTTCTATTTTTTTCATTGCAAAAATGCGTCATGACTTTTCTGATAACCCAATATATTTGGTTTATAGATGGCTCCCATGATATGCTAGGAACACCTAGAAGTGAGTGGATGACGCTAACATTATTCCTACTCAGGCATGACATGGAAGAACATAGGTGAAAGGAAGTCTTTCCGGGGGCAGAACTTTGAGGAGTGTACCTGGTTGTTCACTTTTACTGGAGAAAAGAAATAGAGAAATACCACATTCACGCTGATTTTTAAACAATGGCTAGCGATTTGGACTTAGGGAGAAAAATATTGGAGAACTAGTGGCAAAGAAGCTTGGGGCACACCTCATGGAATGGGTGCAAAGTGTGAGGATATTTATGTTTTGTGTAACGTCCACCAAATGGCAACCACAGCAGACAAGGCTCTCAACAATCACCTGGAAAAGATGGCCCATTACGTGGATGCCCGTGAACCTCTCTGCCCAGCCATTCCACTCATCGCTAAACACATTGTGGACTGGTGACGCAGATTTGCGTCTATACATTACAGCCACTCCACAAGGGGGAATGTTTCCAGAGGTATCACGCCCTCAAGCGCTACTAGGGTCTTTGGTGAGTATTTCCTGAAAATTTCAGTTCACAAAAATAGCGAATTTGTTAAAGAAACACAGTATAAAAGTTTATTTAAATGGTTTAAACCCTGGGAACATTCATTTAAACAATTTCAATGCCCAGTCCTCAATGTTAAAAGGGCTGAGAAGCAGGCAGCCATGGAAGCAAGTGTGGAGATTACGCATGGATGCGACATGGGCTTCAACTCACTGTGGATGACGGGGCTGGAACTGTTGGTGAGAGCCCAACATGTCAACAACAGACAGGGACGCTGAGCCACCAATATGGTAATATTTCCCAAGTGCGCAAGCCAGCCACCTGGTGACAATTTGATTACATTCCATCGCTTCTATCACAGAAGGGAAGCAATTTATTCTTTTTGGAATAGACACTTATTCTGGAGATGGATTTGCCTTCACTGCCAATAATGATCCTGCCAACAACGCCATTCATGATTTTGGGCATTGTTTTACTCACTGTCAGGAAATTTTCACTGTATTACTTCTAAGAAAAAAAAAAAGTCGAGCAAATGAAGTATAACAGTGTGCCCATGCCCACGAACCTGGTGGTTCCCACCATATCCTCCACCTTCCTGCCTGAATGGTGGAATAGGCTGCTGGAGAATCAGTTAAAACACCTTGCAAGTATCTCAGGTTATATCCTCTAGGCCGAAGCTTATTTCTAATATACCAATATGTGCTTCTATTTCTCCCGTAGCTAGAATGTATGGGTTCGGCACCTAAGAAATGGAAATAGGGCTCTTTCCTCTTCACTTTCAGAGAAACTCCTCTAGTAACAAACTATAGAATGAATCTTGAATGTATAGTCTTTATGGGTCACTCCTCATATTGTGAAAACTAATGAAATGTAATGTTGGTCTCTGATGGTTTAGGGGTTTTTGTTCCCTAAGAGGAAATGCTCTCACTAGGGACAAGGGACAATGTTAAGGGGAAATGAAACTCTATTTTGTACAATCTCTTTTTCTTAATGTTCGAGTTTTCCAAAGAGAGAAAATGGCTTGAGATTCTGAAGGCAGGAAAGGAAGGAGTACAGTCTATTATTGCATGGAGGTTTTGTATCCAGAGAAGAGTATTTATTCATTGTGAGTTCTTAAATTCCTCAGTTTACTCATGTTGGTTTAAATCCAGTACCCAACATACTATGACATTTTCTTGGGCAACATTCTGATATTTCACGTTTTTAAAGTTTCTTGATTTGTTTCACTGAATGATTGTAATTCAAAACTAGGAGACCCACATACTAGCATTCTAGTCCCTTCTTTGCCATTATTTTACTGGCTATTTTTACAAAAAGTAATATTACCAATATGTAAAATAATATGTCAAAACATAAAGTTATCTTCTTTCATTGAAAACCACCCATTTTCTATGTCTTCAGTAGCACCTATCATCTGTTAAAATCTAAAATATCGTAAGAGGCCCAGCCCAGTTCAAAATCTACCTCTCCCATGAAAACTTTCCCTACTATGTTGTTGTTTTTTTTTTCCCTTGATCTATACTACACCAGCCTGGAGCCTATATTTTACAATGCAGTGGTTATGTTTTTCTGGAAACATTTGGAGCACAGATTGCACTATTGGAAGGCTGGCTACATCAAACGTGGCCTGTGAGACTTGACAGAAAGAAATTGGGGTCCAGCATTTCCCTTTGAGAACATCTTAAAGCTCATCCTATTTTCCCTATTGATACATTTCTGGGAAAAAAGCTACAAAGATTGACAAGCAGCAAAGTGATTTGTAGGGAGACCCTTTACTTGGTTACGTTCTTTGGAGAGATTGAGCAAGAAGTGGGTGACTGACAATCAGGAAAGCTCAGCTATGGTGGGCAGACTTAGCTCACTAAAAGAGGATATTGAGAGACACAGAATCCTGGCACTTCTGGGTCGGCTTCCCATTCTATTGGCCTCTGAGGCACTGCAGTGAATCAAGGGAGGGATTTTCTCTAAATTAGAAGACATAGGAAATGCATTTGATGGAGATCAGAGGCTGCTTCTGTTGTGCATCAGGGCAACCTGGCCTCAGGCACTGGCGACAATTACAGGGACAGTGAATCAGCCTTACACAGTCAAGTAAAAGCCCCTTGGCATCACCTGTTTCTTGATATTTTCCTCAGGCTGATCGTCAATATTTATCTCTTTGTAAGTAGTAGTGATTGAAAGATTTATCTGCAGGATTCCAACATGGCTTTATAGTTTTTTGTGGAGGTAGAAATCTAGAACTTTAGGTCAACCAGCCCATCCTCAGGAAGTGATATTTCATTTCCATTTATTTCTAATATATAGTTTTTGAAATGAAATAAATTTTAGCCCAGGAACAACCAGAGAGTAACAGAAATAAACAGCAGACCATGGTTGGCACAGAACACTTAAAGAGAGTTTGGCCGATTCCTTTTTCTGGTTTTAGCAACACATAGTTGCTCATTTCTTCAAATGCTTTTCAGGACTACCAACTAACTATTAGCCTATAGATCGCAAAGCAACAAAATTACTGTCATATTTACCAAATATCACTGATAAGAAAAGTGCTGTTTTGATTGTTATGGACCCCAAAGTACCCCAAAAGACAGACCTATGAAAGGGTTGACCTGAAAGGAAGGAGATAGCCAAGCCCCATCTCAAGTTGCCTGTAAATTAAATTTTCCATTTCCTGGGAAATAACCTTTCATTTCTGTGATAGGACCAATGAAAGGAATCACTATGACAAAAGGGCAGAACCAAGAGTGGGCCTCTGGCAACATATTTTGGGTCAAGAAATTGAAAAGAAAAGATAAATAAAATAAGTCAACAGCTAGTTGTAAAGGGTAAACTGGATTTTGGTGCAAGTTTCAGCTCTACCCCAGAGAAGACTACGTTGACAGTCATTTCAGAAAATTCACTTTTTACAATTCTACCCACTCAGCCACAAATGTAAACCAGAAAGATAGAGAACTTATTTAACATACTGGGACCCAGAAACCGAGGCAGGAAGGAAGATCCGGGTATATTTACCATGTGTTGTCAACTTCATTTTGTATAAAATAAATAATTTCTGATGTAAGTATATATTAATTGTGTTGCTTGGAATTCATAAAATGAGAAAAACATTGAAATAACACACTTCACTTTCTAATACCATATCTAATCACATTTACTATTTATCTGCTAAAAATAGCTTAGAGCATCAGTTTATCCAATGTTGCAAGGTAACAGTCAAATTACCACATATTGGACAATCACTGTGATGGTTTATCTTCCCAGTGAATTGACTCTTTTACCATTTACAGTAGCACTAAAAATAATAAAATACAAATAAAATTTACTAAGCAGGTGAAAGACATACTGAAAACTATAAAACATGGATGAAATAAATGAAAAAAGACACAAACAAATGAAATGACATCCTGTGTTCATGGATTGGAAGACATAATATTGTTGCAATGTCCCTACTACCCAAACCAATCTGCAGATTCATTGTAATCCTATCAAAATTCTAATGATATTTTCTACAGAACTAGAGAAAAACAATTCTAAAAATCATATGGATGCATAAAAGATCACAGATAGCCAAATCAATCTTGAGAAAGAAGGACAAAGCTAGAAGTATCACACTTCCTCATTTAAAAATATAAAAATATGGTAATTGAAACAATAATATTGGCATGAAGACAGACATATAGACCAACAGAATAGAATAAAGAACCTAGAAATGAAACCACGCTCATATGGTCAGTTCATCTTTGAGAAGAGTACCACAATAGAAAAAGGATAGCTTCTTCAAAAATGGCATTGAGAAATCTGGATATCCATATGTAAAACAGTGAAACTGGACTGTATGTCATACACAAAAATCAAGTCAAAATGAATTGAAGATTTCAGTGTAAGAGTGAAATTGTAAAACTCCTAGAGAAAACATAGGGGAAAAGCTTCATGACATTGGTCTTAGTAATGATTTCATGGATATGATGCCGAAAGTATAGGCAGCAAAAGCAAAATCAGATAAGAGGCATTGACAGAGTGACATGGAATGGGAAAAAATGTATGCATGCCATATATTTGATAAGATGTTAATTTCCAACAATATATAAGAAACTCCTACAACTCAACAGCAAAACAAAACAAAAACAAAAAACCTAACAACCTGATTCAAACTGGGCTAAAGACTTGAATAGACATTTCTCCCAAGGAGACATACAAATGGCCATATTAATCCCACCATAAAAATAAAATAAGATCTGTGGTAAATCGCAGTCCTCATAGTTTAAACAATCTTCTTTGTACAAAGATTATTTCCCAGGAGAAATAATCACTTAATTACCATCACAGGAGGCAGCCATCAGCTTTTTCATTATGATCAATTATTGCCTCTGCTGTGAGCTAGCATTTTAAGACCTTTCTACCCAGAGAAATATGGACTTAAGTACCAAAGGTCCATAAGTTACCTAACATCTTTCTTCATACATACTGACATTTAAAAATTCTATTTACCAATTATGGCAGATCTCATAATTAAATACTAAGGGCAGCTCCAACCTTTGCAATCATCAGCCTTCACAAAAAGGTCATATTATGATGATAATTACATCCGGTTCTCAGATGTAAGGCATTTGTTCAATGCCACCTGCATAGTCCACCATTTTTCATTTTTCCTAGAAAACACGGGGAGTGATGCTAGTTGGAAAATAAAGTTCGATTTCTTTTAAAAACCCCTAAGTGGATGCCCTTTTCTCTGCTTATTAAAGTAGCATTTTTGCCATGCCTCTGAGAAACAGGCAAAAGTGAACAACCCAATCAACTAATCCAAGATTTTAATTCCCTTCTTGATTTTCAGCGGCCACCGGGAGTCTGATTGCCACTTTTCTAGCCTCTGTTGGCTTGGACCCAAAGCCAGTGTCACATGTTTTTGGTTTTTATCCAGTGTCACTCACTTTGGGGGATAGGTAATTTGTCTTCTATTGCTGTGTAATAACTACACCAAAACATAGTGCCTTAATACAAATCTATTCTACATTTTCTTGTGAAGGTCTGTCCTCCTGCTCATCTGACCTTGTCCCTTGTCACTTACAGCGTTGTAGCCATCTAGTCATCTAGCTTATCCACAGGATCTGTGTCGTCTGTGATGGCCTCGTTCACATGTGTGGCAGTGGGTATTGGCTACTGGCCGAGCTATATATTGTGGTAATGCTCAGTCGTTGTAATGGTGCTTTGGCAGAGCGGTGTGTGGGCTTGTGTTCACTTCACACTGACAGTCGGCAATATGCCCTCTCTACTTTCCTCCTAGACGCTCCGACAGCCACGAGAATAGGCTAGAGCCTGCGGGACAAGTGCACTGAGCTGCCTTGAAATGTGGGGTAGTGAACCCACCCCACGGGGAACCTGTAGCCCATGTGGGCTGGGAACCGAAGACGACTATTTTCCTGTTTCGTCGTAGTTGAATAATTCTGAGAAGGTCACAGGTAGGGTGCTCTCAGGTGCCCTCAGCAGTGAGCTCTGTAATGCAGTCCTGCTTTGGTTTTCCTTCATTCCTCATGTTCCTGTCCCCTCTCTGGTATCTCGAAATCAACTATGTGCACACATGTCCTGATCTTGACCTTTGCTTCAGGGAAAGCCAGGCTAAGGGAGGAGGCAAGTTCTTTTTCTGAAAATGAGGAGTGTGTGTTGCTGTCAGAGGTTTGAGATAGGTTTTTCGGTTTTTCCTTCCCAAATCAACTAACAGAAATAAATGGCAAGAATTTTTTTTTTCCTGAAACACACGTTTGTAATTTCTCCTCAATTAGGTTATATCCCTGAAAATAGACTTATACTTAATAATCCCGCTGTTTTTCCTAGAGCCTGTTGCTGAGTACATGACAGATACTAATAGATACTTGTTGATTTTCTAATAAAACCAATTCATTATGGGTGGCTGTTTTTCTGTTTTTGTTTTTTGTATGGAAATGAAATCCTATATATGTCAGTATTGTATTTTCATTAAGGAAAAAAACCTATACCGAAAGACATACACTATTAATCCAAAAGAATGGTTTTTTGGAACATAGAATGATAAATTTGGAATTGCTGCCATTTGTGGATGTTATTATGATTACCCTTTAAAACATGGAAAAATGTAATTGTTATAAATTCCAAAGATTGAACTGCTTTTTCTTTTTCTTTTTTTTTTCCTGTCATAAAGCAATCGATTGTGTTTAGTGGTATCATAAGTCAATGTGAGAGAAAATAATATGGTATTAATCAAATGAGGCACCCATAAAACACTCAGTGAGTTATTTCAGTGTGCCCACATAGCAATCAATTTTGTATTGTAACAAAAATATTGTGAGCAACAGTTTTTTCAGCGGTTAAGACTGTGCACTTAGGGACAATTTCCAGAATGGTGGTGTGAGGAATTTTATGAACCCTCTCTCCAGGAAATAATCATAACTGGTGAAATTTATTTAAAAGACCAACTGTTTAAAATCTTTGGAAACTTGTCCAAAAGGTATCTAGTGACAAAATATCTGTTCAACAAAATCTACAAATCTCTGTAAGAAGAGTGAGTCTATGGCACTTGAGCGAGACACACCTTCCCACCAACCCACCCACTCAGCATGGCAGATGCTCTAGTCTGAGTGAGTGTGGCTGATAGAGGGGGGTCTTCTCCCCAAAGCTCCCCTTCAAGGGCTTGTGGTATCAGCCTGGGAGTTTTCAGGCGGACAACATTTCTTACCCTCTTCCCCCAGTTCCATGCTGTGAAGGCTAAGTAAATATCAAGTGAGTGCAACTGAGAGATCTGATGATCCTTTCCTCCATCCAACCTCTATACTTGGGACATGGCAGACCAAGAACCCTAGGGCCCTGAATGCCTTTGCCCTAGTTCACTCTTAAGATGGATATTGCAATCTGGGAGAGACAAACCAAGGAGGCCAGAGGCTGTCACTCTGAGGCCACCCCATCTCTGGAAAAGTAGTGCAATACTGATACATGGTCTGCCATGAATGAACCATGAAATTTTATACAAAGTAAAAGGAGCCAGTTATTTGATGCCACATGTTGTATGATTCTATTTATATGAAATGTACACAACAGGCAAATCTACCCAGAAAGTCAATCAATAGTTTCCTTCTAGAGTGATGAAACTGTTCCGAGATGAATTGTGGTGTTAGTCCCAGTTCTGTGAACATACTAAAAAGCACTGACATGCATGCTTTAAATGGCTGAATTGTATATACTGGGAATTGTATCTCCCAGTTGTTATATAAAAATATTGGGTTGTCGGAAAAGTCATGAAGCATTTTTGCAACGAAAACCATAGAAAAAATATGTCATGACTTTTCTGACAACCCAGTATAATCTTAATATATCACATATTTTACTTGAAACACTTAATACAATAGGTAATCATGTAATTATCTCTGATTTTTTTTATTCTTTGTGATATATGGACAAAAGTAGAAAAGAAATTAAATTTAAAATGTTATACATCTAGTCAGGGGGATCACTTCCTAAATTATATAAATGTCTAACCACTATGCTATCCACTTGAAACTAATATGATACTGAATGTCAACTCTAATTGAAAAATCTAAAAAGTGGGGAAAAGATCAATAATATTGTGATAATGTGGTACAGTGTCAGGTGGTTGCTAGACTTATGGTGATCACTTCTTTAGCACAGGGAATAAAATGTGGTAATAACACTGTACTGTGCTAGGTGGATACTTTTGAATAACTATGATGTGCACCTGAAACTAATAGAATATTGTATGTTAGCTGTATTTTAATTAAAGTCTTTAAAAAACATATACATCTTAAAAATTAAAAAAGACTTGAATTTTAGCAATAATTCAGCACATTTTAAAGCTAAGCCATGGAGCCTTTATATACATATAAATATATGGTAGATTTGGGTATGACTGAGCATTACCCAGTGTGTAAATCAAATGGGGAGCCCAGCTCCTAGTTAAAAGCCTCTGTGATTTTTCAGTCCTGACCACAAGCAATTATGAAGGCTTTACTTGGCAGGCCTCTTGGGGAGACGTGCCATCCCTGCACCAGACTTGGTCACAGCCAGTGCCCTGCAGTCTCTGAAGGGAGACACAGTCAATGACCCAAGCCCCCTGGTGGTCACGCTGTCACATAACTGCATCCCTAGCCCTTAACACCCCATGTGTGGGTGTCTTCATCTTGGGCAGAGGCCTCCGCTGAGGTGCGTTTCTGAAGAAAGGGGGTCGGTCACCTGAAGACACTTTCCCACTCTGACTCCTCCCCGCTGTCCTCCCCTCAATTCCAAACTCCATATAATTGCCAGAGACTTTTGTTTGAGCCCCACCCCCTTAACAGAGAGATGATCCCCCCCATCTGTGTTGATCCACATGACTTTTGGCCAGTACACCCTGGGGAGGAAATGGAACAAGGAGCTTTGGCACCTTCTCTGATTTTAGACCCTCGCTGATACCTTTGCAGTAAGTGATTAAAGGCTTAGCTCTTTCATTTTGCACCGCTGCTTTAATCGACTATTTGGACACCTGACAGCTCAGCTGAATGGACATCAACTCATTGACTTGACTGCCTCTCGTATCTCTTTGCACTATAATATGTTCATTCTGAGGCTGTTGCGTCCTCGCTGAGACTCTAGCCCACTGTTTCTGAGTCTTTTCTGAGTCTCTGAGACTGATGATCTTTTGAACATCATTTCCTTGTTACAATGAGCACACTGTTAGGGGTTTTAGGATTTGCAAATAATGAAGTTGCCTCTATACTGAATAGGCTTTTATTTGCAGTAAGTGTAAATTACAGAATGCTAGTAGAATGAAATTAACACAAAAAAAGTTTCATTGTCCCTTGCTAAGCAACATTCACATATTATCTGGAATTCTTCCAGTCCTCTATTAGAAGGAAGTCTCCTGTGATCCAAAATTCCAGAATCCTGTGCTGCCATGGTGTCAGGGACAGAACACCAAGACCTTGAGACAACGTTCTCGGATGACACCAAAGGGAAGAAATGTTTTGTCCCCATTTATTACCTCCCCCAGTCAAAAATCACATCAGTCATTACTTTCTCAACATTATTTGAGGCTGATTCATTGATTCCCATTGATTTTGAGTGCCTCATCTCAGTTGTAGAAAGAAGAGTGACATTCTTCTGTGTTCTCTAGCAGAAAAAGGTTAAAGAACAAATGAGTATTTTTTTTTACTAAGAAAGTATTCTCAAAGAAATGTTTTACACCTCATTCAGTCCCTTCCTGGAATGTAATACAGAAATGTTAGGTCTCCCTATGTGGTTCAATAACCATAGCGCCATATCAGATATCCAGGAAAAATAAAAGAATATTACATAGTAATGTCACAATATGAAAGATCATGGATCCCTTAAAGCTTATCCATGAATGGAGTTTACTGAATCAAGGTCAAAATCCCTGCTCTACATTTTTCAGGTTAGGTTTTCCAAATGTATTTCTTTGAATATCAGTCCCTTAAAAGTATATATTGCGCTCTCTCTCTCTCTCTCTCTCTCTCTCTCTCTCTCTCTCTCTCTATCTATATCTATATCTATATATATATATCTATATCTATATCTATATATAGATATATAGATATATATGTAACTATACAGAGCAACACAAAAATCTCTGTGTCTGGGAAGTGTTTCACATCATTTTGGCTCCGTCTTGGAGATTCACAAGGCCTATTCACATACTAAAGGCTCTTGAATTGTATGTATTCAATGCGGAATACTCAATTCAGTATTAAAGACATAGAATCGCTTTATTCCAAAAGGAACAATAGTTTTCCTGATTTCTTCTTTCATATCAGATATTAACAATCAGATTTTAGAATGAACTTTCAAGGGTTTCCCCCCCCCCAATGCTATCTATTAATAATGAAGTACATTATAATGAGACACAGAACAACCTCAGATGACTACCATTTCAGAATAAAGACTGCCTATTACAGGTATCAATTATATATATATATATATATAATTTGAGGGTTGGAGAAACAGCACATGGGAATCAGAGAAAACCAATTTCTCAATGTTTTTTTTTTATAAGATTCTTAGAAGCCAATTACATGACTATATGACTTTTCTCTTTTATAGGACCTAATGGTTGAGAAGAAATTGAAATTGGATATTGTTGACTGTGCAGTGTGAAAGCAGTTAAAATATATATGCTACTTGGTAGAGAAGGGAAGCCAAGAGTGGATAATAGTGCTGATAATGTTTCATAATTATAACACTAGACATAGTCTAATTAAATGACCAAATGGCCCATTGCTGGCATAGTTTGAAGGTTTCTTTAACATAATGAGTATGAAATATAGATGGAATAGTTTAAAATGTTGCAAAATGCTACTAAGACTAATAGTCATGCCCTAAATGATCCGGGCTGACTGCAATAATAGTTTCTTTTTTGTTGTTGTTCATTAACAGATATTGCAATAATCAAAATACTAAAATGAAATGGCTGTAAAAGTGAACACTTGGTAGCATGCTTTAAAAATAGATTGAATCTTATTATTTACATTATGATTGTCTTGTATGTTCAGTAAAAAAATATATAATAAATACTATACATGTAGGTTTTCATAGCTCTAGTCATAAACCTAAGGAAGGTGTTTAAAAATAAAGTAAGAACCAAACTACTTAGAAATAAGTTAGGCAATCTTGTTTGGAAAACGCCATCAGTGAGATTGGAAAAAAACAAAATAGCACTCCAAAATGTCTGCTGGGGAAGAATCAGTTCACTTTCAGTGAAATATTTGCACTCTTACTTTTAGATTAGATACTTTTTAGATTCCTCAGTGTGTCTTCTTCCTGTGTTTTCTGCCTATTGAATATCTCTAATGTTGGCTTTCTTCTTTTATTGACAATTAGCTAGTGATGTTCAAACTGGCATTGTCCAGTGAGCGAATTGGAGAAATATAGTATTTAATCAATAGAGTGGAAACAGAATTCTAGCTTTAGGGCTGTTAACTGTCTTCCTCTATGATTTATGGGAGACTCCCTATATCTCAAATTGACTATAAAATAGTGGGAATGGAATTCATAGTTGTTGAAATATTGATGTCTATATTGAAAGGTGTATAATAAAAAAATTTTATTTCTTTCATTTTTAGTGGAACACCATGGAGTTCTCTTGTACTCCACCATATTAGCAAGTATATAATTCCGTGATTGTTAGCCAGTCAAAAGTTACTGTAGGATTCAACTTTAATGATTTTATCTTTGTGATCTTTGAACTAACTTCTTCAAGAAAGAACCTGGAGGGGTGAGTTGAAGAAATTAGTTCAAAGATAAAATAATTGTAACTTATTTTCTGTGCTTTAAGATATTTAATGCATAAATACATATGGCTTGGCAGAGTTTTATTAAAACAATAAACATATATGCATTGTGTTCTAAAATTTGGGAAGAAAATGGAATTGATCAGATGTACATAAAATCTCTGTTGTATCATTATACTTTAGTTTACAATTATTGATATTTCTAGGAAATGCAACAAGGCTTTACTTATTTAGCATTAATAGGTACTAGATGGGTTATAAAGTGAACTTTGCAGAAAACTGAGATTTTATGGGGACAGCATATTAAAACTTAACCATTGGATTTTCTCCCCAAATAAGCTGCAGGTTCTCTCTTGTTACTGAAGACGCTAAACATAATATATGCCTTTTTGATTATTAAAACTATTTTATATTGTAATACAGTCTTCCCTCAGGAATACTGCAACATATAGGATACTACAATTAAATAAGCTCAGGTTATGTTCTTAATTATTTTATTGGTTTGAAAGGTTTTTCTGTCTTTTTTCTCTTTATCAGGACGTCAGCCATAATTTCTAAGTGTTGTCAAGTGTGACTGATTCTATCAGCATTCTTCTTTGTCTTCTAAATTGTTTGTTCTTTTTTGATGCGGTTAAAAATCAAACAAGTCAAAAGCAAGCAAGATGACCAAATTCCGTTTTAAGAATTAAATGCAAAATAAGTGTAGAAAGCATCTGAGTGACTGATGGCCTAAGCCTTTTTCTCTGTGTAATTGGAACAAGTTGTAGTCCTCTACGTTCATTATATTTAAAACTGTCTCAAGGTCAATTTCACTCCCCTTAATTTTATTTTATATCACTTTTGGTTAAACTTGTTGAAGAAGTTAAGAATTAGAATACCCAGCCTAAAAATAAGGGCAATAACATATGTTTTAATATTTAGGGACAGATACACTGTGGCCAAAGTCATGGCTGTCTCTTTACTGATTTTCAGGGTGGGATATACTTGAAAGTTTTCTTTTGGTAAATATAGTTGGCTGCCTACCCAGTCCTCACCCTGGTTTTGTTTTTGCCCATAAATGGGCTTCTATATATACAACCACTGTGACAATCTTTAAAACTCTTAGTATATCTTGGATTCACCTGGGCAGCTGTTACATGACGGGAATGCCTTCTGCTTCACAGAACTTCTGATTTCATTCATCTGAATGAATTCTAGGCATTGGTATTTTTAAGAGACACCTATTTTCACTAGCCGAAACCCCAGCTGATACCCGTAGGTAGCCATGGTATAGAAACAATACTCGAATTAGTCATGAGTTTGTATTTGAACAGAAATAAATCTATTCTACAGGTTTAAGCAGGGGAAAAATATATGAAGGATAAAGCTTTTAGGGCATCCACAAGGACCCGAGAACCAGGTTTGGGGGCAGAACGAGCAGCAGCATTGACCATGTGTCACCGCAGGACCATTCCAGGACTCCAGCACTCTTGGAGACCAGAGACTGCTACACTTCTGCCCCTGGTGTTATATTGTTGTGCTGTCACCTTCTCAAGACTTGATTTCACAAGTGTCTACCTTTTTAAACAGCTCACGATTGAAATCCATTTAAGTAACTGTTATTCTGCCTTTTGTTGGCCCAGCTACATCACATGCTGTGGCCCACGTGCAAAGGATGCTGGGAAAATTTAGTCTCGGGTAGTGTTTAAGGAACACTAAGAAAATGTAGAAAGGCTGCAGTGGCATGGTCATATTAAAATGTTCAGAGTTATAAGACAGAGAAAAATTGGGCCAAGGGAAAAAACTACTTAAGTTTTGAGGTTGAAATTTGGGGAGAAATGGGCAACATTCTTAGAAGGTTTGTTATGTTATGAATTGAATTTCTTTTAATATATTTGGTGAGAAAAAAAGTTCAAAAATATACACTTAAAGCATTTGGGGCAGGTGTCCTTATATTAATAATTTGAAAATTATCACTCTATAATAATGTTAGAAATCCTCAATCCATTGCAACTAAATCTATAAAAAGGTAGAAGAAATTATACTTCCAGACACAAAACTGGGGTAGAACCATTCTTCTCATAAAATCAACTAAAATACTGATTTTTTAAAAAATTATCTTTATAAACACAGATGACATAAACATAAGGAAATTAAACATTGAGCCCCAAATGAAATGAAATCAGGAAACCTTGGAATTAAGAGCATGCAAAGGTTCCCTCTCAATGGAAGTTTCTGTCAAACCTTGAAGCAATTCAACAGCTACGTTGAAGAGTTTGGGGAGTACAAGGGGCAGGAAATAACCCATTGAGCTCACAGGGAATGGGAAATCTGACAGAAGGGCTCTGCACAAAGCTGCCACCCCAAAGGCCATCCCTGCAGTATAAGAGCAAAAAGGAATAACAACTTTCACACAAAAGGTGAAAGCAAGAAACGTGTTTTCTCAACTCTTCAACTACTTGGAGGGGAGAAAAGGTTTCATCTGGGAATTGATCAACAGCAGGGACCCCTTACCTGGTTTTGCAGTACACATTCATGCTACCTGTGTGGCCCCAGAAAACCTCGAAGAGGACCATTAACACAAAGAGGTCCTGAGCGGAACCCACCCACAGATGACAGGCAAACGTGTCATTCTTTCAGTAGAAATTCAGAGCCCATCAAGGCCTTGGGAAATTTCCCACTAAAAGAAGAAGGCGTGATGTCCAGGAAGTAATAGGGAACAAAGATACTGGTAAACATTTAGACAATTTAAGCAAGGGTTGGCTGTATATTATCTCCTACAAAGTGCTTTTAGGGATATTATAAAAGCAAGCTAAAACAGGGAGGCATGTGATGAACAACTGAAGAGGAATAATGGAGTTAAAGCTTTGTACTGGTCAGGGCCCAGAGAGGTGTGTAAGGAGGCTGTTATGAACCTGATTAACTTTCAAGATGTTTAAGCCTAGCAACAGTGAGTTTAGGTATTGCTAATATGATGTATTAATAACTTTTAGAGACTAGACTCAGAGAATAGCATCAAAATAGTAAAAGTAGGAAGATGGAGTAAAGAAAACCTTATTCTTCAAATGAAAGCAAGGAAAGAGAAAACAAATTAAAAAAAGAAGAACAAGTTCGCAAAACCACCCCAGGTTGTGATCAAGAGCCCTCAAATCGTCCTCTTAGCACCATCAAGTCTTGTTTCTCTCATGGCACAGGCTAATACATTTCTAAGACAGAGTTGGGGGGGGGGGCTGGGCGACATTCCATAAACACAGCCCACCACATGTGTCTGCCACTTTCAGGATGTCAGCGTCCTCCTGCGACCCTTCCCAGAGCCACCTACCAAGCAACTGTTCACAGTCACGTGTCTGAAGAGCCGCATTAAGGCATCACTTCCTCTCTGAAATCCTGAAATCCTGATGCTCTCCTCACTTAAGACCCATTTCACATTGCACATGTCTTTCTCTTACACCATGTAACCACTTTTTCTTGCAAGTGTCTAACGTATGTCAGAGTATTCCTGGATTTGAAGGACTTCTAAAAGGCTTCTGCCCAGCAAATGCTTAGTAAGAAGAGTGCCATCAACTTGGGGTCAGAATCGCACAAGCCATTTTTAAATGTTCGCATCAGAGAAGAGGAGCCCTTTAGCACACTCGTGCTCTTCCTCTGATGGTGGGCTTCTGCTGGACCAATATTCTTGGCACAAGGCTAAAGGTAGACACAGAGATGTTTTCTCACTTCCCTTGTTCCACCCTTGGCCTTGGGCCATGAGTCTGGGCCTTGGAGATGGAAATGTCTCAGCAATCATAGAACTCTCCCTTATAAGAGCCAAACTGCCATCTTCTATTGTTTCAAACACCTTGAGAAAAATCTTGGCTAACTGAGTCCCTTTGTGATTTTAACTTGATTGTTGTTTCTGCTGGTTCTCAAAATGTCTCATTTTGCTTGGGTTTGGTAATCTCTTACTGTGAGCTCACATACATTGCATTTTTTTTTCTTTATGAAAGTTGTTTTCTTTCATGTCAAAAGGTTTGACATTTTTGTGTTTCAACTTTTATAATGTTTTCTTTTTGTTGTGTTTTGCACTTTCATCAAAGGTTATGATGTGAATATATTTAAGCTTTTTACAATTCATTTTTTTTTCTGGGCTAGTCGCTGATCCAATTTTATACATTTCCCATGATTAAAGACAATATTAGCCTAGGGAAAAAAAATGCAAGTTAGTCTCTGATCCTTAACTCAATCTGCTTATCAGTGAGGTGTTGGCAGCTTAAGCCACGGTTGTCCATTTCAGCAACTCCATAGCAGGACCACTGCCAAGGCTCCGAACTCTGTGACACCAAAGGTCTAACTACACTTAGTAATTAAATGCATCAGGAATTGTGCCATGTAATAGGGCACGGTGGAGAAACAAGCCACATGTGACTCCTGGCGGAGAACAGCTATATTTGGCTACATCGATTCAATTTGGACACTCGTGTAGTTGATGTTGCGATCCATAAGCCTCTCGCTTTCCTAATTTCCTGGGCTCCGCAATTCGTATTGGAAGATTTCCGTGCTCATGTGTGTGGGCTTCCTCTCCTGAGACAGGATGGAATGGAACCTGCTCAGCAGCCATGTCAGGTGGCACAGCAAGAGGCGCATGACGAGGGGCAAGCTGCTCTTCCGGTTACTCCAGTGATCTCTCTGGAATCATTCTTTCACTCCCAAGATGCAGGCCAGCGTGTCTCAAAACAGGCTTAAAAATCCCTCCTAAACCTATTCGCTTTCCATTTCATCCCCCAAAACAACAGCCCATCCTTTTATCTACCCGTAGATTCTCTTTGTGGGTATTGGCGTCTTCCTCATAAGCCAGGAGGGAAAAGCAGCGCTGGGCCTCGCTAAACTGAGTGTGATTGTGTCTGAAACGCTCCCTCTCGGTAGCTTGACAAGGGTGTTCCTGGTTTTGCTACGGGTGCGAGTCTCCCGCTTCCTGTCCCTGTTCCTCCATCTGTGCCCGAGGCCACCGCATTGTCCGCAGATTCAAGAGCATGCCCCTGTTGGTCATGTTTGTACCTATCACAGGGTTGTGGCACGGATGAAATGAGGCCGTTTATGTAAAAATGCTTAGAAAGTGCCTGACGCAGTCCCAGCTCCATAGAAGCCTTTGCTTCTAGAATCTTTAGAATTATTGCTATTATTGTTACTTAAGAGAACCCCCTCACCTGTGTGATGTCTCCCACATGCCCTCAGGACACATGTCTACACTAACCCGGTTGAAACATTACAGCCAAAATGAGAGTCTTGACGATGAGGTTAATTCCCAGCCTGTTTCATCTCCAGGGTTGGACCCATCACCTCTTGCTGCTGGGTCCTGTGACTCATGGAGACCGGGCTGTTTATTCTTCCTCCGCTGCCTTCACTGGGTTCAGTAGTTGGAAAAAGTGAAAACAAGAGTCAAGTGTGGTCAGAATGAGCTTGGAGTGGAGTGTCATTTAGTGTTTACTCTCCACATCCCTGCTTTAATAGTTTCGATCCATGCTACTTGGATTTAAATATCCCCAAACCAGCACACTCTGTACCAATTTTGCACCATGCATATAAACTCAGCCCTCTGGAAAGGATTCACCAGGCTGACCTGTAACCCTTCCTCTTTGTTTTTTGTTTTTGTTTTTTGAATTCTTTCCAAAAGCTTTTCTAAATGTTTGACATACACGGTCACTTTGAGATGTAATTCACCAAGAGCGGATGCAAGACCTCAAAGGGGCCAAGCAGCCATTTCTTCAGGTTTCCAACATCTCAACATCAAAACAGTACGATTATTGAAGCCTCTTGGCCTTGAGTCTTAGCTACCACGCACATGCCTACGACTTGCATATCTAATTTCTGGAAAGAATCTCCTGTATCTGATGATTCATTGTCTTATTTTCCAGGAGGCACACAATTTTCCCCAGAGCCTGACTCAATTTTATAGGTGATGTCTTATTTCACATAATCAGACTGGATCAGATGATTACATCAGCTGCAGTGTACTCTTTACAAGGAGAGATTGTTTATTTTAGAAAATCGGAGACTGAGGTAGGGGTCTTAAAGTCACTTTCCATTCCCACTATTTCTCAAGGTTCTAACAGAATTCCTGAGAAGTTAATTTTGCAAATTTCACTATAACAGCACAGGCCCTCACGTATTTCCCTAAATGTCTATCTACCAATTTACCCTGAAGTTTCTCAAGATTTTTGAGGCATTCTTTAGCACACATACTTTCAAACTCAGTTTCATTTGATTCTGTTGTTATCTCCAAATCAACTGGCATTGGGAATCTTAGTATTTTTCCTACAATCCAATGTTCCATGCACCTGACATGTACTAGGGGTTAGTTAGTCACTGTGTCAAATCCTTCTCTCTCATGGATTGCCCACAATCTAGTACTACAACTCCCCCCTTTAATGTAGACAGTACAGATCACCTCCTCAATGCAAACTGGCAAGAAATAGCTCCTTATTTATTTTCTAAAATAATTTGATTCAGCACCAATCTCCTGACTGAGAAATTCTATGGGGGAAATTTAAGTTCAATCATGGGCATGGGGTGAGGGGTGGGGGGCTTTACTTTCCTACTATTCATACAGTGTTAAACAACCCCCAACATTTAAGAATGTTTTTAGGCCAACAAAGATGGCCACTAAAGCATTTATTATCTAAATCATCAAGATCTATTCAAAACCAAACTCTGCTGGTCAGAGTGAAACAGCACCTCTTCGCTCAGCTCCATCACTGGAGGTTTGCTGCTTTTCAAGGTCAAGGGCACTATCAGAAATCCTGCCACTTGGAATGTACATATATCCTTCCCTTTGAAGATTCAACAATTTATAAATATAAGAGACCCTAACCTCAGCGTGTAATAGTTACCTAGGGCTGCCGTCGCAAAGTTCCCCATGCTGAACATGAGAGAAATTTATTCTCTCCCAGTTCTGGAGGTCAGAAGTCTGAAATCAGATGTTGGCGAGGCCCCACTTTCTCCCCAGGGGGTCTCGTGAATAAGATTTGTTGCTTCAAGCTTTCGGCGGATGCTGGCAATCCTTGGCATCCCTCGGTTTGGGGCAGTCTCACTGCGCTCTCTGCCTGCATCTTCACAGAACCCTCTGTGTGTCTGTCTACTCCTGAGACCACATTTCCCTCTTTCTATATTGCAAACTGTCATATTGGATTCGAGTGGGCCTGAATCCAATAAGACCTCATCTTAACTTTGTGTCACCTGAAGAGACCCCATTTCCAGATCACATTCACAGCTCTGGGTGGATATCAGTTTTGGAGGGACACTATTCAACCCAGTACAAAGGGAATTCCAACTACTCTGCTGGTTTCTCTCTCTCCAGTTTCTATCTGCTCAAGATGGGAAATTCTCCCTTCCTCAGATAACCTGGTTTCTCTGAAAAAGGTCATGGTTTCAAAAAAGTGGCTCCGTTTCCCCAAGGGTAAAGGAAATGCCACCCTCTGTGATAACAGACATCACACGAGGGCACAATGTTTTGGCAGGATACAAAAACATTCCAAGGGGTGTACAGGCAAGAATATTTTAAGTAAATCATATTCCAGAGATTCACATTCCATACCTGCTCTTTCCTAAAACTTATCAGCCTGAGATTGTACCATCCAGAGTGGCAATGCTGATTTTTTCCTTTCTCTCTTCCTACTTTAGAAAACAAAGGATTTACTAGGGTGTAAAACAGAGTGGCAGTTTGAAATAAGAATTATTTCCCAGAAAGAGACCTTTAATTAAGACAGCTTTGTTTGTCTGTGTCTTCTGTACATTTCTTTCTAAAGTAGCCCTAGACACAGAGTCTTTTGCTGGGATTTTTATATATTTTTAGAGCAGGACAGTGGAGAAACAGTGACAATTTTCATTTGGAGAGCTTGCCTCTTTCATTTGCCAACTATTGTGAAAAAATTAATCACTCCTGAGAGAGTCCCATGAAAACCGAGCAAGGGAGCTTCAGTAAGAAATATTGAAGATGGCAGGACACTATTTCATCCAACCAAGATATGCATGGGAAGACTGTCTCTTATCTATCTATCTTAGAACTAGAATTCAGAAATGAGATGGTTGTCAGAGGAACGCATATTAATATGTTCATTTGAATTGAAAAATGAAGTCAGACTTTCTCTGACAGAAAGAATTCTGATCTGGCTGATTAGTTTGAAAATATTGACTGGCTTTGCCAATTAGAGTATACAGCTGACATTTTCTAAATTGAATAAGGTAAATCTGTAGGTTCAGGTTTTGACAAACGTAAAAAATAAAGAGTGTGATAAGATTAAAACATTTTATCCAAAATGCTTATTGGCAAAGACACATTGAAATGAACAATATTTCAATATTTCTAAAACTTTCTGAATATATTGAATTAATCAAGGTGTGTCAAGGTTAAAGATTCACATTATAATGAAGAGTGTTTGATAAGTCTCATTAATTTTGTGTGTGTATATCACATATGACATATGTGAGATATATATATATATATATATATATATATATATATATATATATGTCGTATATATCATTGTCTCAAGAAACTGAGGACTGAATGACACTACAGAGTAATAAATTCATTTGCAGGTAAGGTAGAAGCATCCATAAATTATGTCTAACGTAATCTAAACTTTTCCATACAACTCTCCTCATTAAGGTCATTTGAACTATTTTTATTAAAAACCAAAAATATATTCCAACTATTCACACTGATGATAAATAATTCTAGGTCCCAACTTAAAAATGTGTGACGGGGCTTTTTTTTTTTTTTGAGTACAAATTAGCAAAAATATTAGAAAAAGCACTATTGTTAAAAATAGAGACCCTGTCATTGTCTATGGATGTGAGTGTGGAGCAGGAAAATAGTCTAACATATTTCTCATTCTTTTGTGACGCATCTATAGCAAAAACCAACGTATACATATTTTATTAATCAGATTACGCAGCTATCTTGTGTTACGTGGAACATTTTTTGTGACTTTTTGATTATTTTTTTTCTTATTTACCTATACAACATGACTCACATTCCATTTAATTCTTTTTAGAATCAGCTAGAACCATGTTTTATTAGCATTCAATTCTGCAAGGAATTGTTTTAACCTGGGTCTGACTATCCTAAGACAAAGAATCTTGATTTTAATAGCCAAGTAGGGTTGATCAAACCCAGATATCTCTACATTGCAAAGTATTTAACTCATATATTACATGCACTAAACTTAGAATATACCCAGCAAAGAACTCTATCAAACACACTTTCCCACATTTGCTTCTTCTATCACTTGGTGACATCTTGGAGAGATCCAGTAGATTTCTGCTCATTTTGAACCATAACAAAATAACACAAATTTAGGTATTTGAAGTAAAATAAGATTGCATTTAACAGAAAAATTTAAAAAAAAGGTACAGATACAGAAAATATTTTTTGATCATACTGCTAAGAATGAGTCTTACTACATAAAGAGCATGTAGAAATTGAGAAGACAATATTACCAAACCAAAAGAAAAATAAGCAAAGTATTAACCGAGAGTTCTCTGAAATATGGAGGCCTTAATCTATGAAGAGGGAAAAAATTTGGTAGTAACTGGTGAAAGGCAAATACAAATGATACTAAGACTTAATTTCTCATTTATCAGATTAGCAAAAATCCAAAAGTTTAACACAATCTGTTGCAAAGGGTGTCTGGAAATAGGCATACTGGTATGTTATTAAGAGTGCAAAATGGTAATATTCCTTATAGAAAGAGATTTGGCGATATCTACCAAAATAAAAATTGCATTTACCCTTCAACCCAGAAATCCCAGTTCTGGGATTTTAGCCTAACTCTGCTAGTCAGGTTTTGTAGCAGCAATAAGCAACCCGAAAATCTCCGTGGCTTACAACACAAGCATGTAGTTATTGCTCATATTCCATGAGGGCCACAGGTCAGCTTCTGGTCTCTCTGCTGCCTTCTTATTCCTGGACCAGGGTTCACATAGCTCTCACTCTCTGGGACCGGTTGTCCTCATTGCAGGGGCAGAAGCTAAAAGGGTTTAGTGGACACACAGATGATTTCTTAAAGTCTCCGCTTGAAATTGGCACACCGTTACTCTGCCCACATTCTATTGGACAAAGAAGTCACATGATCAAAGTCATCAGGTCAGTGAAGTACATTTCACCCACCAGGAAGTACTGCACAGTCACATGGGGAGGGACTGGGCATCTAATCCTATTACAGGGAGGAAGCAAAGAGTTGGAAACTCTGCCTGCCTGCACATGGACGATAAGAGATATACGCAAGGTTAGTCAATGCAGCACTGTTAGTAATAATAAAAGTACTGATTTGTAAACATTTATGGAGAGCTGTCTGACAGTCTCTCTCTATATATATACCTATCCTTTCTCTCAGAAGAATTCATGGTTGACAGTAATGCTCTGTGTGTTAAGAATTCCTATTTCCGGCAGCAATTGTGCTTGAGTTATTTCAAGGTGCAGTGTGATCTTTCCTGGACTACAGATCTTACATCATTTAAAATATTAAACTGTACTTCCAATTCAGGCATTCAATACATATTTATGGAGGGCCTGGTGTGGTTCAGGCTGATTTAGGTTGAAGAAATCTGATGGATTAGGTATAGGTGATAAGCATAATTAACCTACAGGAACAAAAATTAACCTACAGGAACAAAAATATGGGAATCCCTCAATCCCATATTTTTTGTACTAGTCTGCCTCTGCCAAACTGACTGAACCCAGGTTACAGGTACAGGGACTTGAGAATGATGAAGTTTAGGCTTTGGACACTAGGAGTCTAGGACAAGAAAGTATTTTAAAGAAAATTAAGTCAACTTAAAAAATGGACCTGAGGGTGTTCATGCCTAATATTGATGCCTGAGCCTCTGTGGAAGTCCCTATCACCATGACACAGTCAGCATAGGCCTTTTAAAGCCTTTTTGTGGAGAATCTCAGGCATGACCTAGCTCTGAAGGAGCCTTCTAACTTGGGAAGGCAGGCATAATATTTTGCAGGGTTTAAGCAATAGGAAAGCATGCAAAATTTAGCTTGTTTGGCATATAGCTGATTGAGGATGTTTCTCAAAAAAGAGAGAAATTGCACTTGTGGATTAGTAACCACTGTTGGGGCATTTGTAGAACAACTAGGAATTAAAGTCATGTGGAAAAGCAAGTATGAAAGAAAAGCTGTTTCACACAAGAACACAGTAGGGCCACAGCCAAATGTCCTCAGTTCTTCAGTGTCTTACACACTGTATCAGTAAGAAAATATTCAAATTCTCTTGGTAATATTAAGAATTGGATTTCAGAGGTCTGCCAGAAGCAAATTTTGGGGACTTATTGAGTCAAGCTATTGTTACCAAAACATGGTTTCTGAGCAGGGGTTGGCAAACTCCAGCCACCATCTACTGTCTGTTTTTCTAAATAAAGTTTTATTGACACAGAGCTATACCTATTTGTTTACATTGCAATTGATAATATGGCAGATTACAAGAACAGTCACAGTCACACACACACACACACACACACACACACACATATACACACAAAACGCCATGAGTTCATACTGTTATCTCCAATTCAATTCTACACGATTCATTTTAACGTCCCCCTTTTCCTTATTTATCATACTTTTTTCTGACAGTGGCTCTCAGTATTCAAAATACAATAATGCATTTGTTTAGTCTTAGACTATCAAAGATAAATGCATATGCAGCTTTGTCAGATATTGGCAAGTTCCCCTCCAAAAGAACTGCTCAATAAAGACTTCATTTCCCCTTCATTCCTGAAATGTGCTTTTTCTGAGTATAGAATTCTGGGTTGAACTTTTGTCCCCAGAAATTTACAGATGTAACTCCACTGTCTTTTTATCACAACAGAAGGACAAAAATAAATGGTAAAAACAATTTTGGATGTTTATGGCCCTCTACATAAAGCTACTTCTCATCTGAAAACTGATTTTACAATGTGATTTATTGTCTCATAAACATGGAATACAGAATATGTTTAATATTACAAATATAAATTTCTAATTTTAGAATAAATGGATATTTAATTTTGCGTTCATTATCCGTACAAAATTAGTCTACTAATTTTAACTATTTTAATAATGATTTTTTTCATAGAAAACAAAAAAATGATAGTATTAACTAATAATGATGATGATATTGCACAAAGAAGGAGAACATATAGAGAAACAAATTTAAATGGTTACTTGAAAATCATTGTGTTGCTTACCCATATGCACCAAAAAACAAATGAGTCCAAGAGAATTCACCTTGACCTTAGGAAGGCTCTCTGTGCAACATTCTGGAAATCATTTTCTATAATTGAGCAAGTTCATGCCCCCATAGACTACCTATGAAGTGGGACAACTTATACATAAACACCGTAGGTATTAATGTAAAAATGGTTTGATTTCGAATGAGCTAAAAATAAAACCAAATAATACGTATATCCAATTTTGTACCTCTTCCGTCAATAGGTACAGAGATGTTTTTTGTAGTAGCTCTCTGTTTCACAGCAAGGGAATGGTTTCACAGGAGAGGAGAAAACATACTGAGCCCAAGAATCAAGCACTGAAAGATTTCACGCACATAAACACACACCGGGATACACAGAGACCCACACACACAATATTATCTTGGGGCTTGGGTATTAAAACAATTTGCTAAACGCTTTGCTAAGAGTATCTTTATCATTATATCTAGAATAGATATTGTTCAGAGTTATACATCAATGATTAGCTATATTTAATATTTTATTATAGTAGCATGTACCTCTCCATAGCACTTATTACATCTATAATTTTAAATGAGTTTTGGTTACTATTTGCCGCATACCTATTTATTCACAAAATCCTTGATGATATGGATTATATTCATTTTTGTCCATCATTATAAGCTCAGTGGGTAGCCCAGCGCCTAGAACATGACATTTGATAGATATCTACTGAATAAATGTGAAGGTTTTAAGACATGAAAAGATGTATTCTTGAGTGTGTTAGTTTTTAAAATTTTGATAGAAAAATAAAAATTTTTACTTGATATGAGATTAGTAGTGAGCTCTTGGTTAAAATTCCAGATGGTCAACAGATATTTTTATTGGAATTTCTCACAACTCAGAACCAAAGATTCACATAAGCCTTTGGATGTTTATGACTCAAGAAAAATGAGAAATTACCTTTCTGCTTATATAGCATAAAACCGCATATTGGTACCAAACAAACATGAGTTTTTACAAGTATTGGATACCATTTCCCTTTAAGGAAACCTGAGCATGCTCACTGCTGACCCTCTAGACAGTGCCTTAATATTGCACAGTTGTTATGAGCATGGTTTAAAGTCCAGTCTTGCCAAATGTCCCCAGGGAAATTTGTTAAAGCCCTTGCAGTGCAAAGGCCCTGTGGTCAGTCAGCATAATATAATCAGGGAATATCATGGCGCCCCAGTGGCTGCAGTTAGGTTGAGGGCTGGGGGTGGAGGAGGCGGAATCATATAGAACCTTCTGACTTTCATAATCTTCTGATATATTTTCCTTGATTATTAGGACATTGAGGAAAACATTTTAGTGTACAGGAATCAAAGCTATATATTGTCTTTAAAATTATTTAATATTCAATTTTGTTTGTATGCTCCCTATGGCTTAGAAAGCACCTCTCATTCTTTTAAAAGAACATATTTCTGAGTATTTTCCCTAAGTGATTATGGGTTAAAATGATTTTCTTTCATACCACCATGTCTCTTAATATATCTTAAAACAAAACAAGACAATTTACATTCTTCTTCTCTGACAAACCAAGTTTGTTTCAGAGTTTCCTAGTTGGTAAAGGTTTCGTATTTCTCCCTGGTCATATAAGAGCATCATAGTTGTTTGTTTTGGGTTGTTTTTTGCTCTTCTGTCTCCCTAATTCTTCTCATCTGTTTAATCACCAAGACTTGTTTATCTTCTCTCTAAAACCAGTCTTCCCATTCTCATTTCACATTCTTCGGCTCAAGTTCCTGTCCCACAGAACTAGATTATAACAGCCTGCATACGGCCTCCCAACATCTACTTCCTAATCTTTTTTTTTTTTTATACTACTTTCCTATTAATTGTGGTGAGTGTGTGTTCCTCCAGGAAGCTGTTCCAGCAAGATAAATCAGGAACTGGTGGGTGGGGTTGCAACAGCTCTTGAATCTCATCATCCCTCAGCCCCTCCTCCTCTACCCCATTATTAATTGGGTAGTAAGTCAGCCCTGGCTGCCAGTGGGGCTAACTCTATGTTGACACCCACCAGCATGGTGTTTTCAGTGGCCTCTCAATATTGTTAAGCTAACATGCTCACTTCTAGTGCTGAACAAAGCAGCAGAAAAAGTAATGAGAAACCTGATTTATGACCTTCTGTAAGAGATGAGATGGTAAAGGTGAGGCTACTCTCGGGATGGGAAGTTTGCAGGACACAGGAGTTAGGGAGCGAAGGTTGATGCAATATCCCAAAAGGTGATAAGCTCATCTTCCGGGGAAACCGGAGAAAGGGTAGGTGCCCAGGTGCATCAGAGGAAAAGACATCTTTTTCTAACAAAGGTAGGATTACATTTGTTTGCGATGATTTTATGAATGAAATATGTAAACCATCCCATTGCTTGAAATGTCAGAGAGAGAAAAAAAAAACCGATTCTATGAAACGGAAAGTCAAGGACAGAAAAGCTCAAGTTGAACTGAACTTGGATTAAATGTCTAAAGAAAAAGTAGGAATGAACCAAGAAATACAACTTAGACATCGACAGATTTATATATTATATAAGAAGTAGAAGAAAAGGAAAAAAAATATATATCCTTCAATTGCAAAGCCCCATAAATTCAACTGGAAAGTAACACACAGCTCATTCACTTCAATTATTTCTATTAAAACAAGGATTTGTGGATACATGACCTCGGGGCAATTCTCCCAAGGTCGCTTGGCATGCAGTCTTCTCTTTATATGAGTTGAAAACAGTAATTTAAGGAACTCCAGAGGGTATGTGAGTCCATTACGAAATCTACTTGGCTGCATTTGTTAGAATTAAAAACGAGACAAGGCTAAAAATCTCTCTGCAGAGGTTTAATTTCTGAAAATGCTAAATGCACACATACAAGGGTTTTATTTTTTCCCTATCCTATCGATGGTGTCATAAGTGAGTGATTATTTTAAATTAAGTATGACATGGTTCTTCATTAAAAGTGACCTAAGTCTCTTCAATAGAAGTTAACGATAGACTATGTACCTTCTACTTCTTTGTTAATTATTAATTTGTTACATTAAAAATAGAGATTTCTGAAGCTTATGTTGAATAATATTGTATGTCAACTATAATTATATATACCTATAGTCACGGGATGTGGAGCAGAGAGTGGGAATGGAATCAATGGAATTGTAATAGATAAGTATGATATCGGGGGTGGGAGGGCAGTAGATGGGGGAGGGGAGTTGTTTCTGTGTGAAGGGTGAAAAGGATAACTAGTGCATTGTTCTGTACACATGAAAGTAACAATTTTAAAAAAGTGTAAAAACAAATAGACATACATACACAGGAATTTATTTTTTTAATTAGGATAGAAACATGTGCAAAAATACTGTATTATATTCTTGACCATATTACAGAATTAAAATATGAATTTAAAAAGATTATTTTAATATTTGTTTTTAATGAATTTATGGAGCGCATGGCCTGGGTCTCTCTCTCTGTCTCTCTCTCTCTCTCTCTNTCTCTCTCTCTCTCTCTCTCTCTCTCTCTCTCTCTCTTCTCTCCAAGGGAAATTTTCAACAGAAGGCGTGGAGGAAATAGGAATTCAGTAGCAAATCCATCCCAGATACCTCTGTGGCAAGTAGAACTCTGAGCTGCTCCCATCCACTTCCCCCTCTCTTATCACATCATGATTATGTTACGTTACCTGATAAAAGATATTTTGTAGGTGTAATTACAAGTGACTAATCAGTTGACCATAGGATCAGGGGATTGTCAGGGTAGACCAAGTCTAATCAGGTGAGTCCTTTAAAATAAGTGTTTTCTCTGGCTGATAATAAAAGGGGAAATCAGAGAGGGCTAAGTGCAAGAAGGATATTGTATTATCAACATAGTATATTTAGTATTTCTAAGGTATACCTGTGATATCTCTATATCTATCTATATAGCTATATCTACATATAATAGGTGTATATATGTAATACCTAGAGCAACAACTATAAAACCTATACAGAGGGACACATTCAAAAACAGGATTGATAAGAATAGAATTCTAACTCTGCCATATTCCACCCCTTTCACTCTATGGACCCACTTCTCCACTCGTGTGGGGCAGCAGCTCTGTAAGGGACTTCTCAAGGAGGAACTTAGAAGGAGGGCAGTGAGACAAACTATTGTCCCATTGGCTTCAGTTGATCTCATGACCCCAAGTGACAATCATGGTCTCCCGCCAGCACTATTCACCCTGAATTAGTCTCAGCTTACCCTAACATCAGTTGTTTATGTTGTGACCTAGTCATCGTTCTGAGGTGTCTGGGACCTTGTAGCTATAATCTTCAGGCTGTATGTCCTGCACCCTCCATTTATAGTCACAACCATGTCATGTAGTACCAAGAAGACCTGTTTGATTTTTTCCTGTCCCCACCGGGTAACAGTAGCCATACTTCTTTCTGTTGACAGGTTACATTATTTTTTAAATGATAGGGACTTTCCTTCTGTAGTAGCCAGACCTTGTAGTTTAACAAAACCCGAGCTACAGTCCCTGGTAAGAATGTACCCTCTTGTGGGGGCGAGTCATCTCATCATGAAAACCCACAATTGTGGAGATGAGAAGCTCAGAGTCCCCCCTTGGAACGCCACTCCTGCTGCCATATGTTGGTTCCTATTCTCATGTATTCTTCCCACTGTTCTACATAAATGTTATACTTTAAGTAAAAGTTCATTTAAAAAAAAAAAGTACAGATGGTCCCCGACTTAATGCTGGTTCATCTTACAATTTTCCGACTTTACGATGGTACAAAAGTGATATGCATTGACCTTTTTTCTGGGCTGGCAATCACGATGCTAGGCAGCATCGATGAGCCTGTAGCCCCCAGCCAGCCATGCGATCAACGCGTGTAAACAATAGAGGGTGCTGTGTCCACAGTGCTTTCTGGATACGTATTGTGTTCTGAGCACCTTTTGGTAGGATGGGCTAAGGGATGGTATTCTATAGGTTAGGTGTATTAAATGCATTTTGACTTTTGATAATTTCAATTTACAATGGGTTTACCGAGTCGTAACTCCACCGTAAGTCAAGGAGCATCTGTATCCCAAAGTAGGTAGGACCATTTCTATTGTTATAAACTTTGAAATAGCACTGTAAAGCATTATACCACCAGTAAATGTAGCATAGGCATCCTTGAGCTCAGCAATTCTGACGATAACGTCTAAACACTTTCCACTGCATCGTGCTCTAGAGCTCAAAGCAGATTCCTGTGGCTACGTTATCATCTAGAAATGTTGCGCCGAACATTCTTCTAAGGCTGACACTCAAAGCCTAAACCAGATTTTGTCTTTGTGGATTTCAAATTACTGATCATTTTGCTTATGAAAAATACTATATTAACAAAGAATGGTCCAAGTGTGTGTGGACACCAAATATTATGAACGTTAAAAAGAAACAATGATATAGCAATTGATCCTATGATGCTTGAAAATAAACTAGAATAGTGGCTGACATATTTAATTTACTTTCTTTTTTTTTTAATTAAAGTTTATTGGGGTGACAATGTTAGCAAAGCTACATAGGTTTCAGGTGTACAATTGACCTTTTATCCATTGTTTCAACAGAGTTAGAGAATGTTAAATTTCTTTTCACAATGGATTATCACCTTCCTTCAAATGCTTTAAACATTTTTTTGGTAGTTCAATTATTCTATTATAATTATTTTATTTTTTAGGGGATGGAATTGAACATTTTAGCTAATTAAAAATCAAAATGTACTAAATGTCTCCCGAAAAATACACTGCTACTCTTATAAATTCAAGCACTCTACTTTCACTTGAATGCTATTGTTTAGATGAGAGTGCTATTGTATTAGCAGAATCCTCTTTGTTTTTTTGTGTTACTTCCCACAACTCAATATTAGTTGCTCATTTCTCCTTTTCCCCTGAGGCAGCTCAGCAAAAAGTAAGAAAAGCTGGCAACTTCCTTGAAGTATTTGTATTAAATCCGTTTTGGGTTTTTTTTTCCCATTGCATCTGTCACCAGTCTGCCTCAAGGAATGAAAGTGCACCTCTCTGAAATGCTTCGCCTTAATCCAGCATCCTTGTGTGGTGATGAGTGGAGCATTCCCCAAAGAACACGATGCTCGCTTAGCCTCTAGTGTCTGCACCTACACAACCAGCTTTCGGGACACACACAGACACACACACACACACACACACACACACACACACTCACTCACACACATATGTGTACACGTGTCTGTGTGTCAGTGACCGTGGACTCCATCTTCGTTTCTAACACCTTGTACGGAAGGCTGTACCGCTCTTGACCACGTACAGGTGTTCTCACCTGTGTTACCCTAGACTAGTACTAGGCATGAGGGGAAGGCATAGGTCATTCGCAGGTGGATTCAAGCTCTTCAGGATCATGTCTACATGATGATAAATTAATTCACATAGGAGACTCACAGTGTTTTGGTGGTGTGGCAACAGGATTGCTTGGACAGTTCAAATTCAGCTGCAATTTTAACAATAAGAACTGCTCATCGTATATGAAAACGTCTGCAAGAATTTGGATTCCAAAGGACTTGACAATCTAAGTCCCTGAAGACAGAGATTTGTTTTTCCTCTTTTACGCACCACCATGTTCCAAGAGTTTGGAACAACTCCTGGAGCACAGTAAGAACTTCCTAATATTTGTTTAATGAATAAATGAATACACAGAGTTAAAGCAAGTATGAAGGGAAAACTGTTTGCATCATCACATTATATGTATATCTATCTATATTACACTATGCCTACACTCGCAGAAAATACAGAAAACATAATATTGAAGGGAATTCTAAACAATGCCAACTCATGACTAGAATTGAATTATATGATTGATTGACTTTGTAAAATGTCACTCATCTTTCATGCCCCTGGGCCTCATTATTAACTCTTAAAAGAGTCTCAAAAGTGTTAGCGCCCAATATGGAGATTCAGCAAAGGTACGATGCAACCATACAAACTAGTCCCATTTTTAATTCACTTAAGGCCATGCAGGCATGCCTGGCTTCTTCAGTCTGTGGGATACAAACTGAGGTAGCTGTTTATAGCATGTGTTCATATCCAGTGGAATTTAGAGAAATCACAGAAGAGGGACCAATGACAAGGGAAGGAAATTATATGCAAGTTAAAGAAAGCTATCCATTATGTTTTCTCACATGCAGCTATAACTAAATCCCGATACCATAAGAAAACATAGATGGGTTTTATTTTATGCTTTTATTGAATCTTCAGAACCCTCAGCAGAGTGATTCTCATAGGTTCTGAATTTTATTCATGGAAAACATATACATATGAAACTCAGTATCCATGAATGGCTCCCTCCATTCATTCAGCCATATTAACTGAAGATAACACTAAGAGCAGTATTACTCACAGTAGATTTACTGTCAGTTCAATTCAATAAAAGACTTATTAAACTTTAAAA
>NW_017732415.1:403314-404413 GCF_001890085.2 Hipposideros armiger | reverse complement strand
AAAGAATGTGCAAAACTTCATGAATCCTATTTAGGAAAAAAATAAGTAAAATGGAAGAGGTAGTAGTATATGATGCCAATACCCAATAGGATTGGAAGAAACTTGGAGAGCAAATATTCTTATAGAAATAGAAGTCAAAGAGTCGCAAATCAATTATCTCTAGGCACCATGCAAGCTACTCTTGAGGAAAAGAATATTGGCTCTGTTATTATTAAGCTCTTGTTTTTTCATTGCTCTATTTGTATATATTTGTGCCAAAAATCACACTGTATAAATTAGTGAGGCTTTAGAGTATGTCTCGATATGTGGTAGAATAAACCTTTCTTCAAGGCTAACTTGCTTCCACATGAATTTTGGAATTAGTTTCTTCAATTTCCAGAAAAGGTCAGATAAGATTTCCATTGAAATTTTATCGAATTTATAGATAAGATTGGGGAGAATCGATATGTTTACATTTTTGTAGGTTTCCAATCCATAAACATAGCATGTCTCATGTAGATCATATTTTCTTCCATTGATAATTTTACACTTGTGTGTTATGAATTAAGATGTATTCATTAGCATCTAAATTTCCATATTATTCTAAATGGTATCTCCATAGACTAATACAAAACTATCTGCAACACATACAGCTAATAAAGGTTATATTTTATGGACTATGTCAAAGCTCCTATACATCAATAAGAAAAAAGTAGCTGAATTGGTGAAAAAAAATGTGCCAAAATATTTGAACAAGAAATGTTTAAAAGGGTATTCACATTGCCACAAGCATATGCAAAGGAATTCACCCTCATTAGTCTTAATGTAAATAAAAATTGAAATTAAAACCATGAATGGACACTACTACGCATTTGCCAGGATGGCTAAAGCCAAGAAGAGGCACAGCAGCAAATATCTGCAAAGACTAAGAGGAACTCAAATATGCTGCTGTTGGAGGGTAATTTGTACAACCACTTGGAGAATCCCATGACATAACACACTAAGTTTGATGTATGCATATGGCTTATTAGCATTTCAGTTGCCATTGGCAAAGGAGCCCAACACTGCTGAAGCCCACAAACATGGTTCAACTAACCCCAAAGTGCAGTTTGTTAGACTT
>NW_017732415.1:394970-398044 GCF_001890085.2 Hipposideros armiger | reverse complement strand
AGTAGGAGGGGAAGTTTGAACAGAAAATTTATACATTTATGAAGTGGTCTTCCTAACAAGACATGTGACCATCTGACACCCTACAAAATATTTACAACATTATTAATTATATTCCCCAAACTTTCTTTCATATCCCTATGGCATCACTGCACTGTACACCTGAAGCTGCTGTTGTATAATATTGTATGTCAACTATAATTGAACATATATATAGTCACGGGATGTGGAGTTATAGTGTGGGAGTGGAGTCAAGGGAATTGTAATAGATATGTATGATATGGGGGGGAGTGGGGCGGCAGATTGGGGAGGGGGGTTGTCTCTTTGAGGGTAAAAGTATAACTATTGCACTGTGCTGTACAGCTGAAACTAATTTAAAAATGTTTATCTCACAATAAAAAAATAAAAATAAAATAAAGAAACAGAGATTAACACACAAAAAAAGAAAATTTATACATTTAATGTGTATGTGGTGTTTGAAATCTCTTGGTCACATTCATTTCAGAAGCCTGATAGGAATCTAAATATATTTACAACCAAGGAGAGAGGTCTGAGCTCCAGCCATATACTTAAGAGATGGAAGAATATAAACAGAGATGAAAATCCCTTCAAGAAAGGAAGATGGGAAGCAGCAAAGAAAAACAATGAAGAGAGGTACTAGAGCTACATTCAAAAATATTTATAAAAACTGTTTTGTATTACATACTTATAAGTGTGGGAAACTTTAATTGACATTCAAATTTATTAAAATCTACATTATGTTTTCCAAATTAAAATATATGGCTAAATCTGTCATTTTGTCTTTTCACTAAATCTAACCTTAGAGCTAACAAAGGGGGAAATTAAGGTATCATGTTATGTGTTTGGGAAACAGAAATTAAATGAGCATCATATTTTAAGATGTTGGCTTACATGTTTAATTTTTTAATTAAGCTCATTAGGAGCAGCGCTCATTTCATATTTCTTTCAAGAAACACCCTTTCAGAACAGAATTTTTTTATTTAAAAAGACTTGTTAGAAAAAAAAAAGAAAAGAAAAACAGTATTAGAATGCCTTAAGCAGTTTGATCCACCACGCAACAAAAAAATAACAAATTTATTTGCATCAAAATCCAGTTTTTCATTACTCATTTACTACATGGTATCTTTTTTGGTAAGGCACATGTCAAAAATTCATTAAAATGCATGAGCAAATAGAACAAGATTGTCACATCAGATATTCTCTCCTCCATGAGCACACTAAATGAATAACTTCAAGGAGAAATAAGTTTCTGTCATGGTTTCATTATCTATCCATAAATATTCTCAGGTTAAAAAAAAAACACTTTTCTATCCCTAGAACATATCATAATGGAAGTGACAAATAAAATCCAGTGTTTTATCAACTTCTCATGGAAATGTTTGCTTAACTTCTCCCTGTAAATTTCCCTTTAATTTGTTAGGGTACAAATAATCACCTTCCCCATACTCATCTTCTGTAGAATCCTACAAAATGAATCTGAAAATTACAGACAAAAAGACTCAGAAATTAAACTGATTGCCTAATACTCAGTATTACTAGTAGAGGTTAAAATGATGATGATGATGATGATGATAACGGTTACTTTTACTTGTTTGAAAAGTATTTAAACTCCTAGTGTGGAGAGATGAGATATAGGACTCCTGGTTCTGAACTTCTTGTCATCACATGTTGAAGGATCAGCCACCAGGTTCATCTTACTTGTAAGATCAAGTCAGGGAGAGCATACGGTGGGAGCCTGGGGCTGTGATCTACATCCCTGAAAGCCCCAGTTTCCCACTAGATTTTAAGTAAAACGAGAAAATGTGTAGCTTTCTTGTTTTGCGCCGCTCTCTTCCCAGCACCTAGCACATCACTACCATGTCTGATTGTACTGAGCCCACACACCTTGACTGAATGATGCAGGAACAAATCAGCCGCTACTCAGGCTGGCATCTGGGAAATCTAAGTCCTCTCCCCGGGCCACAATCACCAATGTGCCAGACAAGCAGTTTCGATTTAAAAAAAAAAAAAAGGAAAGTATCTTCCTATACTCTGAAATTTAATTATGACTCTATGAATTTTTGGTTAGTGAAAAAATTAATAGACAAATGTAAACAATATTAGAGTCTAAATTTCCTTCTCCGTAGGAAATAAAATCTGTGAAGTTAAGGATGGGAGTTAGGAGGAAAATGCCTATTAAAGAAAAATAAGCATACCATTTATTCCCTGCTAATCCTTAGTTGTTGCCTTATTTTCAAAACTTGGAAAGTACAGATATACATGTACCATAAATGTGACACTTCAGGCTACTACTTGAACAAAATCACTGTTTATAAGTTTTGTCTATTTGTAACTAACTGAAGGGGACCAACAGTTCTGGGATATTGATTTTAAGCTGGTTATTAAAAATCAAATGACTCACAAAGAGGCTTTGACCCTCCTCACCTTGCCTGCTAAGAAGTTCAGATGGAATAACCCGCTTCAGGGTGGGCACCTTAACATAAACACCTCCAAGCAGGAGATAAATACAGTACATGCACACATACATTCAAAATAAATTCAAATGGCTATTACGTTTATGATAAAATGGTTACCTTGCTACCAAGCAAGAAATATCAAACACACTCGGGTCCTTATCACCTGTCACAATCCATGAATATGACAATACACACAGTTGCATAAAGCTGAGGCAAAACGGGCATTCTTCAACAGTGCTGGAGGGGTTGCAAAATAATGCAGCCTCTAGGCAGAGGAATTCAGCAATATCTAACAAAATGAACTGTAGATTCGCCCTTTGATCCAGAAGCCCCACTTCAAGAACTTATCCTAAGGGTACGCTGGTAAAAACGTAAGACGATACATGCACAGACTATTGTCTGTACCAGCAAAAACGAGAAACAACCCAGATGTCTATCAATAGGGAATTCATTGAATATATTTATAACATGTACACGTAATAAAAAAAATAAAACAAATCATTACGATGCAGCCTTCAAAATGAATGAAACCGATCTCTATATACAGCTGTGGAGATCACTCCATAGTCTATCGTTTATTAAAAAACAAAGCGGGACTTC
>NW_017732415.1:390518-393175 GCF_001890085.2 Hipposideros armiger | reverse complement strand
TAAGAGCAAAAAATATATACATTAAAAAAACATAATGCCTACCACTGTGGAACAGTTAAACCAATCATAGTCCATTTAATAAAATAATGTGTTTTTTATATAGATGGCTCAAGTTTAATTGTGGAATGGTGTAATTTCCAGATTTTCACCCAATTGTACTTTTGAGACATTTTCCTGCTAAAATTTATTAATTTCTAACATACATGGACACTGGGCACTGAACAAAGTAATGAAATTGGAAGAATTACATTCCCTCCCTCTTTTTCTAAAATGACAGAACATGCTATGATAACAATAAAAATACCAGGAACATATATTGAGCTAGGTCTGTCAGGGTCATGTTGCTGTTACCATTTTTCACTAATTTATTATTTTTTTTAATTAAAGTTTATTGGGGTGACAATTGTTGGCAAAGTTACATAGATTTAAGATGTACAATTCTGTAATACATCATCTATACAACAAATTGCGTGTTCACCACCCAGAGTCAGTTCTCCTTCTATCACCATATATTTGATTCCCTTTTCCCTCATCTACCACTCCACTCCACCCTTATCCTCTGGTAACCACTGAACTATTGTCTGTGTCTGTGAGTTTTGTTTCTTTATTTGTTTATCTTGTTCTTTTGTTGCTTTCAGTTTTATATACCACATATCAGTGAAATCATATGGTTCTCGACTCTTTCTGTCTGACTTATTTCCCTTACCATTATAATCTCAAGATCCATCCATGTTGTCGCAAATGGCACTATTTCATCTTTTTTTTTATGGCAGAACAGTGTCCCATTGTGTTTATATGCCACCACTTCTACCAGTCCTCTGATGTTGGTACCCATATTCTCAACTGTCCTCTAAAATAAGAAAAGGAGCCCCTCAGCATAATATAATTTTGGCATGCATCAGGTGAAATTGTATTAATAGTGAAATAAAGGCAGATGGAAGTACAGGGAAAAAGTCCAAAATTGGCAGAATAGATAAGAGCAATCCTTGAGATACAACCAAGCTCAGACTCAACAACTGGGAAGAGCAGCAGGAATCCCTGCCGGCAATCTTCCAGTAAAGTCAATAAAACAAGTAAAATACAGCTGAGGCACAAAGGAACCAGAGCAGCATTGTTGGAGTCCGGTGGATAAATATTGACTAATTGTTGATGTAAGTAAAAGAACAAACTTTAATTAGAGATCTGTAGTATAAAGATTGCGACACAATTTTAGGCCCAGTCTTCCCNCACATATTTATTATTCTGTAGGTCAGGGACCAGGGAGACGTTTACTCGAGTCCTCTGACTCTGGGTCATTCTCAAGTAGGGTTGCTAGATTTAGCAGATAAAATATAGGATGGCCAATGAAATGTTTATTTCAAATAAACAACGAATAATTTATAGGGTATGCCCCAAACATAATATCCTTAAACACGAAAATGTTGTTGTTTATCTGAACCACAAAGATCACTGAGCATCCTTTTATGTGGCAACTCTACAAGACTTCAACCAGCTCAAGGTTCAACAGGGAAGGCCGCTCACAATATTGTCAATAGGATTTAATTCCTAGTGAAGGGTTGGAGTAGTTCCTTGTGAGATGCTGGCCACAAGCCTCTTTCAATTCCTTGTCATTAGACCTCTCCACAGAGCATCTCACAACACAGCAGCTGGCTTTTGTCTTGTTTTGTTTTTTTTGTTTGTTTGTTTTAGCTGAGCCATCCTGCTACCTGTTGGCAGCTCAGCGGCTGCTCAGCTCGGGCTGGACTCAAACCTCTGTTGCTCAGAGCTCAAACTCTTGAGCGAGCTCTTAACCAACTGAGCCACTCGGCTGGCCCAGCTGGCTTTTGTCAGAGCAAGAAAGAGTTCCATGAAAAAAGCATACCAGCAAGACGAAAGCCACAGTAGCCTAATCATGAAGTGACCCGCAATCACATTTGCCATATTCTATTGGCTAGAAGCAATGAACTAGGTTCATCCCACATTCAAGGGAAGGGGGTTACACAGACTATGAACAGCAGGAGGTGGGGAATCACCTTTCTTAATACTTAGCGCAGTCACAGGAAAATATCTACCTCCAAATACAAAATCCTATTGAAGATGATCTTATATAATGACCTAAACTTGCAAGCGTTGTCGTTACCATTTCTTTTAGCCTGTAATGATCCTATGGACATCACAGTTAGTTTATCAAAGTAGTTCTATAATGAGAAAATTTGGGCTATCAAGTGTTTTTGGCATATCAGCTAGAAAAAAAAACCAATTTAGAAATCCATTATAAAATGGATGAATAAAATTTGAAACTCAAAGTCATCGGTTATGAATTTAATTATTTAGGGAAAGAACTCTTTTGATTTATACTTTATTTCTGGTATATTATCTAATGTCAGTCTTTGGTTTTTTTCATGCCACTTACTTCAGGCACTGCCCTGATTCAAAAATGTAACATTTCTCCATTAAAAAAAAAAAGAACAACAACAACAATAACAACAAGCTTTAGCTTGGAAAAGAAAAATCGCCAACCAGATGTATGTATGTCTCTCTCGCTCCTCCTTTCTCCCCTTCAACCTCCCTCACTCCTCCTTGGAAATCTGCTCATGTTAAAGTGCCAACATGTACAATTTTGCTGGTACAAATATCTTAATTTTAGTACGCTCTATATATTACTCTGTATTGAAGAA
>NW_017732415.1:381401-384453 GCF_001890085.2 Hipposideros armiger | reverse complement strand
TACTTTTCTCTTCCTGGTAATATGGGCTGGCTTCCCGTATTTATTTCCACGATTGACCAAAAGAGAAATAGAGGAAACAAAGAAAACCTTGATCTTTCTGCCCTATATTATTTGCCCAATTTTGCTAGTGTGGTTGAGAGCTGATTACCTTGTGTGACCATGTTTAGAGATAATGTTAAAATCAGGTGCAGTATCACACTATATTTTCTGAGCTGAGTGGTTCTGGACACAGCCATATGCTTCTCCCAGACAAACCAAGGGTCATGTGCACAATCAGAACTAAGACAGAATACGGGAAATGCAGCACCGGAAGATTTTGGCAGCTCCCTGGCTTTATTTAATCAACTAGTTTTTGAACATATAAATAGGAGTTGATTGGAATTATAATAGACTTATTAAAAAAAAGCCATTCAAAGTTTAGCTTACATACATGGAAAAAAAGTCTATATTTTATTAATGATAGAGAACTGCTCTCCAAATTAACCTAAACTTAGCACCTCACCAAATATGATACGAAAATATGCTTAGGGAATGTTAGCCTTCAGAATAATTTCTCATGAATGGGGCATTCTCAAAATAGAAATTTACTACTTCCTCAAGGTTCTTCAGAATCCCACTAGAAATTATCATGCTGTTGTGTTATATTAAAAATACCAACTTCTTATATGAAGTCATGAGACTAGAATTTTAATCTCTTTTAAGAAATTTTGAAAATAAGACAACTTAAAATCAAAGAAAAACAAGTAAAGAAATCTGGTTACTATTATTTACCTATTTGTGTATTGAATGAGTCCATAGTTTCACTAATCAACAGACGAATCAGCAATACATGTGTCAGACAATGCGTTTTGGGTATGCAAAAAGCAAATAATGCATATGTATAGTAGCATGAAATTTCCAGGCCCCTAGTGGTAGCCCTTTTGCTGCCAATGATAATCTCTTTGTCAGTAGGAGTTTCAAGAAATCTGCTTGAATATGGGCCACTGGGCTTCTAAAATACTACACATGCTCATAATACAGACAATTTTGGGGAACCAGACGAATTCACTTTGTTATGTTTCCCAATATTTTACCTTGTAAATTCCCTCCAAATAAAGACTTATCTATGTCTTTGCAGCAGAAGGTTGAAAATAAAACAAGAAAGTGCCTGGTGTGACCTCATTTTTTTTCCCCTCAAATTTTTAATGAAATGCTGATTTTCTTCAGTTTTAAAGAAACACAATTATTTAAAAAAGAGAATTGTTCCTCATGAGGTCATTATATCTCATTTGATCTATCCTTAAAGATTAAATATTTTAGGTCAATTAATGGTCTAAAGGATAATAATTTTTAGAATTAAATTTAATAAAACTAATGAGATTCCCAGATACTTAAACCAAATGTAGTATATGGTTTGTTAAACATTAGAGAGCATTTAGAAAGAAACGGTGTTAGAAATTTTGACAACAGAAAACAATTATTTGACATGCTTTCCATGACAAGCTGAATGACAGAAATACATTTTGAGACATAAAAATTGGTGGGAATGTGTCACGTCATTTTGAGAAATTATTTCCTTTTGTTTATTTACATTAAATGTACTAAGTTGAAGAGACTAGTAGGCCAGAACTTGAAAAGTAATTCTAATACTAACATATAGAATATAAATTATAAGATTTTCTCAANGATGCAGCCTTCAAAATGAATGAAACCGATCTCTATATACAGCTGTGGAGATCACTCCATAGTCTATCGTTTATTAAAAAACAAAGCGGGACTTCTGGTTTCTGACCCAGCATGTAAGAAGCTTGAACAAACAAGTAAACCGCTGAACAAACTGAAAAGCCAACAGCTCCTCTTAGAGCTGTAAGACACATGAGGTCCCAGGGTAAACTGCTTCCCCCAAAATGGAAGAGACAGTGACAGAGGAGGATAACTTACCCAGAGCAGAAACCCATGAGGAAACCTCTGTAGGGACCAGAGCGAAGGTAAGAAAATGAGCAAACTGCTGGATGCTCGGTGTAGACAAGTCTCAGAGATGAAAACTCCAGGGGACCCAGTTTTGAAAAATGCCAGAGCATCCTGTCCTGAAAAAGACCTGCCCTCAGGAGAAACTAACCAGAACCTCCCTTGCTGGGGTTTTGGGCCTAAATTACCTGGGGGACAGCAAACACACAATCCCAGCTATCTCCCCGTCTGTCCCTCAAAAGAAGGGAAATATGAAACTGCAGCCCCCTCTGCAAACCTGTCCCACCTGATGGGAGAAGGGAAGAGTGACAAACGCTTGTAAAGTTCACAGATCCTGGGCCAGGCTACGAAAAGGCTGAGACCTAATCATAGAACTACAGACACACCTCATGTCATCACACTTTGCTTTACTGCGCTTCACAGGTATTACGTTTCTTACAAAATGAAGGCAAGGCCCTCCACCAGCAAAGAGATTGGGACTTGCTATACTCACTATTATGACTCGCTATTGCGATACTCGATTTACTGCAAGTGTCTGGACCCAAACCCGCGATGTTGCCAAGGTATGCCTGGATGGGATGCTTCCTCCTACCCCACACCTTCTCAAAACAATGATGCGGAGAAAGGACCAACTGATATAACTTAATCTGATAAAACAAGTAGGGTAACTTGACAGTACCACTGAGGGTGTGCATATACAAGTATTTACAGTAAACACATGTGAATTTTTCTCTATGTGTCACATTTTTTATACTAATGTGTTGGGGGGGAAAAAAGTACTGTTTTCCTACCCATGAAATTTTGAGGAAAACAGATGGAATTGTATTAAATGAGAACCCAGAGCAGATGGAATGAAAGGAAAAAAACCCAAAAACCAAGCAGGATCTATAAAATGGAGACTAAAGCAATTTCAGAGCGGTAGAAATACCTGGGATCTTTAGGGTGGAAATGAAGACCTGCTGAGACAATTGTGCCACTCCCCCTTTAAAATAACCAATCAACACATGAAGCATGTCCAATTTTAATGTTGGGAAAACCTCAAGTGAAAGCAAATGTAGATGCCGTTACTCACCTCTTAAATTGTGGACTTTGAAAAACTATATTT
>NW_017732415.1:378091-379139 GCF_001890085.2 Hipposideros armiger | reverse complement strand
TGAAAATGGAGAAAGCAGAATAAAACTGCTACATCTCTCACCTAAATCTATGACCCTATGTACAACTATACTGTATATTATTTCTTCTTCCACAAATAAGAACAAGAGTCATTTAGTCTGTGGCCTATATCCCATCCCTTTCTACCTGTTCAAATGTTTGGTCATGAAATTGTACCTCCCCTCTTCACTGCCATCATATATTCCTCTTTCTGTTGCGTAGTTTCCATAAATTATTTTTTCTATCTCTAATATCAGATGAGACTTCCAGTTTTGAGATCAGCTTTGTTGTTTTGATAGCATGGAGAACTGGTAGCCGACGTAGATTCAAGAAAGGAGGAAGACGCAGTGAGTTGTCTTTTAATAGCCTGTTTCTCAATGACGTAAGCATCAATGTGGCAATTACAGACAGTGACTATGAGGTCTCCCACTGCTCATTTTTTTTGTTTGGATTGACTTTTCTGGAATACTTGTGACAAGGATCCTAGATTCTAGTATGTTTGGTGATAGAATTAAAAAAAAAAAGGTTTATGGCCCATCTCTTGAGTCTATTGTTATTAATTAATTCAATAAACACTAACTTATACTTGTGACTTACTGGGAACTCTTCTAAGAACTATACAAATAACAAATCATCTGACCCTCCAAATACCTTGCAATAATAGTATCCTCAATTGATAAATGGGAAAACTGAGGCATGGAGAGATTAAGGTAATTCTCTCTGGGTTACACTGTTAACAAGCGTCAGAGCTGGAGTTTGAATCTATATATTTTGTCTTCAGTCTGTACACTTACAGTCTGATTTATCAGTTCATTTTATAAAGAGAATAGCGATATTAATTGCATGACAGAAAATTAACATATTTTAGCCAGAAGATTTCCTTCGTCAAGGTACTTTTGGTTGGAAGTACCAGAAATTCACATTTCCCAGATAAAACAAAGAGAAATGTGCCCAAGAAACTAACAAAATATCTGGTCCTAGAGCAGAGTTTCCACTCGATTCCCATGAGATTTTGATTCCTACCCTTTCTCCCTCTCTCTAGGATGTCCC
>NW_017732415.1:373556-374942 GCF_001890085.2 Hipposideros armiger | reverse complement strand
GCTGAGTAGAATCACATTATTAAGAAAGAATTCCAATGTATCTTTCCTAGGTTTAAAATCTCCCTTTCCTGGTAGGAAACGCAAAAGAAAATGAGGGCACACAATTTTAGAGCCCTACCTGTTAAGGGGAATGCCATCCATTTAAAACAGAGCCTGCAGACCTAGCAAAGCTATATTAAAGGGCCAATATATAGTCAGCCAAGATTATCTTTTCCATCCTCGAATTTTTTTTTTCTGTAATAAAACTTTCAACGCTTATGAAAATGCTGCCTACCTAAAAGAAAACAGATAATCAAGTCAGAAAGTGGAGGAAAATCGGGCTTTGCCTCAGAGACATGATAGTGATGAGACCAAAAGAAGACTGAGGGGACAGGTAGAGTCGGGAGCACAGTGTTGGCTGCCGATAATTGTGTTTTTCTCTTACCACTTTTATAAAGAATCACATGCAGAGGAAGTAAAGATGAGGGGAGAAAAAGTCACTCAACGGAGAGAGGAAGTGGAATGAGAGGTAGGGGGAGAGAGGGAGAAATTTAAGAAATTAGCTTATATGATGTGTGGGGCTGGCCAGTACACTGGAAACTCAGACAGGGCTTCTACGTTCCAGTCTTAAGGCAGAAATCCGTTTGCTCCGGGAAACCTCAATTTTCACTCTCAGGGCCCTTCAACAGATTGGATGAGGCCCACACTCATTATGGAGCATAGTAACCCTAAAGTTAATCACAATTACAGAATTTCTTCCCAGCATCACCTAAGCTCGTGTTTGGCCAAACACCTGGGCACCCTACCTCCTCAAGTTGACGCATAAAATCAACAATCACATAGGCTTAAAAAAAAATCTTGTCATAGACAGACAAATAAAGATACTCCCATCACAGATGAGAAATAATTAAGATGACACATGAAAGACAAGTTGGGGAAATTTTTGAGTTACTAGAAGAAAACTATTTGCCTGTCAACCTTTCATATCTTTATATTTCTCTCTTTTTTTTTGACACAGACAATAAATTTCATTAAGAAAAATCACAGAAGCAATAAAGAGACAATAAAATCCTCAAGCTAAAAACTGACCCTCAGCTTACTCAGTAGCCTTTAAAAAAACCCATCGGGCCGGCCGAGTGGAGCGTTGGTTAAGAGCTGGCTTAGGATGCCAGAGGGCCCCAGCTCAGATCCCACATATGAGGGCCAGTGACACTGCCCTCTACAGATAAGATGCTGAACAACAGCTCACTCTGGAGCTGGGCTACCGTGAGTCGCCGGCGATGGCGTAGGCTGCAGCCCCTGCTGCAGTGGGTTGCCATGGGCTACCATGTGTAGCCAGCAGCCGCCGTGAGCCCCCCAGAAGCCAGCGACTGATCTGCCTCACCCAGGAAGAGCGCAATGATGGTG
>NW_017732415.1:371530-373061 GCF_001890085.2 Hipposideros armiger | reverse complement strand
CAGGAAGAGCGCAATGATGGTGCCAACTTGGGCCAGTGAAGCAACGTCCTCCACAACTAGACTGAAGAACAAAAGGACAGACTTGTCTGTTCCCCTTCCCCCAATACCCCAGCGCTGTTCCCATCCCCCAATTCCCCAATAAAAATCTTTAAAAAAAAAAAAACCAAAAAACTAAAGTCCTTAGGTGCAGAATTTACTGTTAGCACATAACTAAATAGCCTAGGAAGCCCTGAGACACAGAAAAAAAAACTCCTAAATGTTCCAAGGAAAATACCTTTAGAAAAGGGAGGGAGAAAAAGTGAAATTTGCATCTATCATATCGTATATTTCACTAAGAGGAAGGGTTGTGAGGCCACAGCTGGGCATTCTAAGGCAAGTAATCTCTGTGCCTCAGTTTCCTCATAGGTACAATGAAGCTGATAATAGTATATACCACATAGGGTTTTTATGAAGATTAAATTATGAAAAGTATATAAAGTATTTAGAAGATAGAAGAGTACCTTTTCATAGTTTGTATCCATTGTCATTATTAGATATAAAATCATTTTTATAAAAAAGTTATTTATATAATGTCAGGCATTCTGTTATTAATCATTTAAAATAATTTCTACATGAAAAAGTTACTAATGCATTTTTCAAACTATCACTACTCCTGGAAATAATAGCTTTAAAATAATGAAACGTAAGCACTTAACATAAGAAAATAATTGTTTTCAGTATGCTGTGTAGCCAAAAACATCAAAATTTAAAATAAGCACTGGATAATTTAAATTGAGGAGAGCTAGACAATGCAAGGCAAAAAAAAAAAAAAAACACCCCAGGAAACTGGAATATCACAGTACTGGGCCCCTTTTCATATTTTCCAAGGGTTACAATGTTACAGAAACTGCTCCTCTGAAAAGAACTGAATGTGTCAATATTTAGGTATGAAAAATGAAAAGAAACCTTTTGTTACTCCAAGAAAAACTTTCTGTTGACTTAAGTCCCTGGCTAAGCACAATTTACCAGATTGGTACATTGGTGCACAGTAAATTCGACCTTACCCTCCTGGGTCAGATTTCTTACTCTCCACACACACTCAAACACATCTAAGTATAGAAAGTGATGCCTGACCATTTTCTACTTCTTTTATGAACATGAATGTGGTGATGCATGCATAGTATCTTTTGGGGCTCAGTAAGATATATGACACTGGTCATTAAAAATATGTTAAACTGTATAATGCAAAATTTCAGGCAAGAGAAGAGCAGCCTATTATTTTAAGTAATCTCATGGATTTAAATGTTATATAATAGAGATTGGGTGTCATATCTTGGTAATTCCCATGATGTGAAATGTAATCCTTTCTAATATGACATAAAATAGCATCACTAAGTTTAAACATTAGTTTATCTATGGAAATAACATTATTTTTAATAGCACTATGATTGTTTTACTCATAAAACTAGACATCTTCACAGATGTAGGTGAAAGTAAAAAGTTATTTTATAGGGCCGACCGAGTGGTGCGTTGGTTAAGAACTGGCTTGGGA
>NW_017732415.1:340001-371385 GCF_001890085.2 Hipposideros armiger | reverse complement strand
GTGGGTTGCCATGGGCTACCGTGTCCAGAAGCCGGCGACTGATCTGCCTCGCCCGGGAAGAGCGCAATGATGGTGCCAACTTGGGCCAGTAAAGCAACGTCCTCCACAACTAGACTGAAGAACAAAAGGACAGCAGCTTTTCTGTTCCCCTTCCCCCAATTCCCCAGCGCTGTTCCTATCCCCCAATTCCCCAATAAAAATGTTTAAAAAAAGTTATTTTATAGCTTGGACTCACTTCTGGGTAAAAGAGTTTATTGAATGGATTTTAATTTCATTTAATTTTAGCATAAAACAGAACTTCATTTAATTTTAGCATAAAACAGTGTTATAACGGTAACAATGCCAAGTGTTTTTACTTATTATATTTATTATATTTATTCTGATTTAATTTTTTTTTCGATTTGTAAGTTAAAATTACCGAGTGCATATCTAAATATATGCGTAGAGGAAAAACAAATAGACAAAACTTTAGAGCTCTAAAGATTATACATGCCAACTCCATTTTGAAATGAAATTGAGGCTGTTGGGACTCGCTCCTACTGCAAGGTCCTGTATTTTCTCTCATAATGCCTTCGTTTCCAAGCAACAGTCCACCTCATTTATTTGAGATGGGCATGCACTCAACAGAGATTAATTAAGTACTTAGTATAAGCCAGGTTTTTTTGTTCCACAGCCAGGAAATACACCCAAGAACCCTAGACTTTAAAGAGCTTAAGTTTGAAAGAGGACATACTTGAGCACACATCATTGAGTGTGACAAGTTGTCCTCAGCGTTTTATTAGAAGCGTGCAGCTACCAATCATGGAATTCTTAATTACATCTGAAAGGGCGGGAACAGGGAGGGAGTGTGAAGCTTAAAGTGAGCATCCAAAAGTGAAAAGGTATCGGTAGGTAATATAGGAAGACACTGTGAGTAATGAGAATGGCTGGAGCACAGGGTTTGAGTAAAACAAAAGAGAAGCGTGGGAGATGGAAGTAAGCTCTATGAAAGGACGCAGGAGTGGAATCACAGATGAATTTTTTTTTCTTTTTTAAAGCAATGGTGATAAAATGTTGACTTAACTTTGTTTCTTATCTAAAAAATGCATAACACTATTCCCTTACTCCCAGCTGCAACCAACGCAGTAGTATCTGTGACAGAAAAGGCCATTCTGCATTATTCCCCTGAAAAACTCCATCTTTGTGTTGTTATTTCCATCCCTATCCGCAACCATGCCAACGCAGGCATGCTCCTCTCTCATTCAAAGCATTAGGAACTCTCACTGTCAATTTGGACAATCACATGTGTTACTCATCTGCCTAATGACTGCCCTGGACTCTTTCTTGAACCACAGAACCTGCAGAAACCTCTAGTCTCAGTCAGACTGTGATGAGTCCCATGGCATCCTCCTATCCCTGTTAACAATAGATTCGGGTCTTATGAATTCTTACTTAGAGTCTTTATAACCACTCTATATCTCTGCTTGCAGAAGTAAACTCTTTTCCCCACAAATCTCAAAAATATTTTCCCCACAAATAAAAAAAAATGTCTGTCTTTAAATTTTATCGGACAGGATTTTCTTGAGAACATTTTAGCTACAAATAAGTTCAGAGAGGTCTTTGACCTCTGCCTAGAACTTGGTTTCGAAGCAAAACCAATCAATGTCGTCATGCAAGTACTATGTTGGTAGTTTGTCTCCCAAAGGCAAAATCAAACAAACCAAAAAACCTCTTAAATAATGAGTCATCGCTGAAGTGTTTAAATAAAAGCAGCTTAATCTAATATTTTGCTTCTGTTTCTCATGGTACATACACTTAAGAAAAGTAAAGCAGTGGTGTTCTTTTCTTGCAGGACATGTTATTAAAGATGGCTGAGGAAGCCTCACATATCTTACAGGAACACATTGCAGATGTCAACACAGCAGAATAAAATGACTTGGAATATACACAATTCTTCCAACTTTCGTATTCATGTAGTTTCTGAGATATTTTCTTCAGATATCACTAATTGTTCGATGAGGGAGCCTTAGTAACATTTTCATGAGCATTATTCTCTCCATGATGATTTGGACGCAATCAATTGAGAGAAACATGTGCTTTTCTTTCCAATTAAAGCATCATTTTTTTTGTGTTTTTTTTAACAATTGCTAATTATACATCTGTGGTTGTTTATCCTCAACAGATAGGCATAGTATTGTCACCCCGTGATACGCAGGTGTAGCTTTTCAACTTTATGTGGTGCTAAGAGGTGACACTTCCCTCCAATAAGTATGAGCAGGCTCACATAATATATAAATGTTGCATAGAGATGAAATATTGGAAAGGTAGAAATTAAAGGTGACATGAGATTTTACGTCTGAGTAAATGAGAATAGGGAGTCTTCCCTGGCAGTGAGATTTACTATATATTCCTATATAGCCTGTCAATTACTGAGAAAAGTCTTGATGTCTCCCATTATAATTATGGACAGATCAATTTCTCCTTTCAGTTCTGTCGCATTTTGCTATGTACATTTTGAAGCTCTGTGACTAGTCCATTCAAATTTAGAGTATTTATGACTGTTAGAGAGCCGCCCCCTTTTTCATCATATAATACCCCTTCTTAGTTCCGGTAACTTCCTTGTTCTGAAGTCTACTGTGTCTGAAATTAACACGAATTTTAGTTCCGTTTTCTTTTTTTAAAAAAAATAGGGTCTGTATGTTCTATCTTTTCTATCAGTTTTCTTTTAACCAATCTATGCCTTTAATATTAAAGTGAATTTCTTATATAGACAGCCTAAGGTTGGGTCTTGCTTTTTCATTTCATTTGACAATTTCTGTATTTTAATTGGTACTAATGGATTGCTTATATTCAATATTGATAAGGTTAAATTAAAATAGCATCTTGATAGCTGTTTCCTATTTTTTTCTATCCTTTGTTTCTTTTTCCTCTTTTTCTGCCTTTTTTGGTTACTCCATATTTTTGGGTAGATCCTTGTTTCTGTCAGGTATTATATAACCCTTCTGCCTGAAGATCTTCCTTAACATTTTTCACTGAAAATCTACTGGCAATTAATTCTCTCAGTTTTCGTCTGTCTGAAAGAGTCTTTATCTCTTTCAGTTTTGAAGGATAATTCAGTAAGTTGCCAATGAATACTGTGGTACAGGAGTGAGAAAAGGCACATGAGCAAATGTCAGTTTTCTGCTATGTCACAAACATTTCTGCTAGCAAACAATAATTATGTTGCATTAAACATTAACAATCCAATTATCAATAAATACTGTCTCAGCAAATTAAAATGGTTGAGTTCATGAGCACTTGTTCATTCTTGCCCATGCAATGCTGTTTTCTAGTTATTTGTTCAAATGCCTATTGCTTTATTAGAAAGTACATTAATTATTCATGATATAATCTTTCTTCTATATTTTTTGTAGTTTATACTAGAGTTTTAGGAGGAATCAAAACCAGGACACATATAGTTCAATATTCAGTTTCAATTCAAACTTACTTTTACTTGTTATATTTATTGGAGATGATCATAATCTTTTGAAGCTTTAAACCAGCTTTATTTTTTAAAAAGTTTGTACTTCTATAACTACATGTGTTATGGATATAATAACCTTATAAGTGAACAACATATTTGTGGGTTTGTATTCTTCCTGGGCCAGTTAGTTATCAAGGTTTCATTGCCTGATAACTGAGTTTTGTCTTTTTGATACAAAAGAAACCAACGCTAGAAAATGTACCCGAACATATTAAATGATATTCCCATGGTATAATAAATAATTAGGGTATTTATCTTCAAAGTTCCTCAATCAAAGATAAAATTTACTCCTTCACTCATCACATAATTACTCAGCACCTTCTATACACCAGAGCCTGATAATACATCAGAAAACAAAACAAATAAGTCTGGCATTCATGCCACTTACAGTGTATTCTAGAATACTGAGGGTAAAATCATTCTATCTTTAGGAATTAATAAACTTCACAAGGTAATGCAGAGGCACTTGAAAGGTATCAGAACAGATTCTGTGAAAGGGGTTTGTAAAGTGAGTCAAGATCGTCCCTCTCATGACTTTGATGCTCTGTCAATGCAAGTTGGTTTGAGTTTTCTTCTTATAAAATGATGTGTGTAATTGGGCATAAAGTTAGATGTACCATGACACTCTTGTATGCATCATCACAATTTCCTTGTCAAACTTAGCTTGGCTAGAAGAAATAGGGAATAATTTTTCATTTGTTTTCTGTTGTCCTTACCCAGAGAGGGTCCACCTAGTTTATGAAAATGAAACTGTTTGTTTGTTTTTTTCATATGAGTTTGCATGGACAGTTCACGTTGCCACCTCGAATCATTCAGAAGCAGAGACAATTTCCACTACCTCACAGTTTCTGCTTATAATTTATGAAGCAGACAGAATTTTGTTTGATTTCCCTAAGAAGCTTCACTGAACCTGTAGGTTTCAGAGGAACATTTATTTTTTACTGGAACGCTGAATAAACACAATTTTACAGTTTTAACAGGAAACATTTATCAAATCCATTGAGTTAAAATAGTGAGCCAATTCAATGGAATATTTATGTGCTTGCTTCTTTCTTTTAAATTTAACCGTGTCAATAACATTTCGGGATATGGATTAGGCTACAGATACTAGACTACACAGAACAAAATGATGATCCATTGAGTCGAAGATGTTGACATTTGTTCAAATCTATGCTATTAAGTATGTTTGTGTTTCTAATCTCCATTCAATTTGTTTGGCTGATTTGATTTTGGCACGTCTTCTTAAATACTGTATGCTTTATTTTGACCAAATAGATCAAGGAAATAACTTGGGATGTTATATAATTTAGGAAAACGTTTATAAGCACTTGATCATTCTTGGGTTAAAATAAAATTTTAATGAATTTTCAGGAAATGTTTTTATCTTCAAAACTGTTTTAAACATCATAATTGATAACTTACAAAACTTGTACCATTCAAATAAAAAGTATAGCCTGATAATATGATGTAAAAAAGTTGCAAATAGATCTCAACCAACTCTTTAAAACGTAGATACTTCATGAATGGTAGGTCCTAATTCTTTTTCCAGTTCCCTTGGAACATTATTAGCTCTTTTGAGATGAATGAAACGTAAAGACTGCCCTTTCTGATAAGGCAGAAACACATGGTAATACATGGAACAGTTTTACAGTATTCATTTTTTCATTTTCTTTTTGCTCTTTGTATTCTGGTCAAAGTGAGTTAATGTGGACACAGGATGGGGTTTGCTCTGGGTGAAATAATTAACATACTCAGAAACTCTTAAAAGGTCATCTCAGATAGATTTATAATTGTTTTTAACATCAGTAAAAGCACTTTTTAGGAGCAGCAATAAGCCATTAGTTTGGGACACTATACGGATCCAGTAGTATTGAATAGAAATAAGAACATGGATTATGTAAGTTTAGGTCAAGTTGAAGAAACAGGATCGAAGATGGCCATGAAATGAGCTGTGCCTAAAGCAGATACCAGAAAATCCATGAAGACATGGGCAAGAGTATGGAAACATATCAACACGTGACCTTAATTCCAGATTATTAATCACACAATACCTTCTCTATGCCAAGTACTCTCCTAGAAACTGCCATACCGAGGTGAGATGCACAAATGGGACTGGCTCTCAAGAAACTGACATTTTATTGACTAGAGAGTTTTCATATCCCAGCAGAGGTTAATAACTATGGTGCTTGTCAAAATTGGACCACATCAAGCATCATGGTCAATATAAATTAGACACTAGTAAGTGAATGCTTGTGTAGTGTCTCACATTATAAAAATGAAAACAAAATGGAACAAATGGGGAAAGGTCTCCTTTTTCACTAAGTGTATTACATTAATAAATTTTCTTTCCATTTACTTCAGGAAAAATCCTAGTCCATATTTTTGTTTCTTCTTCTTCATCTTTCCAGGATCCAAATTAGCAGCTTCTCTCTTTAATATCATTATATTCTGCTTAGTTTCTGCAATTAAATGCAACTATTTAGTCTTCCTGCCTCCAATCTTGTCCATTCTAGTTGATTCTAAAAATTGAAGCTAGGCTAATCTTTCCAACACATATACCAAATCTGAAAAGATGAGTCACACAGACTGGGAGAAAATTTTGGCTAAAGACAAATATGTAAGAAGATCAGCACTTGGAATATGTAAGGTTTGCTAAAAACTTGATAATAAGAAAAGCGAAGACCCCAATAAAATATGCAAAAAATGTTAAGACACTTCACCAAAGAGATATAGGGATGGCATCTAATAGCATCTATATTAATGTTAATGATATCCAAATTAAATATGGAAAGAAAATAAGAAAAATTTGGGTCTCAATATTATTAGTCATTAGGAAAATGCGAATTAAAACCACAATAAAGTACTTCTACATAGCTGTTAGAATGACCAAAATCAAGAAGACACCCAAATAGAATGGATACAGTACAAGCAGAGCTCCTATGTAGACATTACTGGTATGAACGCAAAAATTGTATCTACCATGGCACAAATAATACACAAATGATTTAAGTACAAAATGTATCAATATAAACAGACATTTAAAGGCATTTCATAGTTACACATTCCCCAATGAGTTTAACGCTAATAATATTCTTGAGAATGGTTTACGTAATAATTTTCTGATGGGCTTAAACTGTTAAAGCTCTTGAGGCCCAGAGGAATTATTTGAGAGTCAGGGCACAGTTATTTAAAAGGCATGTGTTTGTGTGTGTTGACCTGTAAGTATTGGGCACAATAGAATGCAAGTAAATCAAATCAATGTGTTTCTCAGGGTGAGCCAGCTTGGTCACCTAAAGAAAAAAGGTAAAACAAATTGAGTGCTTTATGTCAACAGGGTCTACCAAGCAAGGTTACAAGCATGTATGGCTGAGACACCTCACGGTTATAAAACAAATTCCTAAAGGTTCAGGTTTATTGTTTCACACGGAGTCACTGTAAGACCTTGTGAATCCCACAGGGAGCCTTTTATTTCAAATCAATGTTGGAGTTGTTTGAAGAGAACGCTTTCTGAACCAATGTTCAAGCAGTTAGAAAGAATCATAGGTATTTGAAATAAACTTCTAAGGAGCTTTTCAAAATCTGAATACATAACATCTACAGACACACTATCGAGTTTAGCTACACATCATTAACACCTATTGCGATTAAGGATTGTCATGGACTTTGTAGGAAAGCAATTTTATTTGTACAATATAGATATTTAAATTTGTACTTGAGGCAGATACTTAAGAAGTCTACATGTTCTGGAAATTTAACCCAGACATAGAAAAGGATGGAGCAAAATTGCATTTGGAATTTACCACTTATTTACAGGTACGTATCGTGGGTGGTTAGACATAGTTTGAAAAATGGTAATATGAATGATCAAAATATTTAACTACAATAATATATACACATCTGTGATTTAATATGAACACATAGAGATAATAGGATAGGATGTCTGTTCTCCAGATATCATTCTCCAATAAAGATGTTTAGAGTTATTTCTTGTTTTGAATAACTAGTTAAATACTAGCTAAGGAGGTTGACCACTTACAAATATTCTACAAAAATCAGAGTAATGAGCCAAAAATTTGCCTCAGCCTTTGAAGCCCAATTTAATTTGTTCAAGTGTCTCCTTGTGCCTAACTATGAAATCATTTCTGCGTGTCCAACTGTAACATTGCAGGTTCACAATCATTCTGCTTTTGTTGATGTCAATCCTGAATGCTGACATGAGATTTCCCTGAACCCATGCTGGATGAATATCTCACCTTAATTTTATTTCTCCGCCTTTATACATGATTTAAGATGTTCATGAGATATTGAACATTTTATAATAATATGTCTAACATGTAACGATGCTTAGGAAGATGGGCAATAATAGAAACACTCATGTACACAATACAATGGGTTTTTTGTTTTGTTTTGTTTTTGGCTTACACAACAGAAATGCATTATCTCAGGATTATGGAGGCCAGAAGTCTGACATAAAGGAGTTGGCAGGGTTGTTTCCTTCTGAGGCCTGTGAGGGAAGGGTCTGTCCCAGGCCTCTCTCCTTGGCCTGTAGATGGCCGTCTTCTCCATGTATCTTCACATCATCTTCGATCTGTGTATCTCTGGGTCCAAATTTCCCCCGCCTAATGTGGTTTTCCTTAGTCTGTGTGATCCAAGAGGGGTTCTTTAGACTCACCTCTGTGTTCTAGGATTTTCACTCTGGTGTCTTGCTTATGGGTAGCTGTCCATCAGTCATTTTGTGAGGGGGGCTAACATCAGGAACGATCTCTGTAAGCATCTTGATGACCTTTCTCCGCATAGTTTAAAGGTAGACCATTGTCCATGTTCTCGATCCACAACATCGCTCCTTGCTTTTCATTAAGGTATAAGCACATACAAATGCAAGACTCAAGAATACAATGTTCAGATCTTCCTTGATTTACTGTGAGGCGTGAGGACAAAAGTGATCAAAACAACAGTTTTTTTATATTTCCTGAGTAATAAAGATAAGAAGCGGAAAATGAAATTAGGTTTTATGATATGGAGGAGGCTTTTGTTTTTTAATTAGTTCAGATACGCCTGGGTGATGAGTACTTAGTGGTAGAATGAGAACTTTTTGTCCATTTTCTTCATTAGATATGTAAATGATGAGAAAATCTGTGTATTTAAATGGAGAGATAAAAACAAAAGGAGCTCTGTAATCGCATTGTTGCTCAGTTCTTTAAATGCTTTTCAAATTACATTCCAGGTAACATTGTAGTTTCTCATAAAACCTATTTTTAATGTTATATCAGCTGACAACTTGATTACTTCCTCCTTCGGTTTTATTGATAGCAAGGAATTGGAAATGACCCAACTTTCAAAAAGATTTGTTACTTTGACATGAAAATCAATCACATACTCAGTTTATAGGAATTTACCTAAAAGCCTTTGCTAAGACTTTTCAAAGGACTATTAATTATTCCTTTTAATTCATTCTCAACTTGGAGGCAACCTGTTTAACCTGATATATTAAAAAAATATATTAGAATAAAATAGAATTCGTTTCAATATACCCTTGTCAGTGCAATATACATTTTAATAATTTTTTAAAATTTTATCTCATGTTTTAAATATATTTGAGTGAAAATTGTGTAGTCATAGGTTAACTCATTTAGTTTATGGGAAATGGTCATATAGCCTAATGGGCAAAGTCAACCCTTGTGAAATCAGCAAAATGAGATTGACTTTCTGTTAGAAAGTAACGAGTAGCGTTGAACTTCTAAACTCCGAGTCTAAGATAGATAGATTCCCTGGCGTTATTTTGTGGTCTGAGTAATAGAAAGGGTCACACTAGGAGCATTTCTTTAATGGTCATTCGTTGTTTCTCTGTCTCTCTCTGCCTCTCTGCCTCTGTCTCTCCTTTTCTCTTCTCCCGCCCCTCCCCTTTGTATCACAGGATTCCCCCCAGGGGTGGAACATCAAGGCAAAAGTGAAAACAAACAAGCAAACAAACAAACAAAAAAACATAAAAAGAGGAGACCATCAATGATACTTTTGCCTCAAGTGTATTCCCAGCCACAGAAGTTTTATGAAAGAATAGACATTGAATTTAAAGGTCTAGAATTTTTTTCTCTTCAAACTCCTTGTGTTTACATAAGACTTAAGCAGTGTGTAAGCTCTTAGTGTTTACATATGCCAGGTGGACGGTGATTGGTGTGAGACAGGGTTTTATTTCTCTTTCTTTTTCTGTCTTTACAAGCAATTGAGGTATCAACATGTATTGAACAGGTGCCAGCGGCCTGTGTTTGTAGCTGGGTATATGATCAGGTTTCCATTTGTTATGCATGTGTATGCTTCAGGGATCTCCATATAGTTCCGATGTTCTTCCCTGCATTAATACCGCATGGTCATTACCATGGCTTTGTAAAAATGCTTGTATATAATAGGGCAAAGCAATAACTTTCATCCTCCCCTTCTTTTCACCTCCCCTTTCAGAAGTTCAAGTTCATAGCTATTTTCTTATACTTAAACTTTCCACTAATTCTCTTTTTAGATTTCTCATATACTTATTATTTTAATTTCTTTTGAAATGAAATTTACTTGGGTGACATTGGTTAATAAAAATATACAGATTTCAAGCGTACAATTCTGTAATCGCTCATCTGTATATCGCATTGTATGTTCACCACCCAAAGTCAAATCTCCTTCCATCACCATATATTTGACCCCTTTTACCCTTTTCTACCTCCTCCTCACCCCCCTTCCCTCTGGTAACCACTATACTGTTGTCTGTGTCTATGGGCTTTTGTTTGTTTATCTTGTTTGTTTGTTGCTTTCAGTTTTATATTCCAAATGAGAGAATCAGATGATTCTTGACTACTGCCATCAGACTTATTTCACTTAGCACGCTATTCTCAAGATCCATTCATGTTGTCACAAATGGCAGTATATCATCTTTTCTAATTAAATTTCACCCTTACTTTGTGAAGATCGACAAAAATACCATTATGAGATTTTAGTGGAATAAGACAGAATTTTATGTCAATTGGAAGTTATGTTTATGATATTGAATTTTCTGTTTATGAATATGTTTGTCTCTCCATTTATTTAGGACCTTGTTAGAGTTTTACATTTTATAATTTTTTTTTATAACGGGTTACCATAGTTTTCAGCTTTATGCCTAAGCAGCACGCCTTTCTATTGCTATTTTTAATGGTAATTTGTTTGTAAGCACCTACTAACAGAAATTGTGTGCTAGGCTCCTTTTATATGTCTCAGCAAGTCTGGAAGATAAGTATAATTTTCAAATTTTTAAGTTTTATAATTGAGCTAGTTTGTTCTCAGAGAAGTTAAGCTACTGTTTAATATTAACTGAAGGGTAGAGTATGGTTTTGAACATGGGACTATTTTCTAAAGCAGTGTCCTTGACTACACCTTATTTCTAGAGAAACTTAAATATATATCGAGGAGACCAAATGTGAGCAAATTACAATGCAGTATAAATGGTGTTAAATGCAGGCTTATAATAGTATAATTAAAACCCAGAGGAAGAGAAAATCAATACCTTTTTCCTTGCTTACACTACAAGATATTTATATTAGATATATAACACACTACGTATTTTATAATATATAATTATATAACATATAAGTTTAATTTACATAATTATGTAAATATATATTATATTACTACTATATTATAAATATGTTAGGTTTGCTTCTGCCTACCTGAGGTTCTATGAACCTGTCAGAAATTCTGCTTCTCTTTCTAATATCCTAAACTGTCTTGTATTATTTGTGAGAAAACTCAGAGGACATATGCACAGAAAAGCCCTGAATAGCCTGCTACCATTCCTTTTTAACTTAGTCACTTTAACTGATTTCCTCACTCACTATGTATAGGGACAACAGTCCTTGTTTTCGTTATTTGTAAAGATTTCTTGTGGGACCCTCACATTACCGGTGTCTTTGTTTTGTCTTACAGGTGCTTCAGTGAAGGGAGCATAGAAGGGGCTGTTCAACAACCAACGCTTAGGTGACTTGGTGGGGTGTTGGTAACGGTAACCAGGTCATAACCACACAGTTACGGTCTCAAGGGAACTAGGAGACATGATTTTTTTAGTAGCACATTTAGTGTGTGCATACATGCTCAATTTCTTTCTGAATGATCTCTTCGCCTACCCTTTAGTCTTCTTGCCTTTTATTTTTCTGTTTTTATTTCTCTGTTTTTCCTTCTTATGCCCTTCACCTTCTTATCTAAATCATGTGATCTCCACGAGCCTTTGTGGGGTTCCTAGCTGCTATCTAACGCTCTATGCCAGGTCAGGTAAAGGTGAAAAATACTGATCTCACATGGTCCTTGCAACACAGGAATTTCTAATCTAATGTCTATGGTGAAAGATGCTTTGCTTACAAAAGTGGAAATCAATGTGGAAAGCAGTGATGGAAACAAGAGGTAGGAGCAGACATGAGCAGTCAACAAAGAAGAGATGAGTTCCTGGCGTGGGAATCGGGAAGACGGGGTAGGAAGATGGCTCTCAGTCTCCCCTCTAAGTGATTATAGGATCTGGGGAGGTGTGGGCAGCAAAGAGGGTAGGTAGTGTTTCCACCGCCACCCCTTGTCTTCTTGTTTTTTGGGGTTTTTTTATGCTGGATCAGTTATGTCAGTTCTCAAGCTAATGATGGCCTTGGGGAACTGACTGCAGAGGCACTTTTCTCTCCCAACAGCTTGCATCGAGTTCAGACATGTGCTTACAAAAATCACATCTAAAGTAGTTTTCATGGCCACACAATATTCTCGTGCAATTGTTTAAAATAATCTAGACATAACAACTTCGTCAAAAAAGGTGTAATGCTAGCAACTCTATTTTACTCCTAATACAAACTCAAGGAAATCATCATGTTCTCCCATTCACGCGTTATTATTTTGATCAAATTTAATGTTAAATTCTCTTTCACACTCATTTTATTATATTAAAAAATCACCTATTTTTCTGCCACATTTTGTCTGAACAATAATAATTTTTTTCATGTCATAATACCTCATAACCAAAATGCTTTTCTCCAAAAGAAAGAACAGGGTCAGTTGTCTGGCTAGCTTAGCTCTCATCTTTCTAAGGGTTATCTGATACCAATCCATTTTTTTTTCAGTAATGAAAATCTCAAAAGAAATTTCTTTCTTGGGATCTTTCACACATTCTCAGTCTGTTCAAGAGTTCATGAAAAATGCATTGTTCACAAAGGAAAAAAATGACTGTAAAAAACATTCTGAAGACTATCAACCTCTCTTACAAACTAAAATAAATAAGTAAACATCATTGTCACAGTTTATTACACTTTTTAAAATCTTGTTTAAACTTCATAAGACTGCAATTTAAACTCTCCTTCAACCCTATACTTTCATAAACCAAAAGCATCATGTCCCACCCCTCCACTCCCAATTTCTGGATATTGATAACAGAATGGTAATTTGGATTTCTTTTCCCTATAGTAATGACATTTTTGCTTGGGGATTTTGATTTTTTTTCTTTACATTCTTGGTGTAGGGGGTAAGTGGATGGGTTACAGAAGGAATATTAATAAGAAATGTTGTGAACATAAAACATAATCTCTGTTTGGAAATTTCTGTGAAATATAGAATACGTGTCTTGGAATAGTAAATGTTGTTGAACAAAGTTTCTCATAATCTTTCTGTGTTCTTTGCTTAAGGTTACATTGGTCTGAAAGTGGGTGCCCTATGTTATTATAGGCACATTTCTATTAAGGTGTATAAGGAATACAATTGTGGGAAACATTCACAACACATCTATCAAACATGATAACATAAACTTGAATAACAGAGTTTAATCACAGAAGCAACTTTTTACATATTTTTATCTTCTCGGGTTTTTCCTGATATTAAGATAGTTCTTCAAGTGTTACTACTACAAAGGTGATTTTTATGAAGCCAACTTTTCTAGGCCTAGGTCTATTTTAAAATGATCTAGATATCATTGAAATTCACATTGCAATGGACTGAGATAGCCTATGACTTAGATACAGTGACTGATACCTTTAAAAAAACAAAAACAAAACAAACCACCGAACATAAGTCTAAAAGTGGAATGTATTTTATATAGCACTATGACATTTTTTAAGATTCATTATCTTACTTGATGTAAACTATAGATAATAATAAAATGTTAAGGCAATTTTATAGCTAAGGAAGCCAAGGCTGGTTGAGAGGCAGTTGATAAGCCTCTTACATTTTTGCATCTCGCGAGGCTCTCTATTTTTTTTTGTTCCGGATCATCTTTTCAAGGGTGTCTGTATAGCACAAGCAGGTTTTACTGAAGTCCGTTTTAAAATATTGGAGTTTCCTAAGCTGGGGGTTCCACCTGGGGCGCTCTGTATCACAGGGAAACGATGCAACTATAGGTAACAACATCCTTTGTCTCTGATCCAGGGGTATCATGTCATTTGCTGGCATCTATGAAACTGTAGAAAGCTTCCTTTTTAGCTTGCATGTCACGTAAAATATCCTGTCCTTTACAATTTTTAATAAGGCTCAGAGAAAATAGGTGGCAGTAATAACTGGACATGAATGAGAGTTAATACTATCTATATTAGCATCATGTTGTTATAATGCATTATTATTTAATTTCTTAGAACTATTTTTTTCTTAAATGTTGCATATCCCGAGGAAATTAGTTTTTGCACTAATAGTAGTTAGTGCAAAAATTCCTTATTTACTGGCTGTAAAATACTGTCTTTAAATACTGAGTTATAGTTGTAAGGTTGAATGGCATATAATTCATTGACAATGTTTAGTGATTAACTTTTTACAAAAAAATTTAAAATGATGATAAAAATGAAAATAAACATGATCATTTCAAGTAGGGGTTTTCATATACTTTCATACAGCCTGTTTTGTTTTGTTTTCATCTACTTCAACTTATGCCTCAAATTTTATTCTTAAAATTTTTTTATGCCAATACTGTTTCAGAAAATATGTGAAGTTAAAGAACCTAGTGTCAATTTTATGCTTTTCCCCACTTACTACCATACCATAAACATTTTAATATGTTATTAAAATGGTTATTAAAAGTTATTTAACTGGTGTACATTATTCGATCAATTGGATACATAATAATTTATTTAGCATTTCTTTCTTATTGGAAATTTTATCTTTTCTATTTTCTACCATATAGATAATATGGTGAAAATCACTTCTGTGCTTAAATCTTCATTCACAAATATTGTAAAATGATAGATTTCCCAGAAGTAAAATTGCTGCTCAAATCTGAATATAGTTAAGGATGCTGATTTATATTGTTTCACATTTATTCGGCAACCTTGTACCATTTAACCTTTAGTATTAAAAAGCATCTCAATAATATGGTAGGTGAAAAGTTGAGGTTACACTTGGCTTTATTTGGGTTTTTAGTTTGTTGAGGTTAAATATGAAAAGTGTATTAGTCATTTATGTCTATTTTTTTCAAATTGTCTGCCTGTGTTTTTCCAACTGTAATGTTATTCCCATTCTCTTCACTGTGATCACTCCTCTCTCATCTGACTCCATAAATTATTAAAGAGGAAAAGGAATTGCATATGAAATAAACCCCATTTATTCATCACTCGTCCCTGAACATTATGTATATTTCATGTTCAGATACTTTTACCTAGCATAATGTCTGTGAAAATCATTCATGTTATTGCATATGTCAGTATTTTGTCATTTTTGATTGTTGAGTAGTCTACAATGTGTGTGTGTGTGTGTGTGTGTGTGTGTGTGTATATATATATATATATCATTTTTTCCTGTATTGATGATCATAACATTAACATTATAATAACTAGTGATAATTAATTATTTGAAGCTTACTGTTGACAATTGTGTAGTTCCAAAAAAAAGGTAATTATCTTTAGTTCTATAATTCTTTAATCCTGAAACTTGGTTTTATTCTTGAGTCTTCATCTGTCAGTGAGCAGAACGTTTTCTAACTCAAGACACAGAGACATTCCCACTTTTCAATTCCCTTTTGGGCAAATTATCAATTCAAAATTCATAGGTAAGGCCTCCTTCCAAGGCAGATGTGGAACAGGTTTCCTTACAGCCCATTATAAAATATAGGAGCTTCCTAAGCCAGGAGCCCCTGAGCTACAAAGCAAACCCACTGTACGTGTAGCATCCACCTGGGCCACAGTGCGTCACAGGGGAAACAATGCCACTGGGAGTAACAAAGGCGTTTGTTTCTGACCCAGGGGTCTCGTGTCATTTGCTAGCATCTATGACACTACTGAGGGTTTACATGGAACTCTCTACTGCTTGCTGTAGATCTAATGGTTGTGCCCCTCACCCCAAATTTACATGTTGATATCTAATCACCAATATGAGGGAATCTGAAGGCAGGGCCTTTGGGAGGTGATTAGGGATGACATAGTGTCCTTATCAAAGACACCCCAGAGAACAATGCTGTCTCTTCTGCCATCTGAGGTTACAGCAAAACATGTGGCTGTCTATGAAACAGGAAGTGGGCTCTGACCAGACCGTGAATCTGCCAGTATCATGACTTGGTCTTCCAGACCCCAGAACCATGAGAAATCCATTTCTGTTGTTTAGAAGCCACCCTATCTATGGCATTCTGTGACAGCAGTTTGAATGGACTAAGACACTGCTTAATTTTTACTAGCAAAGAGGCCTCATGCAATCCTAAAGGTTTCCAATTAGCAGAGCCACTTAAAACTGGGTAAAGGGCAGGCTTAGCAGATAACCCCTATAAAAGAGCAACACAAGATAATGCTGTCACACACAGTAGCCATTCCAAATACACATTCCGAAAAAGGCTACTGAATCCCTGAAAAAATCTCTCCAGCACACACACTTTGCAGTGTGTAACTTTACACTATATTTGTTCTCTCCAACATGGCATCTTGAATGGATGCAGTTTCAAATTAGAACCTTGTAGCACTGTGTCTATCTTATATAATATTTACTGTCCACTGAACTCCAGTATCTTAAAATTCTAAGTTAACGCATTATCACCTGTACGTCACTTCAGTCAAATAATTGCACCTTTTCTAAGGTCCCCTGAGAGTGGCACTAATTTCTGCAGCTCTGCAGGAATGAGGTATGTTTCCGGCTTAGTAGAGTGAGAAAATCCCAAAAGCTTCTAACTTAGTTTCTTCTATTATATTGGCCAATTCTCCAAGGGTTAGAGAGCCAATGTGGAAATTCTGAAAATTATGAAATACATCCATCTCAGCTATACATTCAGGAAATAACCACAGGACAGGTCACTACCTGACCCTACATACAAGTTCAACTTGGACCAAGACTTCATCTATCGCTTGACACCAAAAGTACCCACTTTGCCTACTGCTGCAGTAGCATTTTTGGTGTTCAATAATTTGTGTTAATTCAGAGCCAGTGTCTACTACTCTTTGAAAAGCCTCAGTATTCTTTTCTCCCCAGTGCACAGTTATTGCAGTAAATTGTCTTAAGTCCCTTACAGAGAAGACTTAGAGGAAGATTTAAGTTCTATATCATGACAATGCAGCAAACTCTCTTCCTCAAATGGACCTCAATTCTCTTTTTATGTTTAATAGACTATTTTTGAATGATTTTATGTTTAAAGAAAAAAATTACACATACAGATAATTCTCTATAGCTCTCCCCCCTCTCCCCCCCGCCCCACAGCCCTGTAGTTAACATATTAGTATGGTTCATTTATTACCATTAATTAACTAGCATTGATACATTCGTATTGACTAAAGTCCATACTTTATTCATATGCCCTTATTTTTTTTACTAATGTTTCTTTTCTGTTCCATGACCCCATCCAAGATAACACATCACAATGAGTTGTATTCCTTTTTTAGGTTTTTCTTGGCTGTGATCATTTCTCAGAATTTCCTTGTATTTGAATGACCCAGGCAGTTTCTGGGAATTTCGGTCCAGTATATTATAGGATGCCAAAACTCAGTTGGCTATATTTGTGTAGATTCAAATTTGGGCTCTTCATTCTGTCCCACTGACCTGCGTGTCTACTCTTTCACCAATACTACATGGTGGTATTGTGGTATTGTGGTTGGGTGGTATCAGTTATCTGACTTTGTTCTTGTCCAGTATTATATTGGTTTTTCTGGGTCTTTTGCAAATCCACATAAATTTTAGTTTCAGTTTAACAGTAACATAAAATAGCATGCTGGGATTTTGATTGACCTGTAGTCAACTTGTGAATCAAGTATGAAGGTATTCACATTTTAATAATATTGAATCTTCCTATCCATGAACATGGAATAGCCTTCATTTGTTTAGATTTATTTTAAATCTAGTTCAAGCAAGTTTTATAGTTTTCCACACATAGATTCTGTACATATTTTGTTAAATTTATAACTGTTTTTTTTTCTTTTTTGGTAAAAATGTTAATGATATTGAGTGGATGAAACCCCTCAGTAGATCAAACTCACTGATGGTGTTTACAATAAGGACTGAGTTTCTCAGAGACAAGATACAGTTGGGCCTTGGTTTTTTTTTTTTTGGTTTTTTTTTATTGTTAGTTTCAGGTGTACAATGACAGTCTTTTCACTGACACATTTAGATCATTCACATTTAAAGTGGTTATTGATATATTTATATTAATATCTACCATGTTTGTAACTGTTTTTAATTCACTTCACTTGTTATTTTTTATCTTCTCTAATGTCCCTACCTTCTCTGTTGTTCTAAATTTATCTTACATTGTTGTTGTTGTTATTATTATTATCATCATTTTTTTACATTGGTTAAGCAATCAAAACTCTGCTATCTCCTGGAAGAAAGCGGTACAATTTAATGAGAACCTTTATCAGGAGGATTCAAGGAAGTTTGGAGAATCACAACAGATTTCCCTCTGGAAGTGGCTGATTGATGTGAGATCTGAAGGCTTAGCAGGAGTTAACTGGATAAAGCTATGTGTGTCTGTGTGTGGGGGGATGTTAGAATATACCTGTACAGAGGCCCTCTGGCGAGAGTCAAATGATGCTATTAAGAAAATAACATGTGATGAAAACCCAAATATCAAGTACACAGGAAATTCAAAATGACCCTGGAGAGGCTGTGTTCAGAGATAAAAAAGCCAAGGAGGCCTTTATTCCAAAAGCACTGCAAAGCCTTGTGGCAGCTAAAGGTTTTAAACTATTAGGGCTTTTTTTTTTTTTGGTGGGGGAAAGGTATACTATAACTCAATTCTCATTAGTAAGAGTTCACTTTCTCAGTAGGAAGCATAAATGAGGAGCTTGTAAGAGTAGAAGCACAAAGATATATAAGGAGTTTTTTGCAACGTCCAGGGAGAGAAATGGTAGGTTGAACCTGGGTGATGACAAGGAAGCTGGAGAAAAGTACACAACGTCACAAGATGCGTGGTAGGTAAATTGGTAGATGCTATTAATAGTGCTTGGGAGAGGTTGCAGTGTGAAGGGTAATTTGTAGGCTTCAGGCCTGAAAAAAATAAATGCCGTATTTTACATCCCTGTGACTATTTCGTAACCACCAATTTGTATTTCTTAATCTCTCCGTCTTTGTACGGCACAAAGAATGTAGACAATAATGTTGCAACAGCTATGTCTAGTGCCAGATGGGTACTGGTGAAGGAGATCCCTGCATAAATGATATAAATGTCTAACCACTATTCTGTACACCTGAAACTAATATAAAATAATATTGAATGTCAACTGTAACTGAAAAAAATAATTTAAAAATATGAATGAATGCCGGTCTCATTTACTAAGAGAAACACTGAAAGAAAGCCAGTTTTGAAAGAAGAAATCCCTGAGTATGGTCTGTACATGCTGTAGGAGATACCTTTGAAATGTTAAGTTGCAAATTATCAAGGATGAAGGTGTTAACTAAAGGTTGATATAGCCCAGCACTCAGAGGCGAGGTGTAGCCTGGAGATTCCTGTGGGTTATCTATGCATTGGTGGTAGCTGATGCCAAGAGAAATTGCTAACATTGATTAGAAGGAATACAGGAAAAAGGAGGAATATCAATATATATTGGGTGGCTAAAAGAAACTGCCTTCTCTGGTTTTCACTGAGCACTTTATCTGATTCTATTTTCTCTCCTCTTAGAGCATATCAGTTAGCATATTTCTTTTAAATTTCATTTTAGAGGCTGCAAGAGATTAGTCTAGTCCTACTTAAAGCTCTCTGGTTCTGAGACCATGGCTTGAGCTGATAATTTGATAATCTGAGCTCCCTAGGACCTTGCTTCAGTCATCATTTATCACAAGCACAGGTAACTGCCTGACTCGCTGTGGTGTCAGGATACAACATAGATTATTACTATTCCATGTTCCTTAAGCAAGATAGTCAGCAAGCCCAGGACTACAACCAACCCCCAAATTCTGTAATCGAGGGGTAGTCTTCTAGGACCACTTTTGGCAGCAATTCTGCATCAGTCGTAGCCTCTCATAATTTGAACAGGCACAGATTACTAAAATACAACTTCCTATTTAAAATGGCAACACCATGTGCTGCCTAAATGTCATGGTTTACTTTCCTCCAAAATTCTCACTGCCATTAATAAAACATATATTTTATTTTTATGTGTTACATGTGCTTTATTACACTAAAATGTAAGCTCCAGAATGTCAAAGATGTTTGTCTGTTTTGTTCATTGTGTTATTTCCATCACCTGAAAAAAATATATATCAGATATATACAGAGTGCGCCAAAAAGATGTATACACATTTTAAGAAAGGAAAAAAAATCTGTATTAAAATTGTAATACTCAATATATACTGATAACAAAAGATGAACACAAGTCATGTGTATACATTTTTTAGGTACCCCCGGTATATATATGAGAGATGTTTTCATGATGAGAAATTATTCTAAGAAAAATGATATTGCCTTTACCACTGGTTTTTTACTTTAAACATTGGAAGTGTCTTTGTGGTGATGCCCAGAATTTTTCTCTACCATTTGAAAAAAGTAAAGAAGCTTTACAAAATCATTTTTAAATTATTTATATGAACGACAAAGTTGAAATGTGGTGGTAAATATCTGATGATATTGCGATGAAGGTGCACATTTAGTGAATGTTTATATGCTTTTAGCTTCACTACACAAACTAATATTTCTGACACTGAAAATTAATATGTCCTAACATCCTGCTTTAGAGAAAGTATTTTATCTGCACATTGGTTATATTTGTCTTTTCCATTTATATACTGGCCTTCTTGCCCAGGGCAAAAGGAGTGAAAAAGAGCTAGTAATGGTATTTATTACAAAAAGTAATCAACCATAAAGACTATAATTGAACTCACAAGTGTAGTCATTATATGATTAATTACTTTGGAAACTCAGCCTCCTACATATATCATAAAAATATTCAAAGGAGCTAGAACAGGGTGCTCAAAAAACGCTCTGTTTTCTTCTGCATAATCACTGCCGTCCATGGCTTGTTTTCAGTATTTTTCAGTGTCCGCCATTTTTTCCTCCCTGCTAATCCTCTATGTTAACTACTTTTTAAGATCAATGGTTTGATGATTAAGTGGTAGCAATGCTGGCATTGGCTGAGGCAAATGGTTTTTCAAGTTTTTGTCACACACGCAAAAGATTAAACGCAACAATTCATTTGGCACATTATGTGTCTATTGTTGATGGATATGTTACTGCACTCATTCCTAATATTTCTATAATGCTTCAGTTTTGTAGGCTATATATCATTTTTTTCCTCCTCAAGTTAAAATCAATTCAGTGGCCTATACAAGGCTCTAAAAAATAATAGTGCAGAGAGTAGAGATGTAATGCACACAGACTAATAACAGATGGTTTCTTTTGCTCTGGATGATCTCCTGTCTGGGTATAAAACCTAGAACTTCTGCAAGCCATCCCATAACTACGAGAGGAAGTCAGCCTGAGGACCAAACCATCGTGTTTCATAGGACAGATCAGACAGGTGAGAAGAAGGCAGGTCATGGATGACATCACTCATCTATTGAGACAAGTAAAGCTAACATGTGCCCTAAATCCGAATTCTGGGTCTCTTCAGGCTTTCTCTTGCTCAAAGCCCTATAACACGGATGAATCTGGAGATTCTTATGCTAAGTGAAATAAGTCAGACAGAAAAAGTCGAGAACCATATGATTTCACTGATATGTGGGATATAAAACTGGCAACTTAAAACAACAAGACAAACAAATGAAGAATAAAAAACTCATAGACACAGGCAATAGTTTAGTGGTTACCAAAGGGTAAGGGGGGCAGGGGTGGTAGATGAGGGTAAAGGGGGTCAAATATATGGTGATAGAAGGAGAACTGACCCTGGGTGGTAAACACACAATGTGATATAGAGATGATGTGTTACAGAGTTGTACACATGAAACCTATGTAGCTTTACTAACAATTGTCACCCCAATAAACTTTAATTTAAAAAAAAAAACACCCTCTAAGGTCCTTCAGTGACACCTATGCTGTTGCTAACATCATTTAGCTTTACAATGAAAAACAACAGAAACTACCTTGAACTTATTTCTCATAACCTTTATTTCTCAGAGTCATCTTTATATAATCTCATCTCTCCAAACTACTTATTTTCATCCAAAATCACACTGAAATTTCTGATATATGTGCTTTGATTGAAATGCCTATTGGATGCTAGCCGGCTCCTCTTATCTATTTGGTAAGAATGTGAGTAGCCATTTCTGTCTCACTGAGACCCCTTTCCAGTGGTGCTGGCCCCAGGACTGGGTGTCTCCTACACCCCGGACATGTAAAGACCCCCCCTCGGATTTTGGAAATGGCTCTGATACTATACTGTCTTCTTGTACCAATAAATCACAAAGATATCACTCTGGAGTGTTGGTGATCATGGTATCTGTCAGAAAGATTTAAGAAACTATGGAAATTCATGTTAATCGGAAGAAAGATAAAAGTAGCAGCATTAGCCATCCAATAGGGATATAATAGGGTGATTTAAAAGAGAACATTACACATTACATATTGTCACATACTGAAACCATGTTACATATTGAAAAAGAGAAAGCAGAGCAAACACAGGGCAATATGGTTGCATATGAAGCAATTTAAAAATAGTGTTTAACTTTATATAGGAATAATTGATAATATAATTGTATATATTTAAAGTGATTAGACATACATATATAGCACGTTGTAGAGTGATTACCAAGATCAATATAATTAACACACCCCTCACTTCATAGTTAACATAAGTCATTCTGTGTGTGTGTGTGTGTGTGTGTGTGTGTGTGTGTGTGTGTGTGTGGTGAGAATGCTTATTACTCTCAACAACTTTCAAGTGTACAATACGATTATATTAGCTATAGCCACCATGCTATACGTTAGATCCTCAGAAGTATTCTTACAACTGAAAATGTGTGTCCTTTAACCTACAACGCCCTATTTCCCACCCCACACCATCCCGTCAGCCGCTGGCAATCATCATTCTATAATTTTTTGTAGGATATAAGATTTTAATTTGTTTAAAGGTTTCATATATAAATGATAGCATACAGTAGCAGCTGACTTTTTCTGTCTTGTTTCACCTAGCACAATGCCCTCCAGATTCATTGACGTATGTTTTTGCAAATGGCAGGGTTTCCTTCTTTTTTATGGCTGGTACATCCGTTAAATCACATCCAAGTACTTAAATATGTGTCTGATTGTGTCATTTTAGAGTCCGTTTCTATTTGATTCTGATTATTGTGAGGAAGTGATGTATAAGAACAAGTAGAAATAGATCTAGCCCTTATCTGTTGTCATTGGTATTGTTTCCACTGAACCCTTTCTAAGGCACTACTGATGTTTTCTTATGCTCATTTTTCATCCTGAGAATTTTCCTCTGATTATACTTGGCAGGAATTTCACACTGAGCAATGATCAGCATTATAATGCTCATTTTGAATGGAAACAATAGTGTATGTGTGCTAGTTTATTAATTAAATATACATAATGGTCCCCTTTCAAGTTTGTATGATGATCTGGAATTTACCCCACAAATTAATTAAATCCCTTCTTAGCATAACTAACTACGAGATTCATGAAAGCTTGTGGAGATTATTTCTAAATGACTATTGTTAATAAGACTATATGATGAAGTTAAAATGTAAATGACGTGAGAAGAATATCTGTAATTGCTCTGAAATAATTATTTTGGTTATCACCATATTTGATTTTATGGCTCCAAGAAATTATTTTCTTCAGAAGTTGAACACAGATGCTTTCAACAGAAATTGCTAATGATAGCCTATTCAAAGATGAGAATGTTTCATTTATCCAGAAGTTATTCATGCAACAAACTAACATTCCTAAAACGCAAGCCAATAAAACTGAAATAAGTGAAGTAAAATGTTTCCAAGCAGCCACAGTAGATATAAATCAGGATATAAAAATGATATACGCCTATGGAAAATATGAACATATTTAGGATACTATAATAACAGATATAAGCACATTATTATAGTTTAAAATGCTATATTAGACCAGATTTAATTATTTTTTCATGGATATTCCCACGCAGCAGTATGTATCAGTTGTTTCGGATTCACTCAAAAGAAATTCTGGTACAAATGAACTTGTAGACATGCACTCAGCAACTGTGTGTTAGTATGGGATGTTTTGACAGACCAAACTTTTGGCAACAGGAGAATTAGGTGTACATACATGTTTATGTATATATTCTAAGAATGCAAACTGGCATGCATTTGGAGCAAAAAATAAAGAAATAATATTTTTAATATATACTTGTTTCTCTTTTAGTCTGTGGCTTGTTTTTATTTATTTAAATTTATTTATTTATTTATTTATTTATTTATTTATTTATTTATTTATTTATCATTTTAGAAGAACAGAAATTTAAAACTTTTATGATGTCTAACCTATCAATTTTTTCTAAAATTTACGATTTTTGTCATATGTAAGGCATCTTTACCTAAACCAAATACTGTTTTTGTGTATTTTTCTCCTAGAAATTAAAAGATTCTTAGTAGTATCTTTAGGTGTATGATTCTTTTTGAGTTAGGTTGGGTCTCTCTTCTCCATTAAATTATTTTTTGAACTTTGTAGAAAAATCAATTGAATATATTTAGATATTTATTTATTTATGGACTTTCTATTCTATCTTATTGATATTTGTGCCTATGCTTTCACAAATACTACATTCTGATTACTGTAATTTATAGTAAATGATTAAACCATCAGCTGTGCATTCTCTGATTTTGTGCTTCTTGTACAAAATTGTTCTTGCTATTCTAGTTCCACTGTTTTCCATAGCAATTTTGGAATTCATTTGTTGACATCTACAAAAACACCACACAAAATTTTAAAAAAATGCTTGTTGGGATTTTGAATGGGACTATGTTGACTCTATAGATTAACTGGAGGAAAATTGATAATCTACAGATATTGATTCTTCAAATACATAAAACTAGAATATATTTTCATTTTTTAGGTTTACTTTGATGTCTGTCAACAGTGTTTTATTGTTTTCTTTTTGCAAATAGATCTTGTTAGCATTAAACATTTTTATTCCATTTATCTGAAAGTTTTTTTCTGATTTTTATTGAGATATAATTGACATACAAGATGTTAGTGAAATAGTGGCATTTGCGACAAAATGGATGGATCTTGAGATTATTATGTTAGGTGAAATAAATGACACAGAAAAAGTTGAGAACCATATGATTTCACTGATATGTGGGATATAAAACTAAAAGCAACAAAGGAACAAGACAACCAAAAAAGAAACAAAAACTCAAAGACACAGACAATAGTTTAGTGGTTGCCAGAGGGTAAGGGGGGAGGGGGTGGTAGATGAGGGTAAAGGGATCAAATATATGGTGATGGAAGGAGAACTGACTCTGGGTGGTGAACACACGATGTGATATACAGATGATGTATTACAGAATTGTACACTTGAAGCCTATGTAATTTGACTAACCATTGTCACCTCAATAAATTTTATTAAAAAAAAAGTTTCAAGTATACAAAATGATTCAATATTTATCTACGCTGTGAAACAACTACCACAATAAGTATAGTTAACATTTACCTCCTCACGTAGTTACAACATTTTGCTTCCTGTCATGAGAACTTTTAAGATCTACTCTCTTAGCAACTATCAAATAAAGAATACAGTATTATTAACTATAGTCACCATGGTGCATATTATGTTACTCTGACTTATTTTTTTTGTAATAATTTTTTTCAGTTACAGTTGGCATTCAATATTATTTTATGTTAGTTGCAGATACATATATTAGTACAGATAGTGGTTAGATATTTATATAATTAAGCAGTAATCCTCCATATTAATTTAGTGCCTATTAATCTAGTACCCAGTTAATAATGCAACTATTTTATAACTGGAATTTTGTGCGTTTGACCACCTGCACCCATTTTACCTACCCTCCACCCCCACCTCTGGCAACCACCAATTTATTCTCTGTATCTATTATTTCATTTTTTTGTTTGTATTTTTTATTTATTAAATTTATTGAGGGTGACATTGGTTAGTAAAATTAAATAGGTCTCAGTGTACATTTCTATAATACATTATATACTGCATTGTGTGTTCACCACCCAGAGACAGTTCTCCTTCCATCACCATATATTTGATCCCTTTCCCTCTTCTACTATGCGCGTCCCCCTTCCCCTCTGGTAACTGCTGAACTGTTATCTGTGCCTATGAGTTTTTGTTTCTTTGTCTTGTTTGTTTGTTGCTTTTCAGTAGCCCACATATGAGTGAAGTAAAATGGTTCTTGACTTCATGTTCAAGTCTTTAATCCATTTTGAGTGAATTTTTTAAATTGTTGTGTACTATGTAAGATAATGGCTCCGACATTATATGAAATAAAAGGCTCATTGTTCTGTTTTTCTAAAGAAATCTTCCATAAATACACATTCAGATTAAAAATAGGAATCGCTTTATATGAAATCTGGAAGTCAACCTTTCTGAGCTTTGTAAGCTTATGATTACTCTTCTTGTGTATCTCTTTGAGCCTTTACTTAAATTATACTGTGAAGCATACTATGTTATTTTAGATAACAAAATATTGATTACTGAGTTTTGTAGCCATTCTTCATTAAATCATTGTCAAATTACTGAACCATCTGAGGAATGTTTTTTCCTCATTTCATAATTTGATGAAAGTTGTAAGCTATTTAATGAATCAATTTTCTAGCCTCACTGTACTTTTCAATTTTTGTGTTTTATTATCTATGATTTGGTACCTTGGACAGCCCATTTTTAGAAGTTTATTCCTCTTTTAAAAAAGTAATTCATTTTTATATTAGGAAAATTAAAAAAATCAATGCAGACTTACTCATGCATAGCAAACCTATCTTAATTATGTAGTATCCACAAGTAAGGGCACTGCATTAATTTCCGCCCATCTTTACTCCTTATATAAATAACAGCTAGATTACCTTATGTAGAGAGATACAGGGTAAACCCTTCTTCAGTGCTTAATTACCTCTCAAATGTTATCTTCCTTAATGATAGTGTATGAAATCATTTCTGCAATGTTCTTTGTGATAGCACTCATACAAATTATTCTAACATTATTGTGGATGTAAATTCCTTGACCTAGGACTTTTATCTCTTTAAAATGGTTAGATGATTTTTTTCATACTTTCTCATCCATTAGAATCCATAATTCCCTCTTATTGTATGTCTTGTATTCCCATCTTTATTGTATGTCTTGCTAGTCACATGACCTAATAAAACCATTATTTTGTTATCTTCTATTTTTCTAGAATTAAGTTGCATATCAAAGCAGTGCTTCTTCTCTGAATGTGTCACTTTTCCTTTTCTTACAGAATTGTTCACAATCACGTGATCAGAAATATAGTTTTCAGAATCCTTCAGCCTTTATGAATTGTATTAAATTATAAAGTGTGTGGACACGATATAGACTTTTTTTTTCTAAACACTCAAATTCTTTCTTGAAATCTAGATTAAATGAAATATGAAATACGTGATGTCATTCTGAGGTTTCTGAATATATGATTTCTTTTCTAAGACCTTAGCTCATTATGCTGGTTGAATATGAGGGGCATTTAAATAAATAGTGATCATAGCTGGATAGTTATTTGCAAAAAAAGATACAACTGAATTCACGCCTCACACTGTAGTAAGCCAAGATAATTTTTTTTTTTTAAGATTTTTATTGGGGAATTGGGGGGATGGGAACAGTGCTGGGGAATTGGGGGAAGGGGAACAGACAAGTTGCTGTCGTTTTTTGTTTGGTTTTTTTGTACTTCAATCTAGTTGTAGAGGATGTTGCTTCACTGGCCCAAGTTGGCACCATCATTGCGCTCTTCCCCGGGCGAGGCACATCAGTCGCCGGCTTCTGGACAGCTGCTCACTGCGAAGCCAAGATAAATTTTGAACAGATCATATACTACATGCACTAGCATAAAACAGGTAATTTTTTTTATAACTGTAATGCAGAGATGCCTTTTTAGCTGGAACTTAACAACCGGAAGCCATTTTAAAAATTCATCAATGCAGCTACAAAGAACATCGTAAAAAATAGTGAAAGACAAATGACAACCATGAAAGAATATTTGTAGGAGTCAACAAACAAGTTATGTATTAATAAAATAATAGAATATCTTTAAATTCATATCCATATTTAGAAAGATACTGGAAGGATAATCCAGGAACTAATAAAACTGAGACTTAGTACAAGTGGTGAAGAGAGAGGGAGAAGGAGAGATAACATGAACAGATGCATTACATCTCAATGTACTCTTCATCACTTTAATTTTGAAGTGTAAATGCTTTAAGTTTGAAGTTTAAATGCTTTAGAATTTCAGTAAAATAAAGTCAAAAGAAACACAACAACAAATGAAACTGAAAGAAATGACAAATTAAAATTTAAGTAATAGCATCAAATAGAGAAAAAAGTATTTCAAATGGTTTACAACAGGGTACTTTGTACATCTTTAGTGGAATACATTCCAATGACAAAAATGTATGGGAAAGAAACCTTAAATTTCATAAAGTGTACTGCAGGTTGTATCATTTATATTAATATATTTAAATTATATAAAGTGAGTAATTGTGATCATGTTGTTAGAAACAATTATTTTCAATCTACTGAGTTCTAAAATAACAGAAGAACAGGAGGCAAGGAGCACAATTAACATTCTAGAAAGCTCTTTATAAATACCTTTTCCCCACTAAAAGCTATTCTATATCTATATAGTATATAATGTGTATATGTACTATATAATGTATGTAAGTATATACAAATGGTGTCAACAAATGTATACACATTTTAAGAAAGGAAAAAATATTAAACTTATAACAATATATACTGATAAAAAAACATGAATACAAGTCATGTGTGTACATTTTTTTGGCACCGCCTGGTATAAAACATACATGTGATTAACTATTAAAAATATCATTAAAATGATATCTGGGACAACTTTGAAAATGGACCTGAGATTGTGGTTAATTGTTAGTTGTTAAAATGACATGGTTCAGGAGGTAAAAAGTTCATCTGAAAATGACACTGATACCTTCTTCTAGTTGCCTGGATCTAAAGAAACCTGGGACCCAGAGCTCACCACTTATTTCAGGGTCCACAGATTGATAAATCAATCATATCATGGAAAATTTTACAAATTTACTATCAATTCTCATTATTTGTGTTATGTTCTATAAAGTCACAGTGAACTATGAATTGGTGAGTACTGAAACATTGCTCTTTGGGGAAACACAGAGGCAGGATTTTGCAAACCTCTGGCAACAATATTTTCATCAACCAATCAATTTCTAACTTTGGTTTATGTGTCTTTCTGTTTAACGTCGTCTTATTTAATATATAGTTGATCCATTGAACTCACGGCCCACAGCACCATAACTCATGCCTGAAAGAAGCTTATGTCGCATACATACAAGGTGCCAAAAAATGTATACAAGTGGACACATTGGCCAACGTTGCTCAAGCAGTAGTTCGCCATAATCAGAAGTGTCTGGACACTGATGGTAGCCACTTTGAGCACCTCTTGTAATTGCAGAAGTCAAACGCGACTTGTATTCATCTTTTTGTTTTCGGTACGTATTGAGTATTACAATTTTAATACAGTTTTCCTTTCTTAAAATGTGTATGCATGTCTTTGGCGCCCTCTGTAAATTCTCCCTAACATAAATCACAGGCTTCGTACACTTAGAAACAGCAGACAGCAGCACCTCAGCACTATGTTTAAGGGCCATTTCTAAGCAACAACATGAACAACAACAAAAAATCCACAAAAAAATGTGAAAAACACGGCACTAACTAGACAGAAAAGGATACTTGTTGACAGACTGAGAGCTGATACAAGCAGACAGAGCACTGCCTTGTTCAGCCTCAGCTAGGAACACACATACCTGTGGTACGACTGAAATTTGTTACGCCTTTGTGCACGTCAGTGAAGGACAGTGAACGTGCCACAAGTATGAATTTGGGAGCGCCGATATTCATGGGCAGGCGAACTGCAAATGAAAAGTCCACAAATAACGAGGACCGCCAGCGTGCGCATCATTCTGTGATAATATTACTCCGCTGTGATGAACACCAGCCCTGTCACTTCAACATGAATAACAAATTTAGTAATATTGACAACTAGTCGTTTTATTAATATGACGTTAATCATTTTCCTGTAAACGCAAATGATAGCAATATGGTGAACAAAACTCACAGATTTACTAGGCCGTACGGCGCCATGTACTGAGCAATTAAAATGCGTACATAAACATTTCAAAAATCGTCCGCCTATTGAAACATAAGTTACAGAAATTTCAATGCATGAGTGCACTGTGAGTCTGCATCTCTGAATATAGGGCAATAAAGTTAAAAAATCCGTCTTTCCCAGGCAATTTAAAAGTTCAAATATATTAGGAATTTAAAAATCTACTGTGCTTCCGGCTTTAACTTGTGATGTAGAGAGAGCTGGGGATGGCATCACGCTATGAAAAAGTCAGATAACCTACAAATTCCTAGAGTTGAGGCTACAGGGTCGTCAGCTTGCCTTCAATCTAAGGAAAGACAAACATTTCCAAGGAGAGTTGCGAGGCGAGCACTGCTTTGTATGTGGCAAAGCACATGAAGAAGAAAGGTAAATCAGAGAAACTGTTACCATTTATTACATTGCTAAAGACCAAACGGGGGCTCTTTCCCCCAAATTAAGATAGGAGGCCCGCGGCTGCTAGCCTTCGAAAGGCAGGCTTGTAAGGTTGGACTTTGAATAGTGTCTGGGAGCTTGATTTTGGGAGCTATCCCACCATCTTGTAATAAGAATGGCTCCCTGTGCCCAAATTGTGCAACCAGTATGGTTCATGTGAAACACCCACTTTCCTTCTGGGAGTCTGGAATTTTTGTTTTGTTTTTGTTTTTTCAGCTGAGTCATCCTGCCACCTGTTGGCAGCTCAGCGGCAGCTCAGCTCAGGCTGGGCATAGAACTGCTGTTGCTCAGAGCTCACATTCTTGAGCGAGCTCTTAAGCAACTGAGCCACTCAGCCGGCCCCTGGGAGTCTGGAATTTTGATAAGTGCTAGAGGGTGCCTACATAACCGTCCCCCAATAAAAATACCTGGCTGTGACTCTAACCAGCTTCCCTGTGTATTTCCTGCAAGTTGCTATAAATTGATGTTGGAGGAATTAAGCATATTTTAAAAATATGTATGTTCCTCTAGAAAGACTTTTTAAGCAAGATGCAAAAATCTATTAATCAAAAAACCCACTTGATATATTAGATGACATCAAAATTAAGAACTTCTATTAATCAAAAGACACTATGAATAATTAAAAAAAGCTATTAAGAAGATTCAGGTCCGGCCAAGTGGCGCATTGGTTAAGAGATGGCTTGGGATGTCAGAGGGCCCCGGTTCGGATCCCACATATGAGGGCCAGTGACACTGCCCTCCACAGCTAAGATGCTGAACAA
>NW_017732415.1:332918-335986 GCF_001890085.2 Hipposideros armiger | reverse complement strand
CTCAGTTGGTTAAGAGCTCGCTCAAGAGTTTGAGCTCTGAGCAACAGCAGTTCGAGTCCAGCCCGAGCTGAGCAGCCGCTGAGCTGCCAATAGGTAGCAGGATGGCTCAGCTAAAAAAAAAAAATAAATAAATAAATAAAAAAAAATAATAAAAGGATTCTAGATCGAGGCAGCCCAGGGTTGAGATGGGCTTTGTGGAGTCTCTAGTGTCACCAAGAATGCAGTCCCTTTTCTAACTGTTCTGTAATCTTTGTGACAAATTTCCAAGCTCCAAGACTGACTCATTTTCTTCAGGCAGCCACTGTAGTTCTAGTTATCATATCATATTCTAGGAAGCAAGAAGGGAGGAGTAACATGAAATAAGTAGTCAGCAGAGTTAGGCCTCTTGAATGAGATTTCTGGGAAGCAGAATCCAACAGTTTTTTTTGAAAATGAAATTTTATAACATAGGATTCTCTGCAGTCTAATCCTACATGATTTTTCTTTTATATGTGACTGGTATGTCACCATTTATGGGCTATCACTATGAATAAGGATGGGTTGGTGTTGACTTAACACTCATAGAACTTTTGGGAGTTTGTTGAAGTGTGTATTTGCAATGTCAGTAAACAGTTTGTGTTTTAATATATTAATTTCCTGATAAACCTACTTGAGTATTCCACTACATGGAGACCACTTTTTATTTTTTATTTTATGACAAGTAACAAACACAGATATGGCTTTAAAAGAAAATGCCCTACAGTAAATTTCAGATGAGATTCTGCTTTTTATATCGGCACTACTGTTATTTTTAATAGAATTTCCTGAGACAATGAAACAACTCACAAGATTAAGCTTTTTTAGTGAAACCAATTTTATACATTAAAAATCAACATTTTAAAAGATAAAACTGCCTGTCATGGCTAGAACAGCGCTAATTTTTTTGTCCTGCCTCGAGTTTTATATCGCTATATGTGTATCTGGGGAAACATCATACAGAGCATGTTTTCAAAGCTGAACCAAATACAAAGCACTACTTTAAAAGTGCAAAAAAGAAGAGGGAGACTTGCATTAATTGTGGTCAAATATACACATGTTACTTTTCCTTTTCTGTGCTTCTACTGGACTCTAACATTAAAAGTCAATGTAAAATATTAGACATTTTACAACTATCCAAGTTTTAAACAGAGAGATAATTCCATAAATAACTTATAATCCCAAAACTCACAATTGATCAATTCTTTCATAAGATGAATTGAGAGTCAGGAGAGTTTGGATAATGAGGACCTTATTCACTTAGCCCTCTGTGTGGCAGGGGTCTACACACGTGTAGAATTTTAAAAACTTCCCCAAGTAGAGTAAACCCATGTTCACAGCATTATTCACAATATCCAAAAGTTCCTTCAACTTTTAGTGTCATCAAAGGATGAATGGACAAACAAAATGTGGAACATACGGACAATGGAACTTTATTCTGCTTTAAAAACAAAGGAAATTCTGATACAGTTTACAGAATGAATCAAACTTAAGGACATTAAGATGAGTGAAAGAAGCCAGTCACAAAAAGACAAATGCTGGGGCCAGCCAAGTGGCGCGATGGTTAAGCACTGGCTTGGGACGCCAGAGGACCCAGTTCAGATCCCACATATGAGGGCCAGTGACACTGCCCTCCACAGCTAAGATGCTGAACAACAGCTCAACCTGGAGCTGGGCTGCCTTGAGTNCGGGAAGAGCACAATGATGGTGCCAACTTGGGCCAGTGAAGCAACGTCCTCCACAACTAGACTGAAGAACAAAAGGACAGCAACTTGTCTGTTCCCTTCCCCCAATTCCTCAGCGCTGTTCCCATCCCCCAACTCCCCAATTTAAAAAAAAATCTTAAAAAAAGAAGATTCATATGTGACTAACATATAGCAACAAAAGATGATAGCAAACTACATAAAATTTCCTTTATAACACAAAAATATGATCCATATTACAGTAGACTACTACCAGAACAGGATCATGCATTAAAAAACAATCCTGTTAAGAAAGGTGAAAGGGATTAAGAAGTACAAATTCACAGTTATAAAAATAGTCACAGGGATATAAGGTACAGCATAGGAAATACAGCCAATCATATTGTAACTATGAATGATCTCAGATGGATACTAGACTTATCAGGGTGATCGCTTTGTAAGATATTTAAATGTCTAATATCTATGTTGTACACCTGAAACTAATATAATATTGTGTATCAACTGTAGTTGAAAATAAATTTTAAAAATACCCACCATTGTTACCACATAAATTCAAATTTAAAAATCAGGGGCCGGCCAAGTGGCTCAGTTGGTTAAGAGCGCGCGCAAGGGTGCGAGCTCTGAGCAACAGCAGGTCGATGCCCAGCCCGAGCTGAGCTGCCGCTGAGCTGCCAACAGGCAGCAGGATGGCTCAGATAAAAAAAAAAAATCAAATGATAATGTTTATCCCTACTAAACTAGAAAAATTCTAACAAGAGCTTTGGATAATGTGGACAAACTGTGCTTCTTGGACACCATCTAGTAAACTTAAATATGTAGACATTTTGTTTTAATGGTTCCATCTCTAGGCATCCTAGAATAACTTATGTGCATATATATCCCCAGATATGGGTGGTAGTCTTAGCTTGTAAGACTAGAAATTAGATGCACCATCAATGACCATAAATAGTGGTATGGTCATACATTAGAGTATTAGTAGGTGTATATATAGGAATAATTTTTAAATTGCTTTTTCTGCAAATAAAGTAAATGCATGCCATTTAGAAGAAAAGTCTACAACGTGTTTTTGTGTTTTTGTGTTTTTGTTTGTTTGTTTTTTAAAGATTTTTATTGGGGAATTGGGGGAAGGGGAACAGACAAGTTGCTGTCCTTTTGTTCTTCAGTCTAGTTGTGGAGGACATTGCTTTACTGGCCCAAGATGGAACCATCATTACGCTCTTCCCGGGCGAGGCAGATCAGTTGCCGGCTTCTGGACGGCTGCTCACTGTGCCTGCTGGCCACTCATGCTGGCTGTTGGCTACATACGGTAGCCCATGGCAACCCACTGCCACAGGGGCTGCAGCCTACGCC
>NW_017732415.1:300484-328633 GCF_001890085.2 Hipposideros armiger | reverse complement strand
AGTTCAGATCCCACATATGAGGGCCAGTGACACTGCCCTCCACAGCTAAGATGCTGAACAACAGCTCAACCTGGAGCTGGGCTGCCTTGAGTTGCCCGCGACGGATGGGCTGCAGTCCCCTGCTGCAGTGAGTTGCCATGGGCTACCATGTGTAGCCAGCAGCCAGCGTGAGCGGCCATCCAGAAGCCGGCGACTGATCTGCCTTGCCCAGGAAGAGTGCAATGATGATGCCAGCTTGGGCCAGTGAAGCAAAGTCCTCCACTACTAGACTGAAGAACAAAAAATGACAGCAACTTGTCTGTTCCCCTTCTCCCATTCCCCAGCACTGTTCCCATCCCCCAATTCCCCAATAAAAATCTTTAAAAAAAAAAAAAAGACAAATGCTGTATATATGATCCTATTTATACGAGGTACTTAGAAGAGTAAAGCTGATAGAAACAAAAAGTAGCAGCACAGAACAGAGAATGTGGTGCAGAGCTTGCACCACTGATGTGATAGGTTTCCACTACCTGTCAGTTTTATTAAAAAAAAAAAATCACATTGCAGACAAAATACAGCATATATCTAAGCCCATATAGTCTCACTGTATCTAATTTAATACAGTGTATAGTTGTGCAATTGTGTGTTTGTGTGTGTGAGGCATTCTGTGGTTTATACCTGTATTTAATATAGAATAAGAGATATGAGCTTACGAGTATGATTTCAAACAATGAAACAGGTTATGTGGTCGGCTTTCCGTTTTCTCTTCCTTTTTCATCATCGCTACTTCCTTTGGTCGACTTCTAGGCTTAAAGATTCTTGCAATGTTAAATAGCTCTTATGATTAGTTCATCTCACAGCATGTTATTAGAACGCTGTTTAAATATTAGATTTAACAAATGTGTCAGTGGAGATAGGAACATAATAAAATATTAATTTAAGGAGGTGTTTTATGTTTTAATGCCTCAATTTAAGGGAATGACACACTTGTCACAATGTATTTAAATTCCAGCATTTCATACTTTATTAAAATATAACATGTAAAATAGAAAAGGGAAAAGGAAAGGCAAATATAAGACAGAACGTTTTATAAATTTCTTAATATACTCGTATGAGAATTTTACCATGTGATAAATATGAAAAATAAATTTTGTGTATAATTTTTTCCTTACATGATAGAAACTTTATGCTGATCACATGAGTATGAACTACCACTTGAATTAGAATATTGACTAATGTGCTTATAAGATTAAAACATAGATTCTTATGTATTTATAACATTAAAACATGGATTCTTAAGAATATTTTCACTGACATAATATTTATAATTTGAACATTTCACTAGCAAAGTTATAGAGTTTATGAATATGAACTGAATATGTATTTTATATTCAACAACAGCATTAATCTGAGACTATAATCAGGACTTTAGAGATTCTTAACTTTATGGTAAACATGCCTTCTCCTTAAATCTTCAGATATCTATTTTTATCTTAGAATTGTTTAGCATTAAAAAATTGCAGCAAGTTGAATTACAGAATTTAAGAAAGAAGTCTAAATTGTCTGGTATATGTACGTTTCGAAGGTGTTCAAGGAACATGATTATCCCATTTGCAATACAGTTTCAAAATCTGAATACAACATACACATTATTTGTCACAATTTTTTCTTTAGAATTCTATAAACTGACAGCCCACATATGAAGTTCAGAGTCTTCAAAAAATATACTTATAGCGCCAGAACAAGCTAGAATATTGGAAGATTAGAAACAATGCATTTTTCTCCCTGAACTTTTGTTTTCATAATAATGCTACATTGTTACATCTATAAACGTTGTATATTTACCAGTTGTCTGACATTGGGAAGGGGACAGGTATGTACAAAATGTGTTAAGTGAATAGAGAAGAATTTGATTTGGTTTGGCTTTTGTTGCTTATATCACCAGGCTCATGTGACAAAATTAGCAGAGAAGATAAGGAGAAATTATTGCATACCATTTGCAATGCAAAATCTCATGGCCTTTCTTCTGAAACATGATGGGTAATATGATTGCTTTTTAATCAGAGGATGAATGTCATTAGCAGTTTAGATGTCTTATCCTGGGGAAAGTTGAAACCCAAAGAGTTGAGGACTGAACAGGGCGTACACCGGTGTCGAGATATTGCAGTGTTCTGGGTATAAAGTTTTAAGAGCATGGACTATGCCAGCAGCAGTTGTGCTACAAAGGGTGGGGTAGATATAAGAAATCTCGAACACAAACAAAGTGATGCTTTTTATTTCTCTTTCCTTTGTACTTGCTGTGGCTAGAACTTCCAGTACTATGGTTGAATAGATGTGGTGAGAGTGGGCATTCTCGCCTTGTTTCAGATCTTAGAGGAAATGACTTCAGTTTTTCACCATTAAGAATGATGTTACTTGTGGGATTTTCATATATGGCCTTCATTGTGTTGAGGTAATTTTTTTCTACACCGAATTTGTTCTGAGAGGTTTTACTATGATGATGATGATGATGATGATGATGATGATGATGGTGATGATGATGATGAAAGGGTGTTGAACTTCACCTAATGCTTTTTCTGCATCTGTTAAGCTGTGATATTTCTCCTTTATTCTGTGAATGTGGTGTATCACATGTATTGACCTGCATATGTTGAACCATCCCAAGAATAAGTCCTCTTCAGTCACAGTGCATGATCTTATTAATATCTGCTGAATTTGGTTTGCTAATATTTTGTTGAGGATTTTCGCATCCATGTTCTTTAGGAGATTGGCCTGTTAGTTTTCTTGTGTTGTATTTGTCAGGTACTGCTGGCCTCATAATATGAGTTTGAATATGTTCTTTCCTATTAAATTTTTTAGAAGAGTTTGAGAAGGAATGGTATTAATTCTTTTTTAAATGTTTGGTAGACTTCACTTCACAAGCCATCTGGTCCTCAGCTTTTATTTTTTGGGAGGCTCTTGATTACGGATTCAATGTCCTTATTTCTTGTGGGTCTATTCAGATTTTCTGTTCCATCTTGATTCAGCCTTGGTAGGTTCTATGCTCTAGGAATTTATCCATTTCTTTTAGGTTGTCCAATTTTTTGGTGTTTAGCTGTTCATAATAGTTCCCATTATTTTTTTAAATTTTTGTGGCATTAGTTGTAATGTCTCCTATTTTATTTGAATTTTTTTTCTTGATTATATAGTTAAGGGTTTGCCAATTTTGTTTATCTTTTTAAAGTATTTCAGTTTTGTCAATTTTTCTACTGTTTTTACATTCTCTATTTCACTTATTTCTGCTCTGATCTTTATTATTTCCTTCCTTTTGACAACTTTGGACTCAGTTTTTCTTTTTCTAACTCGTTTAGGTATAAAGTTAGGTTGATTTTTTTTCTTTTTTTATTGTATGTGTTTGTCATTATAAATTTCCCTCTTAGTATTTCTTTTACTGTATCCTATAAACTTTATGTTGTGTTTTCTTTTCATTTGTCTCAAGGTTTTTTTTCTAATTACCCATTTGATTTTCTCTTTGACCCAATGGCTGTTCAAGTGTGTGTTGTATAATTTCCATATATTTATGAGTTCTCCCATTGTCCTTTTGTTATTGATTTCTAGAGAATTTGACAACACATTGTTCAATTCACTACAGGAATAAGGGGAAAGAAGTAAAAATGTATTTGTGATTTTTCTCTTTAGGCACTAGGAGTATGAAGCTACCAAGAAAAACACAAAAGTCAGTTTGATTTGCCAGGGGGTCCAAGGGAGCAAGAGCTGACGAGGTTGGATGGAAGATTCATAATCAACTTAATTTTAGGAGGAATTCAGTTTGCAGGGTGGATACAAATTCAAATGGAAATGACCATAGAGATGGGAATTACACATGAAAGTGACATTTCTTCTTAAGAAATGTTTCTGAAAATTACATTTTGGTATAAGATAGTATCTCTCTCTTAATGTAAAGAAAGCCTATAAATTTGGGTTGATTATAGAGATCATACAAATTCCTTTTGCCCTCACTGGTAGCATCATTGAAATGAAGATATTTGAGCCTAGATTGTAAGTGGTTGCCAAAATTTTGTTCACCACTGTGCCTTACTCTTACTGCCAGGGCAACTATTCCTCAACTCAAGAACTCACTACAAAAGAAGATGGTCATCATTTTTTCCTTTTTAAATAAACATTACATCATTTCACACTCAGCTCTGGAAGAGTTCTATCATGGAATGAGAAGCTTGTTGGGAGTACACATTGTAATATAAGCCAATTATGAATTCTATCTTAACTTGGGTGGCAGGGAGAGGTAGGTAAAATATACTGAAACTTCGTTTTAGTCGTCTCTACAAGACCCAGCTTTTATTAAATCAAACCGTCCAGCTGATATTTACTACTTTTGATATAGATGGCAGAGGAAATATGAGTGATCTATAGCTTAGGGGGAAATAGATCCATATGCATGTATGCATCCTCAACTTCCACTGGTAACATGAATTTAGTTTGTACCATTTCAGAACTTTATAGAGTTACCAAATAAAAATTTATTAGGTAGTGTCTCTTTATAGCCTGGGGACTGAGGCTGCAAAGCAAGAGGAGGAGAATATTACTCAGGAAGACAAATGGAACTGCATTATAGCTCCTTAATTCCAAAGAAAATGAATCATTATTCATAATAAATTTATGTGGGAAATATTAACATAACAGTGTGTTTCAAAAGCCTGGCCTGTCTTATTTGACTGGGAAATTTCGTTTTCCTTCAGGGCATGTTTTATCATTTAAATTATAGGAAAATGTGATGAACATAATATTTGAAATGATAGAACCTGAAATTTATCTTAAATGAGATTAGACTATGTCCTTGTTCCTAAAGGAAGATGTCTTTTTTACACAGCTGTTGAGAAATGAATCTATCATCTCAATGTCAATTCTGAAACAACCACTGTGTATCTTTTTAAATTAATTGGCTACTCAAAATTTTTCATCTCTATATAAAAAGGAGGAAACCAAAAATATACTCTTCATGGTAGCAAGAGGTCTGTACCTGAGACAGTTACTGCAACTATGAAAGCACATGTTCCCAGGTGCCTAAAGAATATTGGATATTCTCTGTATTTTTTTTTCAGAAAATTTTAATTGGGTTTTCATGAGAGGTGATAGGGATGCCTTAACTAAATACAGAAAGCATCTCATTTATTTTCTCTACCATATTAACATAGATTTTTAAAATAAAACATCCACAGGGAAAATTCTGAGTGAGCCAGGAACTTCATTATAGATTTAGTGTATTAATAGTCAAAGTGAGTCCCTGCTTTAGGATAACGTCAAATTTTTTATTAGGCTTCTGTTTTGCTAATAGAATATTTTACAATGAGACAGACAGAATTTGGTGATCCCAAGACAAGAAAAATATATGTGGGAGCAATGGAAAAGGAATTGCTGTTTTCCAGATAATCCCTAAGTAAGAAGGGGTTTGCAGTCTTCAGACACAAACTACGGTTTAACCTTTTCTCCTGTGATTTTTTCACATTCACATATTATGATTCATTAGAAGTTTTTTTCTCCCCCATAGGTTTGCATTCATAATGAGTAAAAGCATAGGATACTCTACTGCAATTGTAAATAGTTTGACAAAACCTTAAGATACAACCAAAGTAAATGCATAACTCATTTGTTTCATTTTATATAATGTAATATTGAGCCACATGTAATAAATACCTCACCTAACTACATACAAGAAAATAATGCAACAACAAAAAAAATGTTTTCCATCTTTTTCAACTTCCACTAATTCTACTCTTTCAGTATCCTTACTTTGGCCTAACAGTTTCCTTTCTGCAAAACACCATTGTCAATGACTATGCTTTAACTCTGCAGTGTGAGCATAAAGGAAGATCTCATTGGAATCAGGGCACATGCAACTCAGAGAAGAAAGAGTAAAAATTTCAGGTGGTAAGAAGTGGTAGTGGCAAGAGGCAATGAAAGGGGATGAAATGGGTCCTGCTTCACAGCCTTTCTTTGTGCTGTCACTACTCAAAACATACTAGAGTTACTCTGTGCTTATATTATAAATGGAGAAAACATCAAAGCAGGGAGAGGACAAGGACTGCCTGATTATTACTTTAGTCTCATTCTGAAAAGCCAAATGAAAGTCAAACTGAAAATGACAGATATTAAAATATGCTATGTCTTTAAAATGTCAGGGGCAGAGTATCAGTTTCAGCCTTAAAAATAGTTTCATGTCAGTTGCATATAACCTATTTACTTTGAAACAACATGAAAAAGAAACAAGTAAAATATGAAAGGTTTTTTTATAAAATAAAACAGTGAAAATAGATAAATTTAGTCATAGATTATTAAGGGCACTTGATTTTTGTAATGACTTGACTTTGACCGATGGACAATATTCCCTTGTCTATTTTTAACCTTATCAATAAAATCCATGTATGACCCTAGGATGATTTTTCAGGAACAAGTTGAATTTACTCACCTATCTTATGTTTTGTCATGGTTGGACAACAATATTAAAAATAAAAAGAGGGCTGGCCGAGTGGCGTGATGGTTAAGAACTGGCTTGGGACACCTGAGGGCCGCGGTTCGGATCCCACATATGAGGGCCAGTGACACTGCCCTCCATAGCTAAGATGCTGAACAACAGCTCAACCTGGAACTGGGCTGCCATGAGTCGCCGGCGATGGCATAGGCTGCAGCCCCTGTGGCAGTGGGTTGCCATGGGCTACCGTGTGTAGCCAGCAGCCTGCATGAGTGGCCAGCAGCCACAGTGAGCGGCCGTCCAGAAGCCGGGGACTGATCTGCCTCGCCCAGGAAGAGCACAATGATGGTGCCAACTTGGGCCAGTGAAGCAACATCCTCCACAACTAGACTGAAGAACAAGATGACAACAACTTGTCTGTTCCCCTTCCCCCAATTCCCCAGCACTGTTCCCATCCCCCCAATTCCCGAATAAAAATCTTAAAAAATAAATAAATAAAATTTAAAAAAAAATAAAAAGAAATTCAAACATGTAAATGCTTTCTTTTCTCAGTCATTATTTTGAAGAGTGTCCTATTCTATTGGTTATAGTACATTTTGAGCCTGATCATGTTCTTATTAATTATATTTAAATATTCTGAGTCTTCACAAGAATTGACCTTTTCTTATTTTTATTAAATTTTTTGGGGTGACATTGGTTAGTAAAATTATATAAGTTTAGCACACATATCTATACTATGCCATCTACATATTGGCATTGTGTGTTCACCATCCAAAGTCAGTTCTCCTTCCATCCCCATATATTTGACCCCCTTTTCCCTCTCCTACCATCTCCCTCCCCTCTCACCCTCTGGTAACCACTAAACTATTGCCTGTGTCTATGAATTTTTGTTTGTTCGTCTTGGAATCAACGTATTTTAAAGCAAAAAAAGTTTTAAAAACTAAACTAGTAAGGATGTTTACAGTAAGGATAAAAGAGCAGGGATTAGGTTTACCCAACTGTCTGCAGCAACCAAAACACGAACCAAATTAATTCAAAAACGGTTTTAAAGATACTAGATCTCAGACAATGCAGGACAGCATTCTATGAGATGAAGTAAAGAAACACAGTGTACCCTGTGGTTACCCGAATATACTGACTACCTTCAATGGATTTCTAGGTTGTGTCAGACACAGAGAGAGAGTGGGGGGAACCCAGGCAAAGCCCAGTTGTGTCTTGGAGCTAACAAAGTAAATGAAGCCGAGAAAAGTTAAAATGACTGCAACTCAGAAGACCTGCTCCTGAGATGGAGAGAACTGCAGAGACACAGCTATGGAGGCGCAGAATACAGATTAGCACAGCAATATAAAGAAACTCCTGGAGGCTAGAGACATTAGACATAAGTACTTATCTCCAAAAACAGGGAAGAGTCTATGCCATGCACGGGATCTTTTTCCTGCCCTTTCCACTCTGTCCAGGTGAAGGCACCCAAGACATTTTGGGCCTCGGGAATAAAATCATTTTTAACCTAGGAGAACCGGGCAGGACTATGCATCAAGAAGCCATTTTTCCAGGGCGTTCATTTGAAGATAGCAGTGTCATGTCTCTTGGAGGTTGCTTTTGTTACTGAATAGACCAGAAGGTATAAGATGAGAGTCACAATTAGGACTTAGGAAGCGTTTTCTCCACTTTCCCTCGTTCGGCTGTGTCCTTATGGGAAAGAGAAGAGGGTCAACAATCCTACTTAAGTTTTCAGGCCCAGTTTGACATCATCTGAAAGGAGACATAAATTTGGTCCATAAATGGAGTGTGTATTATGACAGTAAGGTCCATGGTTCTTGCTTTCTCAGAAAACTGAGCATGTCCACTTGGCCAGGGATAAACAAAGACTGCTTCTGTTTCTTTATCTAAAAGTGTTTTGTAATCTAGGTCTGTAGTCACAGGAATTTCTTTCTGTACCAGTGACTACTTCTTTTTAAAAGTATCCTGATGCTGGACCAAAAAGTCAGATTTTATTGTTAATACTACTAACTGCCAAGAAAAGAAAGGTTGGCTATTTTAATCATTTAAGCATTAATAAAAGGTTCATTAATGATTTATACATCTTTGTAAATGTAACTGCTAAAGAATTATACTAATTTCAACATATCTGTATTAAACACATAATTTAAAAATGTGTAAATAAACCAAATATATTCAACCACTTTTACAGTATTGTTAAAATGTAGTTTCTTATGAAATGCAGATGTGAAAATCCAACTTGAAAATTTTACATAAAATACTATTAAATAGAAATAATCTGTGAGTATTTAAAAGCAACAAAAGAAATTACCTAACAGGATATTAAAGCCAAATAAAAGATACAAAGTTTAGCAGATTGTAAGTCTATGGTACCTCAGTTATATTACGCAGATAAAATTGTAATAATTTACATCAAGACGATTTTGCTTTCATTACAATGGCTTCTAATAATTAAATAATAATGTCTATCGATGTATTTCTGTGGAACCTAATTTCTTCTTTTTGATATTCAGTGGCATGGATTAGGAACCTAATACCACTTTATGAAGTCTAAAGGTAATAATGGCATTATTAATATGTACAATGTGTTTAAGAGCCAGAATTTGGAAATCTATTTCATTGTGAAAATACTCATCAAGAGCATAATGTGTTTTGTTATCTAGTTTGGAGTTTAGGAAATAAAACGTGCAATGTATGTGATATAGTGTATGACATTAAGTATCTCACTCAACCTACTTAACTCAACATGCAAACATATAGAAAAACACCTAACTATACCAATTGATATAAAGACTGTGACACAAAATGTTTTCAAAAACTTATTTTATATACCTCCAGGATACTGTGTTTTAGGTAAAACAAAATAGGTTTTGATCATTAAATAGAGTGTTAACTCTCAAGACTAGGCATTTTTGTCTGTCTTTATGGTTTTATTACTGTTTCATCTGCTCAATTTAAACTACAGTGTTGTGATATGAAAAAAATACACAATTTTCACTTGATGTTTCTATTTTTTCAAAAGCTAGATATATTAGCAATAAAGTCTTTTCCTTGAGATATGAAAAATATATACAAATCTATATTTGAAATATAATTTATAATTCTAGTAAATAAGAAATGCTATTTATTTGCTGACATGATTGTTTTTGAACATTCAAGCATTTCATAAATCAATTTGATGTATGCAAATTAAAATTATTGAATTAACATAAACTGTTAGATGTCACACAGAACATAAAATAATGCTAGAATTGGTATAGAGAAATAATTTATCATTTATATTCAGAAAACAGTTAACATAATAAATTACTTTAAAACTTCTAGTACTGTTTTTAGTGTTAGTATACTACTACTTTAAGTTGAAGTTCTTTTTGAAAAAGTATAAGATGCCCCAAAAACAAATTAATTTTTTTAATAATTAGGGAAAATGAGGTTATTGGTTTGTAAATATTTAATACTCCAAAATTTAAAACCAAACCATAATAAAGTCTAATCTAATCATCATTTACATAACTCACAACAATATTTTAATAATAAACATATCAAAGAGTTAAGTCAATTTGTAAATTTACAGGGGATTTTTTTGTTTTTATTATTTTAAATGTAGAAGCATATAGTAACAGAAATGGTCCATATGCTTTTTTAAAACTCTTTATGAAATTTATTGGGGTGACATTGCATAGTAAAATTACATAGGTGTCAAGTGTACATTTCTATAACACATCATCTATATACAAAGTGTACAAAGTCCTTTCAAATCCGTGCTACTACAGATGTGCCTTAGAAATTTAGGCGACTTGCCCACGATCAATATAGCTAGTGGCTGGGAGAGCTGGGATCTGAACTCTCTGAACTGTGCCCCTGGTTCGGTACACTACCGCCTTTGGCCGTAAGCTGGGCAGAGAAGCACAGACTGAGAACGCATCATTCTCCATTTCAGGAACGGATTTTCTTACGTTATACAGAAACCTGCCTCGCTCACTTCCAGGGTCCTGCTCTCTCACTCCATTCCAGCTCAGCTATTCATCTTTAATGTGATTCTAAATTGAAGACATTGAAATCTTGGAGGGTAAATCCTACACCCATTTTATCTTTAAAACCCTGCCATTTGGCAGATGCTTTGGCACATTCAATGAGGATTTCCTGGTCAAGATGGCAACTCTGGAGTACCCTGAACAGCTCTTCCTGCAGACACATTGAATCTATAGCTACGTATGGGACAATTTCCTCTGCACAAAAACTAGCTGAGCAACATCTGCACAGTGGACGAACCAGAGGAAACCCACATCAAAGCAGGTAGGAGAGGCTGAGATGATCTCACCAAAACCCCACACCCAGTGCATGACACACAATTGGGAGGGAACTAAAAACCCCACTCTTCTCCCAAAGGAGCAAGGGGTTTGAACCCCACATGGGTACCCCGTCTCTTAAGACCTGCCCCTGAGCGACAAGTCACCAAAACATCTAGCTCTGAAAACCAGTGGGGCTTGCATCCAACAGAACCACACGGTCTAGTGCGCGGACTGAGAAAAAGTTCCTGCTGGCCTCCTGCACTTCAACTCACTCACACCAGGGACCAGCACAGAAGCTGCTGAGAGGGGCCCACATTTTATGTGAAAGAGGCTCATTCGCTTATCCTGTGATGCGGGCATGTAATGTAACACAAATCTAGGGGCCTACTGAAACATTTTCCAAAGACAGAGGCCAGTGGGTCCCATCTTTGCACTCAGCCTCACACCAGCTTGACAATCTCCCTTGGAAAGAACATTGTAGCCTTGTAGCTCTGGAGGCCAGTGGGGCTTATACATTTAGGTCCCACAGGACTTGAACAAACAGAGAAAGCTTTCTTACCCAGGAGAGAGGGCCACAGACCAAGGCGCTCAGGTCTTCTGTGAGAGAAGCCCCCCAAATTCATCTTCACACCTGGGACTGGAGGGGCAGGCTTCTAGTTAAACACATATGTAAGGGCTATACCCCTTTCCAGAAACCTTGGATGAGGGCGCTAGTTTTATGCTCTCCGATTGCTGTACTCCAGAGCGGAGCTCAAAAACTATCCAAAAACAGAAAAGTCCAGGGCCAGATGGCTTCACTGGTAAATTCTACCAAACATTTAGAGAAGACTTAATACCAATTTTTCTCATTATCTTACAAAATTATTTTACAAGGCCACATTACCCTGATACCAGAACCAGACAAGGACACCCCAAGACAAGACAGTTACAGGCCAATAACCTTGATAAACAAATGCAAAAATCCTCAACAAAAAATTAGCAAACTGAATTCAACAATACATTAAAAGGATCATACACCATGATCAAGTGGGATTTATTTCAGGGTTGCAAGAATGATTATTTTGTGAATGTTGAACCAAAGTGGTACAGCCCATAAAACAAGTGTTGGCGAGGATATGGACAAAAAAGAGCTCCTGTGTACTATTGTTACGAAGGTAAATTGGGACACTATGGAAATCAATGTGGAGGTCCTTCCTGAAAGCAGAACCGGAACTACCCTATGATCCAGCCATTCTTCTTCTGGGCCTTCATCCAAACTTGAGAAGATATCTGCACCCCCATGTTAGTTGCAGCATTATTCACAATCGACAAGACATGGAAGCAACCTAAGTGTCCACACACTAGATTATTATCCAATAAAAAAAAATGAAATCCTGCCATTTGCAACAACATGGATGAACCTTGAGGGCATTATATTAAGTGTAATAAGTCAGATAAATGTAATAAGTCATATAAACACAAATACCATATGATCGCACTTATATGTGGAATCTGAAAAAAAAAATCCAAAGCCAAAAAGCAACATAACTCATAGATACAGAGAACAGATTGGAGGTTGATAGAGGTGGGGAGTGCATGGGGTAAAATGGGTGAAGGGGGGTCAAAAGGCAAAATTTCCAGTTATAAATAAGTCATGGGATGTCATGTATAGCACGGGGACTATAGCTAAGAATACTGTATTGTATATGTGGAAGTTGCTAACAGAGTAACTCCAAGTTATCAGAAGAAAAAAAAATGTGTAAGCCTAGATTTACAACATTATGATGCCCTTTTTAATTAGGGCATGAACATGTTTAGACATGTTGAATGTTCAGACAAAAATTCTGGAGTTCAGAAAGGTCTCATCTCACACACTGACATTAATTCTTGGTAATGGAGAGCTATGCTGAAGAGTGCCATGATCAATAATATTGCTATATTTGTCTTCCTCTGCCTGACTTGTTTAACTTAGCATAATACCTTCTAGGTGCATCCATGTTGTCGCAAATGGCAAGATTTCATCATTCTTTATTGAGTAATATTCCACTGTGTGTGGAATATATATATTATATATAACATAATATATAAATATATAATATATAATATAATATATAACATAATATAATATGTATAAAATACATAATATATAACACATAATTTATATATTATACGTACACACACACACACACACACACACACACACACACACCTCATATGTTCTTTATCAATTCATGTGTCGATGGACACCTCAGTTGTTCCCATATCTTGTCTGTGTGGAATCAAAAAAACTCAAAACAAAACTGAAACAGACCTATAGATACAGAGAATAACCTTATGGTTTCCAGTGGGAGCGAGATGGGGGATGGGTGAGAAAGGTGAAGGTGAGTAACAGGTACAAACTTCTAGTAACTAAATAAATAAGCCATGGGGATGTAGTGCACATTATAGGGAATATGTCAGTAATATCATAACTTTGCATGAGTACAGATGGTAAATGGACCTATTGTGATGATCCCATTGAAAGGTATATAAATGTCTAATCACTACGTTGTACACCTGAAACTAATATACTATTGTATACCAACTATATTTTAATATTTAAAAAAATATAGGATTGCTATAATGGGTTAGTAATGTCTTTAGAACATGTGAAAACTTTTCAAACAATCATCTGAATATACACCATCTTATCATTTTTAATAAAAAAGAAAGAAATGTAGAGAAAGATCACAAAGAATTACCCTGCTGTTTTTTGTAAGACATATATGTAGTTCAAATACTGAAATTTCACTTACAAATACATCTTCACTTAATCTCAACAGAGATTAACTCTGACAATCTCTAGCAAGGCCATGGCAGTACCCAGCGTCAGAGATCTTTGCACAGACCAAAAAGATGGAAACCTTTGGTGGAACGTCAAAGATAATAATCAATTAACTTGGGAAAATAGATTACTTAGGAAGATAATAACTAATAAGAATAAAATTAAAATAAGAATTACACTTTTTCCGTATACGTAACATGAAAGCATAGATTCCTATAAAAGCTCAATTGTAATGGTACATGTACAGTGAGTTTGTAGACGCTTGATTGGTTACCTCATTAAAATTGGTCAGGTGTAAACATTAGATGCTTCTAGATCCAAATTTTGTAGTTTTAGTGCCGTGAATTATTCTTCCATAATAACAAAATTGCTTGAATAATCTCTAGAATAACATTCTTAAGCAGCGAGTTGATGAGCTTATAAACTCACAAAAATCTTAAGGTGTTGAGTTGTTCAAGTGATAAGAAGGCAGTGTAACAATTTAAAATTACAAAGTAAGTTACACAACTGTGTATTGTAAATGCTAAAATGTTAATATAGTTAATAGTAAAGTTAATGTGATAATAATGGTTGAGACTAATATTGGCTAGCGGAGCTCACCTTGTAAGTTAGAATTCTCACTTAAATGAAGAGGATTAGATTGAGAAGGAAAAAAAATCAATTGAAAGTTTTACTTTTCTAGGTTGGCTGTCACAAAGGATTTCCATAGTACTTGACCAAACACTTCACCAAACATAGACTCAATTCTCTTTTGTCATTGTATATAGAAATTTCTTGTGTTCACATTTACCTTAGTTAAAAGAGTCTCCTTAAACAAAATATGGAACCCACAACACTATTAAAAACAGCACAGTCTATAAGTAATGCACTTGAAATATATGAACTCATGTAAGTTGAAGGTAAAGGGATGGAGAAAAGTATATCATGGTAACAATAACAAACAGAAGGCTGGAGTAAGCTACATTATAGTCTAAATTTCTAAATTTTTGTCTGAAAATAATTATTACGGATAGGTAAGGGCATAAAATTACAATAAAAAGTAAATTCTTCAAGAAAACCCTAAACCTCTATGCACCAATTAAGAGAACATCTAAATACAAAAATAAAAACAGAGCGGAAAGCAGACATAGACTACCCACCATTATACTTGCATATTTTAGCATCTCTTCTTCATTAATTGATAGACCAAGCAGGCAGGAAACCATTAAGGATAAAATTGAACTGAAAAGCACTATCAATCGTCTTCATCTAATTTACATGGAAAGACTCCCCTATCCAGCAATAGCAGAATATACATTTCTATAAAGCTCACATGAACTATTGAATAGGACATATCACATTCTGGCCACGAAACAAACTTTAAATAATTTAAAAGAACATAAGTCATATAAAGTATGTTCTCAGGCCACAATGGAATCAATAATTAATGATTTTCCAAAATAGAAAGCAACAGGCCCAGGTGATTACACTTATGAATTCTGTCCAATGTTTCATAAAGAAATGATACCAATCCCTCCACAATCTCATTCAGAAGAAAGAAGCAGAGGGCATACTTTCTAACTCATCCTCTGAGACCAGAATTAATCCTAGTAACATAACCAGATAAAGATCTTAAAAGAAAGGAAGAAATAAAGATGACATAGTTCATCAGCACACATACAAAATTTCTCAACAAAATAGTAGCAAATGGCATCCAACCATGTATAAAGTAATTGTACACCCCAGTGATATGTACTTAAGGTTGCAGGATTGTTTCAACATTCAAAAATCCATTAAGTTAATTCATCACATCAAGAAATTAATAAGAAAATTTGTACGATTGTATCAATTCATGCAGAATAAGCATTTCACAAAATCCAACTCCCATTCATGATAGAACCCCCAGCAAAGTAGGAAGATGAGAACTTCCTGAACCTGATAAAGACTATCACTTCCTGAAGGTACAAAAATCGGTATGTGTAGGACCAGGTGAGTATAAGGGTGAGAAGAATCCATGTTTTCCAGCGTTCCTTACTCATCCTCTGGTGGATTGTAGAGGGTGGAGGTCCAGTATTTTTTTTTTATTCATAATTGAAATGTTGAACTAATTTTCTGTCCCATCATGTATAGTTTTATAAAACACTTCCATTAGTAAGTATAGCTCTGTGTGTCTGATGATAATTACTATTAACGTAATTCATATTTAACATTCATCGAGGATTTGTGTGTCAAACACTGTGCTGAGCAGTTTACAGGGTATATCTTACTTCAACTGCAAAACAATTCTATGATTTCATTTTGATTCTCATTTAGAACTGAAGATGCTAAGGTAAAGAAAGTGAACAATATGACTAGAGCTATAAACTTAGTGGTAGATTCAGAGTTCAAGTCTACGTGATCAGGCTCCAAAAGCAACTCTCCTCCCCTCTCATGTTGAGCTGCCCCTGGGGCAGGTAAGTGGAGTTAGAAAAACAAAACCTCTCAATGAATTCTGGTAAAACCCAGGGCCTTCTCTCCTTATTGAGAATTCCTCATGTAGGCCTAAGTCTGTTTGCATCAAAATATCAAAGGACTGATTATAGAAGTTTAGAAACTTTTGCATTCTCATGTAGTCTATTTTCAAAAGATAAAGGCAGAATTTACCGTAACTGAAACCATGTTCTTTTTTGTTTTGTTTTTCTCAATTCACCTCTACCTCACTTTTGATAATTGTGACCTTTTCCACGCACTGGCATTAGATTATCTGTGACTCTCAGCCTGAGATTGTTAATATCTGCTTCTTTTATTTCAGTTTAATGGGAAAACTGAAATATTTATTTTGGGGCAGTTGGCAATGTACCATTCTATCCAGAAGCTTAAAACTAGTTTTTAATTAGTTAAGATAATTAATTTATCCCAAACCAACGAGTACATCTTTCTGAAGTTTTAATTTGCTGATTTAATATTTCTAATACCGCTAAAACCAAAAAGACATGAAATATTTTGATCTTTAGAAAGTTTAAACACTGAATAACTAAGCTTCATGAAATGGGGTGCTTGTATTTTCTTGGTCTTCTCCATGAAAACGTATTGCATATAGAGTAGTAAATAAAGATAAATGGATTGTTTACTGAAAACACGAAGAACTAACCACAGAGTACTATAATTAAATTACTAAGCAGATAAAAATATTAAAATGCCAAACAGAGTTCCAAATTATTTATTCTTCATATGAATATACGACTTGCTAAATAACAGTGTTATGTTTAATGGCAATGGCATACTTTTCTGTAAATTTAATGGAACAGAGGTCTAGAAGAATAAAGCAGTGAAGATAAATAAAAATACATACCTTGTAGGTGAATTTGAAGTTTTCTTGTGTTGAGGATTTATTTATTAATGAATTGAAAACACATTAAAAACTGACAAACAATTCCAGGTGTGGGAGCAGGCATATTTAGAAAAAGCTTTCATATTAAGTGTTTTTCTTTTAATGACTTACCTTTAAAAACAATCACAGCATAAACTTTCTTCATCTCCCTTGAAAAGTCTCTTTTGTCTCCGTCTCCATAAAATGCTTGGAAAAAAATACCCTTTTGTCTTTCCATTTACATAATTCCCAAATTCTTAGTCCAAAATCATTCCATTCATTAAGATATATATTTAAATGTTTATTACCCTAAAATGTTAATTACTACTTCTTTGATGACTTTGAATAGCTTGTCTGTAAGCTTATGAAAACTATACATGAGCTATAACAGTTTGATTAAAGTTGAATAGAGTTCTTATTAGAGTTCTTTTTCATACATCCATGACTTTTTAACAGTAAGAGTATAATCAGTTCCAACAGAGATTCTTAGCATTTATCACCACTCAATCTTGAAAAAAAAAATCCCTATAACAACTTGTGCTTTGACCAAGATAGAGTAATAGCATCTGAATTTACTCCTAGTCCAAACAACTAAAAATCTGGATACCAATATATAAAACAACACTTTTCAAGGCATCGGAGATTATGCAATTAAGGACAATGTTCCCTAAAAGATAACAACCAAGGTGAGCTCTATCATTGCCACAGTATGCTGTCCAGAAAGATCTAGGCAGGATCACAACGAGGTGAAACCCAGACACAGAGGACGGTCCTCTCATTGAGTAGGGAAAAAGGAGTTGAGAGTCCGGGCAGGACAAAACGCTACTATTCACAAGGCAGAATCCTGGGAGGAGGAAGCAATACGGACATGAGCAGAGGGTCCAGCTGAGTACCGATCAGTTTCTATGGTGAGGAAACTACCTAAGGCCAAGGAGACGACCACCTAAAATAAACAGAAACAAACAGCCCTCAGTGCTCCCACAGAGCCAAGGAGCGTCCTTTGTCCCATAGACAGAGTGGAAAACCTCCATTCACAGGTACTGGGCAGGCCACTCAGAAGGGATTTGCCCCAGTAGTGAGAAAAAATTAGGCTAAACTCTGTCTGGTCCAGCCTAACAAAACTTAAAAGCAAGACAGGAAGATCTTAAATAACTGTGTCCAACAACAAAGTTCCAAACTATTATAGGAATGCAAAAGTATGCAGATAACAAACAACAAGGTGCCCATTCAAAAATTACCAGGCATGCAACAAAGCAGGAAAATACAACGCATGGTGAGGAGAAAAATTAATCAATCAAAATTAACCCAAAAAACACAGGTTGTAGAATTAGTATCAATTACACAAAAACACTTAAATAACTGTACTCTATATGGATAAGAAGCTGGAGGAAAAGAGGGACCATGTTAAACATGGAAATATAAAAACACGCAGATTTAATTCTAGAGATGAAAGCTACTGTCTGATATGCAATGCACTGGATAGGATAATGGCAGATTAGACACTGCATAATAAAAGAGCAATGAAATTGAGGGCATAGCCATAGAAACCATCCAAAATTAAAGAGAAAGAGGAATAAAAGTATAAATAAATTGTGCATTATTGAGTTGTGGGGCAAATTTGAGCAATTCTAATTGCTATAATTCTAATTACTATAAATGTAATTAGAGTCCCACAAAGAGAGAGGGAAATGGGGTTATAATTAAAACAGAAATAATATTAGGAAAAGTAAAGGTAGAAAATAATCCAAATTTAATGAACACTAAACCCACAGGTTCAAGACACTAAATGGACACCAAACAAAATGACATGTCCAAATTTCTAGGAAGGCACATGATAGTTAATTTGCTTAAAATCAGTGATAAAGAAACATATCAAATAGTAGTGAGAAAACAAACAGCGCATACATAGGAACAAAGATAAAAATACCACTAGACTTCACATAAGACATAAAGCAAGCCAGAGTTAATAGAGCAGTATCTTTAAAATACTGAAAGAAAAACAAAACCAAATAAAACAAACAATGGAGAATTATATGACAATAGAAGTATCTTCAAAACAAAGGTGACATAAAAACATTTTCATGCATTCAATGGCTAACAGAATTAATCATCTAGAAGCCTTAAATACAGGAGATCTTTATGGGAATTTTTTTAAAAGTAGTCAAACGATACAAAATTGAAATTTGGATCTACACAACAAAATGAAGAGCAACAAAATGTAATTATGTGGATAAATATAAGTTTTCTTATTATGCAAAAATCTCCACATGATAATTAACTTTTCAAATAAAACACTAACATTGTATCATTGACTTCATAATATGTATGATGATAATGACACAATGGCTATTGGGGGGAAATTAAAGGATAAGATACTTATACTGTGCATGAGGTGGTATGCTATCATTTGAAAGTAGACTGATATGGGGCCGGCCGAGGGGCGCGATGGTTAAGAACTCGCTGGGGATGCCAGAGGGCCCCGGTTCAGATCCCACATATGAGGGCCAGTGACACTGCTCTCCACAGCTAAGATGCTGAACAACAGCTCAGCCTGGAGCTGGGCTGCCGTGAGTCGCCGGCGATGGCGTAGGCTGCAGCCCCTGTGGCAGTGGGTTGCCCTGGGCTACCGTATGTAGCCAGCAGCCAGCGTGAGCGGCCGTCTAGAAGCCGGCGACTGATCTGCCTGGCCCGGGAAGAGCGCAATGATGGTGCCAACTTGGGCCAGTGAAGCAACGTCCTCCACAACTAGACTGAAGAACAAAACAACAGCAACTTGTCTGTTCCCCTTCCCCCAATTCCCCAGCACTGTTCCAATTCCCCCAATAAAAATAAAAAAAAAAAGTAGACTGATATGTTAAAATGCATAATATAAACATAAGCAAACACTAGAACAAGCAAAAAATGTTATAACTAATAATTCATCACAGGAGAAAAACTGAATCATAAAACACACTAAATTAACCCAAAAGAATGCAACACAGTAGAAACAAGTGGAACAGGGACAAATAGGACAAATGGAAAGAAATAGCAAATGGCAGATTTAAAATCAACCATAACAATGATCATTTTAAATGATATAAACTATATAATGATGAGTCATTCTCAAAATGGATAAAAAACAAGACCCAACTATATTCTACTTATGAAATGTCCACTTTAAATATTAGATGAAATGAACAAATTAAAAGACAAAAACTACCAAACCTCATTCAAGAGCCCTATATCAATAATTTGTAGTTAAATCCTTACCACAAAGAATGGTACATCACAAGATGGCTTAGTAAATTAAATCCAATACATAAGAAATATAACCCATGGTTTGAATCACTTGTATGTAAGTGTAATATGGATCATGTACCTAAATATGAAGCCCAAACTTATAGAAGAAAGTAGAGAACATATTTGTGATCTAGCAATAGGCCAAGGTTCCTTAGAAACATAATAAATAAATAAAACAATTGATAAATGCATTTTATAAAAAGTAAGAATGCTGGTCTTTGTAAGTCCCTGTTAACAGGATGCAAAGCTAAGTGACAATTGGGGAAAGTTATCATATATCTGATAAAGAACTCCTATTCTGAATATATAAAGAAATCTCAAAACTTACTAAGAAGAAAACCAGCAACTCAATTAGAAAATGGGCAAAATATTTTAATAGAAATATTTTCCCTCACTAAGAAGTATAAGTTGCACATAAGCATTTGAAATGTATTCAATATCATTCATTATTTAAAAAATGCAAATTAAAATTGCAGTGTGATACTACTCTACATTTTTTATGATGCCTAACACTCAAAAGACTAACCAAGAAATTGTTGGCATGATTGTGGAACATTCGTAAATCACATTCATTTCTGCTAACAACGTGAAATCGTGAACAATTTTGGAAAATAGCATAACGTTTCCTTAAAAATTTAAATGTACACGGACCGTACGACCAGCCATTTCGCTCCATGCAAAGACTTGCACAGAGGCACATAGAAGGTACCTTGTGAAGAAGTCAAAGGAAATATGCTAAAGAAGCTCTTACTTACCACCTCCACGTCTCAGCAAGGGGTGAAGAAACTTCTAGGCTTTCCAAAACCTGTAAAAGAAAATGTATGTGAAAATGAAATCAAGGAAGTTAAAACAAATACAGTAGGTTGATGATGAATATTTACAAGCATGTAATACATATAATATGGCAATGATATATGTTAAAAAATAAAGGTTTAGAGGTCTCGAGAAGAAAATCAGTACAACTAAAACTGACATCAATACATTTACATTATTTTTTAAATTTAAAATATACCATAAATGTATGTAAATATGTTCAATTTCAATATTTGAAAATATAATAGAAACAACTAGATAGCCTGAATAATTCTTATATTGATAAGTTATTAAAAGTGGTTATACCCCCTTATGTAGCAGATGCAAGAAAAACGACTTGCTCTTAAGCGCTCATGAAAAATATTTATTGCTTTTCATTCTTTTGGAAAAGCAACCTCAAAATATCTACTAAGATTTAAAATATATAGATATTGAAATATAAAACAAAAATGTTGTTGCAGCATTCTTCTATAGGCAAAATATTTGGAAATCAATTGTGGTACTATTACTGTAGTACATAAAAAATAAAAAATTATATTTCTATCACTAATATCACTAATTGAAGGGATTTCTTGGATGCTATTATATGAGAAGAATAAGACGCAGCCACATCTATATAATGTCCTATATTTGTTATGCAAAAATGGCAAAAATCTATTTTATGTGTGCTTATGTGTGTCAATAATGATATTTATCATAAACATGAAGAAAAGTACACACCAGTTTGTTAACATTAGTTATATGGTAGGTAGACAAAAAAGGTGAAAGGGATGTAAGTAAAAATAATACCAAATACTATAAAAATAAGAATGTTCATTTTCCAATAAAAAACAGCCCTGTGAGGGCCGGCCGAGTGGCTCAGTTGGTTAAGAGCTCACCCAAGAGTTTGAGCTCTGAGCAACAGCGGGTTCAATTCCCAGCCAGAGCTGAGCAGCTGCTGAGCTGCCAACAGGTGGCAGGATGGCTCAGCTTATAAAAAAAAAACTAAAAAAAAAAAAACAAACAAAAAAACAGCCCTGTGTAAGACATATGTGAAAATATGTGAGTAGGTCAGAACCAGAGTGTATCTAGAAGGATGCATAAAAAGATTTTATAAAAATATCAGCAGTGCTTATTTTGGGAAATTGAGGACTATTTTTCACTTCCTCCTCTACAGTTTTGTGTATCAGTTAATATTTTCACTGTGACTTTGTATTCTAAATATAGTGAGAAAACTATTATTATATGAAACTATGGAGGAAGGTAGAGAGGACTTTTAAAATTAAATTTGGGTGGAAAGTGTGTTAGAGAATTCTTTTTTAAAATCCAAGTCAATGGAACTCTATTCAAACTGTCATTTCATAAACACTGGGTTGTTGGAAAAGTCATGATGCATTTTTGCAACAAAAAACATAGGAAAAATACATCATGACTTTTCCGACAACCCAATATAACAGTTTAAGAATTTATTTCTCACATACGCCGCAAGTGAACAGCCCAAGGGTAGCCCCGACTTTTGGCACTGTTGATACCAATAACCAGACAGGGCCATCTAAAATGTGGTGTATGTGGTGTGTGTGTGTGTGTGTGTGTGTGTGTGTGTGTGTGTGTGTGTGTGTGTGTGTGTGTGTGTGTGTGTGTGTGTGTGTTGGACTAATTTTCAGGCAAGGTCTACTGAGGGTTGAAAAGATGGCCATAAAAAGTTCTAGGCTTATACCCAACTAGATGAGGGCTCCAATGAATTAATATTTTCTTTTCTTTATCCAATGTAACAGCTAAAGTCTCTAAGTTGACTTTCCCTTGATCTTACATGGCCTGGGTCATGTGCACTGATTCTGTGAGTCTTGGAATACAGCTCACTCATTGGCCAAGTCTGCTACGTGAGCCAATCCTTGGAGTCAGAGTGGAGTTTATCTTACCTGATCCATACAGAGTCAGGTGATTTTCTTCCCGAAAATAGAGATGCCAGTATCAGATGTGTAGGAGTTAGTCCAAAGCACAACAGAAGCCTACTACTACATTATATTCTTCCTAAATGAAACAGAAATTTAAAAAGGTTTACAGAAGAAGATACATGTGACCACCTAAATTTATGTACCTTGTCTACATGAAATTCATTACAAGCATAGTTAAAAGACAAGAGAGATTGAAAAGCACATATTGTAATAAAATGTTTAATATTTATATACAAAGTTCCTATCTCACAAGACAAAAAAGATAATAGGAAAATGATGAACAAAAGCTGGAATTCACAGTAAAAAAATGCTAGCAATCTACTAGCTTATAAAATATTCTCATTAGTAATCAGTATTGCAAATAAATGTGATCCAAAGATTTCAATTTTTAATTAGATTATGGAGCTGGAAATGAAAACAGGATACATTACAATGGTAAAACAGTCTATTAAAATTTGTGCTCTCATACACAATTGATGGAAGTATAAATTGATGCAGACTTTTTGTCTGGTACAGGTTTTAAGGTTGACAAGTTGACAGTAGTCTGTCAAAATTGAAAATGTATATACTTATGTCTACCATATAAAAATATTCACAAATACATACAAATGCACATGCAAGAGAATGTTATTGTATCATTGTTTGTAATAACAAAAATAGGAAAGTAAATATTTGTCAGTAAGATAATGATTAACAAACTATGAGACATTGGTATTTTGAAAAATATGAACGTCCATAAAAGTATGAAATACCTCTATGTAAATGCGTATGTATAGCTTACTAGACAGCAGATGGATGATTTTATAGAAAGTAATTCTATATTTATGTGCAAGTACACATTATCCCTAACTAATTGTCCCTATTTCTGTGTGTGTACACACGCACGCATACAGAACAAATACAAGGATGAGTATAAACCATTGATAGCTTACTTCTGTGGAAGACCAAGAGCATAAGGAGGGAAGCGAGAAATATATTTCTGTGTTGCTAGGGCTTTTGTGGCTATTTTTTATAATTTTTCGATTTATGGTTAGTTGACGGAGGAAGTGCGGTAAATGCTAGAATAAATGAAATGAAGGAGCCCTATTTGCAGAAATTACAAGAATCATCCTTCTGAACCCTGTTGCTTGAAGAAACAGCAGCTGTTGCTGTTTTGTTCTTACCTTCATCTCAGAGGCAAGCCTTGTATGTTTTCTACTGTTGCATCCTGACCCCATCTTCCCACTCCACCCCTAAGCGTCCTGGTGCTACAACACACGTGGAGCTGGAGCTACTAACAGAAGCAGCTCTATACCAGGCCATTTTTGCATGGTCTCTATGGAGACTGTCTCACACTTGGTAATTTATTTCCTATGATCAACACACCATTAAGAATTTATTGAGTGATCGTTCTCAAGTCCTCTGAAATTGCTAGAGTTGCCCTAATGGTTGAAGGAGCTAAGGAAGCCTAGAGCACCACACGTTTCCTCTTGATGGTCACCTTCCTCAACTCCTTTTTCCGTTTTAAGGTGAGTTAACTAGTTTAATGTGTTGTTGTTGTTTATTATTATTATTATTATTATTATTATTATTATTATTATTTCTGGAAATAGCTGAACAATTCACTATGAATCAGTAGATGGTCACCAGACAGCGGGCTATTTCTTGTCAAGCTTTCTCTTTGGTGTGTTTGAGGTGCCTGGGGCTGAGCCCACACAGTGTGGTGTGGGGGTGCTCAGAAGCAGCGGGGTGGGGGCTGCCTGCTGGCCACTGACATCCTAAGGGCAGGTCAGCCCTTCCTAGACCAGCACAGGACAAAGATGTTCTGCTCAGCCCTTCCAGGAAGCTATGTAATTTGAACATGCATATTAATGCAATATGGTAGTTATTCTTTTACTTTTAAATATATACTTTTGTAAATCTTAACTTTCTCAATCATTTTTTATTTCATTCTGAAGACAAAAGATTTTTTGTGTGTGAGAATACATCACTGAAAGTATAATGTAGACCAAGGAAGCATTATGCCTTGATTTACCAACAAGGGCTTTTGCATGAACTTTTAAGAAAATATTCAGCATAAAAATTATTTTCCATCTTAATTCTAAACTGTCTGGCTTACAACTTATTTTTTCTAATACTTTAGCACATGGGTTCAGGGTTACTGAATTTGATTATTTTTATTTAAAAAAAACTATCAGCTTGATAATTATTTTTATTGTTTTTGTTACCTTCAGTTCATTCTTGATTTTCTGTTTGTTCACTGTCCTGCTATTTTGCTTACTCTTGTTTGAGTAAAATATTTCTTAAAACATAGTGTTGCTGATTCTGTGATGACATGAATGTTTAGTCTAAATCTACCTTGAGGGAAGTTTTAGATGTACAAAGTTTGGAGTATTTCAGACTTTGGATGGGGGAAAACTAAGCTCCTTAATGTAACTTTAATGCATTATTTAATGACTACAGTAAATCCTGATATATTTTTTTCTCTGTACAAAAGAGGAAAAACCTCATTACTTAATACTTAATACAATTCCTCAACTTACAATTGAAGTTACAAGTATTCATTATCCTGTTTTTGGTATATAAGCCTCTTTATTATACAAAAGAAACTTTTTTCCACTAATAAACCTAAGAAATAAAATTTTTTATTTACCAATTTTTATGTCAAAAATTAAGTCTTTCATAAAAATCTTTTTTCTTTTGTTTTTTTTTTAACATTTTTTCACACAAAGCAAATGCATACATTGCTAGCCTTTTTACATCACTTACGTGTATTTTAAGCTCAATTCTGCTCTGGGAAACCATGCTTTTTAAGATATTAAAGTTAGGACTTCCAGTAAAATGGCGGAATTGACAGACGCTGTGCCGACTACCTCCCAGGATCACACCAAAATTACAAATAATTTATAAGATATTCAACCTCGGAAGTTCCCTGGACCCTAGATGAACACAACCTCTAAATGAAGGATTTAAAGAGGAGGCCACGTCGAGTCTGGTAGGAGGGGCAGAGACGAGAGAGGACGAACCCCGTGAGGGACACCTCAGCGGTGGGGAGGCTTCTCCGGTTGGGGGCGAGACCTTCCGGCCCCACACCGCGCTCACCAGCCCAGAGTTACTTTGCGGAGAAGAGGAATTCTACGATAGCTGGAAGGAGAAAATAGTGAGGACTCGCTTTGCTTGGCTCGGTGGGGCTGGGGGCGGCTGGAGAAACAGTGGAGCCGGCAAACCAACTCGCTTGCTGGTGAGCACTCACCCGGTTCCTGGTGGAGGGAGTGGCTTTGTGAGCGGGGCCCAGGAGCCTCCGGGAAGGACTGAACTGAGTGCCTTTGGTGCGGGAGCTGGAGGTTTGTGAACCCATTGTTCCGCTGGTGTGGAGCTTGCACTGGAGTAGGGCACAGGAGGGTGCCATTTTTTCAGGGCTGGGCCCTCCCACAGGGGCTCAGGTCTGGGACTGCACTGGTCTGCTGGAATTGGCTCAGGAGTGCGTGTGTGTGCGTGCGTGCGTGCGCATGCGGCCTTGGATCCCCACTCTCCATACTGTTTGTGCTGCGTAGCCAGGGAAATGCCTGTCAGGCGCACTCCGACTACGACAGACTGCTTATTGAGACCCGGGAGTGCGCGACTCGTCTTAGGTCCCCGATTTCTGCACTGCACGTGCAGAGTTGTCTGGGTGGCAATTGGCTGTCGGGCTGCTCGGCCTGATCTTTGAGCGGCTGATTGGGACAGGCTGAGACAGGGAGTTTTCCTGGGAGTGTAGGTTCACGAGCTCTGTGCCTGCGTGATTCAGCCGGGGCTTTCCAGGCGAGTTTGTGTGGGTTGGCTGCCAATGCAGGAGTGCATGCTGCTCTGACTTGGTGGGGGCCACTGACCACACACTGTGGTGCCTCGGGGGCCTGCCCCGCCCACCTAGAGCTGTGTTGCCAGGGACACCCTGAGCCCCTGGTCCCTGGCTCCTACCTCTGCAGGCCACAGAGGGTTTTTTTCAGCAGCAAACAGCCCGCAACAACCAGTGAAGATTTTTGGTAGTGAGCACAGTTCCATAGCACACAGCAACTAATTGTGGGAAGCTTACTTCAAGTCTAGAGGGAGGTTGTGCATGACGAACTGAGCCCTTCCCCCCAACAGCTGGTGCTGAGTCGCCCAGAATCTCTCTATTGCTGAGCAAGTGGTCTGCAGATTACAGCGGGCAGAGAGCCCCTCTGGTTTTTTTTTGTTTTGTTTCTTTTTTCTTTTTTCTTTCTAGGTAATCTAATACATTGAAGCAATCAGAGGACAGCCAGAATGAAGAAACAAAGAAACATGTCCCAAGTAAAAGATCAGAAGAAACCTCAAGAAATGCAACTAAATGAAACAGAGGTATCCAACCTTTCAGAGACAGAGTTTAGAACACTGATGATAGAATATTTCAGGAACTTAAGGAGGACATAAAGAAAGATACAGAAATCATAAAAAACAACCAGGTAGAACTAAAGAATACAACAACTGAAATGAAGAACACACTCGAAGGAATCACCAGTAGATTAGATGAGGCAGAGGATCGTAGCAGTGATTTAGAAGACAAAATAGCAGAAATCATCCAGTTGGAACAAAAAGAAAAAAGAATAAAAAACAATAAAATAGTTTAAGAGACAGACCTGTGGGACAACATCAAGCGCAACAACATTTGCAACATAGGAATACCAGAAGAAGAGAAGAAGCAAGGGATCGAGAATGTATTTGAAGAAATAATGACTGAGAACTTCCCTATCCTGGTGAAGGAAATCAACATACAAGCCCAGGAAGTACAGAGAGTTCCAAACAAGCTGAACCCAAACAGGTCCACACCAAGACACATCATAGTAAAAAGCAAAGGTTAAAGACAAAGACAGGATCCTAAAAGCAGCAAGAGAAAGACAGCAGGTTACATACAAAGGAATCCTACAAGACTAACAGCTGACTTTTCCACACAAACTCTGCAGGCAAGAAGGGAGTGGCAGGAAATATTCAAAGTGATGCAAAATAAAGGCCTACAACCAAGACTGCTCTACCCAGCACGGCTATCACTTAAAATTGAAGGAGAGATAAAGACCTTCTCAGAAAAGAATAAACTTAAGGAATTCATTACTACCAAGCTAGCATTGCAGGAAATGTTAAAAGGGCTTTTTTAACAGAAGAAAGGGGGAAACACACTAACCCAGGAAGACCAGAAATACAAATAAGAAAATGGCAATAAATATGCACCTATCAATACAAGAACAAATTCAAAATGGATTAAAGACTTAAATGTAAGACCTGAA
>NW_017732415.1:160117-299375 GCF_001890085.2 Hipposideros armiger | reverse complement strand
AGAGATATAGAGGAACAACTGATGGCTGTTAGTTGGGAGGGGGTGGGGATGAGGGAGAAGGGGAAGGGGTTAGACAGCATAAATACGCAACTACAATATTGCCACAGGGACATGAAAGACAGTTCGAGGAATATAATAATATTGTAAATATTTTGAAGGGTATCAGGTGGTCACATGTCTTGCTAGGGAGACCGTATCATGGATGGGGTAGAGGCTTGATCACTGCACTAAAAATAAATTGGCCTCTTTTTTTTGTTATATGTTTTATTTCTAATTGGAAAGATGAGGGAAGGTCTCACAATATTTAAAATTACATCTATGAAAATAATACCACACTTAAAGTGTGAACAGTATTTATTCTCAGTTCATGAAAAAGCACCAAATGTCATCATCACCCTTTTTTTTTTCTTTAACCTTTTGTTTTTAACACCATAGTCAGTCATTCTGATGTGCTTTATAAAATCTTTGATCAGCAGAATATGATTTGTAGTTGTGATGAACATCTTAAAGTGAATTTAATTAGTTTATACTCCTAGCTAACTCATCATGTATTTTAACATCTGGGTACATTACACTTTCTGCCTTTCGCCAATGGTACATTATGGATTTATAGCAAACAATAATTGACTGGAAAAATCACTTCAACTTCATAACTATCAAAGCCACCATGATAGTTTATGGCACGTCACTGAATGACAACTAATCTGCCAAATGATGGAGCTCTGAGAATTCACTGTGTTGTTCCCTTTTAAAGAGATAAGATGTCCAAATACTCTTCATCTATAGATTTTTTTAAATGAAAAATGAAAAGAAAGGAAAGATATTGGAACACCTGATTCCCATCTCTTATTTTGTAATTACTTGTTAGGAGCGAAAACCCACCATGGGTCCTAAACATCCCTGTATGTTCTTAACTTGGTCTGCCAAGAACAGGAGGCTCTGAAAACTCTTTCCCTGGGTCATTGCTCAGATTTGTGTTTGCAGTGAGAAAACATAAGGGGTGCAGGAGCATCTCTTCCTGGACAAAGAGCAGGCTTGCTTCTGCTCCCCATAAAATTCAAGCTCAGTGTTCCTCTCCTGTACCTCAGTTCATTGGGTCTGCAGGTAGGTACCCATCTACGCTCTCCTGCATCACCCATCTCCACGTGGAGCCTAAGGACATGGAGAACACATGCAAAAATGAAGCTCTAGACAGAGCTTTTGCTGCAAGTAATCAAGTCCTTTCTTTCTGACCCAGTAGTCTCATGTCTTCTACCTGCATCCATGGAAGAGTAACAGGATGGCTTATTACCTTTACATAGGGTCAAATTCCTAGCCCCAAACTAGGCACATGCAGAGGCTTACCTTGACCTGCACTGGAGCCCCTCCCAAAAGTTCCAGAAACAACACACCCAGTTCCTGGCTTTAGACCACACCAGAGCTCCACCCAACCAGCTGCACAAATGACACACCGAAAGGGTGGACTTGGCTGACTCCAGGGCCCCACTCAAGTGAATCCTGCTTTGTGGAGTCAGCCCGTGCACAACAGTTCAGTGGCTGTAGTCACAGATAGCCCTCACAGCAATCCCACCCATGAATGTGCCAACAGCAATCAAGGCTCAACAACAAATGGAGGGCACACAAAACCCACACAAAGGGATGCCCCTGGAGCTCCAGGCTCAGGTGACCAGGGAGACTGCACCACAGCACCCCACTATATAAGGCCACCCTGATGAGACTGGGAAACATAGATCTACTAATACATAGAAACAATCACAGAGAGGCATGCAAAAGAAGGACGAACACCCTAAATGAAACAGGACAAAACTCACAGAAAAAGAATTAAATGAAATAAAGACAAGCAATCTACCAGATACAAACTTCAAAAACACTGGTTATAAGGATGCTCAATGAACTCACAAAAAAAATGGGGATAGAGGGAACATACCTCAACATAATAAAGGCCATATTATGACAAACCCACAGCTAACATCATACTAAACAGGGAAGAACTAAAAGCATTTTTCTTAAGATCAGGAACAAGGCAAGAATGTCCACTTTCACAAATTTTATTCAACATACCATTGAAAGTCCTAACCACAGCAATCTGACAAGAAAATAAGTAAGGGGCATCCAAACTGGAAAGGAAGAAGTAAAATTGTCATTATGATCTGACTTATGGTAGATCATATAATAAAATAAATGAACAAACAAAAGTGAAACAGACTCAGATACAGAGAACAAACTGAGGGATGGGAGGCAGTTGGCGGAATGGGTGAAAATGTGAAGGGATTAAGAAGTACAGGTTGGTAGTTACAAAATAGTCACGGGATGTAAAGTATAGCATATGGAATATAGTCAATAATATTGTAATAACTATGTATAGTGCCAGGTGAGTACTAGACTAGTCATGGGGATCACTAGATAAATTATATAAATGTCTAACCATTCTGCTGTACACCTGAAACTAATATAACATAATATTGAATGTCAACTGTAATTGAAATTAAATTTTTAAATGTTAAAAAAAAAGATCTGGTCTTCCTATTTGTGCGCTAATAGAAGAACACTGTAGCTTATTTATACATAGTTAATAATGCATACATTAAAATCCATTTTGATTAAGATCATGTTCCAAATAAAGCACTTATATATTATCAATAATTACACAGTTCGTGATGTTTTATTCTACTTCAATTATGTATCATTTCCTGTATAATAAAGTACTGGCTGAGAGAAACATCTTAGATCTCACTATCCTGAGTTTATCTGTAACGTGGATCATTATTTATTGAAAACATATCTTGATTATCTACTGTATGTTGAACCATGTAATCTGCACTGTTAAATACAGGAGCTGTTAGTTACATGTAACCATTAAACACTTAAGATGTGGCCAGTCCAGATTGAGATGTGTTGTAAGTGTAATACATGTAACTGATCACAAAGAATTGGCAATATATTCAAAAGGTGTAAAATGTATCATTAATAATTTCTATATTGATTGCATGTTGAAATGATTTTTTGGATATACTAGGTTACAGCAACTGTTGTTATATGAATTTACTTTAAAAACTTTTAATGTAGCTAATAGAAAATTTTAAATTACATATGTGACATATTACTATTAGAGGTGGGACACTTATACAGATATCAAAATGCATATATTTTGCTTTCAACCAGTGACAATTATTTCCTGTTTCTGATGCTTTTCTGCTTATTGAAATCTCATAAGTGCCTAATTAGGTAATAATTTGTATTTATTTTACACTTTAGGTAGGTGAGGCTTGAAGTTGCTAAGTAATTTTTTCAGTGTTTTACAGTTGGGAAAGATAGAAGATCACTTAAACCTAAGTGATCTAGCATTCAAATGCATTTTTCCTCTTTGCATCTCTAGAGGGGGCATAGTACCAATAAAAAACATATATTTTATTCAAAGCTGCTTCCTGGGGAAATTTTTAGCTCTCTCTATAGTCGGCTTCACACAGAGTTGAAAGGCTAGCTATTTGGGCAATGATAAAATCTCTTGCTTCATATTTTTTTAACTAAACGTCAACTTTTCACCTTTAATCTGATTTTTAATAACAGCTTCATGTTCTCTACAGCAAAATCTCACTACTGAGTCGACTTCCTTTCCTGCATTGCCCAGCTAATTGATACAAGAGTGAGACATGCTAAGTTTCATCCTTTTAGACTAAAAGTACATCCTTTGTATCTAGTAAAACCACCACAATACTACACACTTTCATAATGGTAATTCTATTTCCTCTGAAATAGCTTTAATTTAGAATTATGCTCTTAGGTTTTTACCTTAAATGAATACGCATATAATAAATAGTCCCGGAAAAGAAAAAGTACAAGAGAAAGTGATAGGGCACATACATTTCAACTGGCGCCATGATTCAGAATTTGCTCACATCAATTCTGATCACATTTCATTTCCCTGGACTTTCTGGCATTGAAAAGGAAGGCTGGGAAATACCCTTGATTGAGTGTCTGCGTTACTTCTAACCGAAGGAGAGAATGGACGAGGTTTACAGTAATGTCTACCACCACATATTTGCCTAATGCCTTTCCAAAAACTTTCAAGTTGGGTTTAAAAGGCCATCTCTATTCTCAGATCACTTACTCTTCATAATTGAAGTCAAATTGGTGTATTCTCTAAAAGTCCTGTTCTTTTTAATATGTGAAATGAAGATATTTAGCCCAATGATGTTAATATTCCAGAGTTATTGGGGGCCTTAAGGATTATAATGTGTAGAGATACACTGTGAACTGTAAAGCTCTAGATTAAACAAAAATAAGATGCTATTTTAATTGTGAAGGAAGAATTGATCTTTTAAGTGCCATCATTCAAAAGCTATCAAAATTACAGCCTAGAACAACTAAAATGATGTAAATGTTATGTTCATCGAATTCCAGAAAAAAAATATAACTCAAAATGCAAATAATGAAACACATAAAAAAGAAAATACTTCAGAGGAAATATTTATAAGGTATCACCATTGAGCACATAATATGGTTTATGCACATATTTATACCCACACATGCAAATAAACACAAGGTACACATACATATGTTTCACTTGTCACTGGCAAAACCCTTTAAGGCAAGCTTTCCATTTTTCAAATGAAGAAAAGGAGGTTCAGAAGATTATGGAAATAAACTGGTAAGGAACAGAATAGATATTATAATCCATATCTGATTCTAATGCCAGAAGTGAAGTTTAAACATCTACTCACCCTTTATTTTGATTGAGCCAAATATTATTTTATTAATGAATCTTAGGTTTAAAAATAGCAGTAACATTGTCAAAAGTAATCTTATTACACTGACTTGAATTCTTAGCATTATCTTGTTGCTTTGGAGCAAAGATATTAAAAGCTTCCATTAGATTACTAGTAACTAAATAGGTAAAATGTATGCTTTCACTACCACGTGATTGATTCATAATAAGATTTTCTAAGTAAAAAAAAAAAAATATATATATATATATATATATATATATCATAAAGAATTTATATCCTAGTAATGGGCATTGTATAATTTTATTTATTTTGTTAATTTTGCTACATCTGAGATGCCTAAATTTGGAACCTATCTTCATGTTGTCATTGAATGAACTGAAAATGTTTGAGCCCTGATGAAATGGTCACATTTGGTTCAGTTCTGTGGAAATCAATATTGATTCGTCATCCTTAGTCCTCTGCAGATATCCAAGTGTCAAAGTCCGAGCTCATCAGCTTCATCAACAATTACATTTCCTTTAAAACAGAGATGTGGGGAATTGAATTTGCTTATTGTAAATGGAAAAAAGATTGGATTGCAGCCTGGTTCCCAGAATGATTGAATCCTTTCTGGGTGAAGCAGTATTAAATAAGATGATTAAGAAGAGGCTGTGTTTTGTTTTGTTTTTTCCTTTTATAATGTGAATGGATCCGCTTTCAGGGTAAGTGCCAGCAGGTCCACATATAGCCATTCAATCACTTGGAAAAAAATGAGTAATGAAAACCTTATGGAAAATTAACATTTTTTAAATGTCCAGATTTGCACAGACATAGCCTGTTCAACTTTTAGTTACGTAGCAGCAGACAAACATACTATAACCAATTTGTCAGCCTGAGATTTCAGCTCGTGGGGAGGAAGAGAGGGCAACATGCCACTGAGAAGGTTTCTGACTGTTGCTTGCCCTTCTCTGCAAATCCATCAAGGTAATGAACACTCATACCTCTGATAGGTCATGGCTGCCTCAGCGGAGCACTTTAAGAGATTATGAGCTTTCTCTGAATACTGGAAAATATAAACGTCAAGCTGATCTCATCTGAAACCATTGAATTCTTCAGTTTCTTTGACAAGTGTATGTGGTAAATAGATGAATATGACAGAAGAGAGATGATGACAAAGAAAGGCTGAATCATTTTTATGAAGTGTCTTTGTATGTAATAGAGGGAAATAAGTTTGGATCTCTTCTCTGGAGAGTATCTTAATGCTTCACAAAACCGTTGCTTCTTAGTTCACTACTATATGGGTTTGACATAAATTCTGAAAGAAGCATTCTTCACCTGCCTCAAAAATGCTTCATTTATTTATCATAAGTTTAATGACCTAACACTCTTTCCCCACAGCTACTTTTAAAATATATTCTCAGCTACTTTCTCCCGTTAGCATTTGTAACTATTAAAAGCTTTAAAATACAGAGTAAGATTTAGTTAGACCATGACACCCATGCCCCATAATTAATCCAATATTAGGATGCCCAGTGTTATCAATAATCCCTACCCTACTATATGAGTTCCCAAATATTCTCTCACAGGAAAAGACTCAACCCCTGATATTCCCCATTACCCTATTTCCCCATGTATAAGATGCACCCTTTTTCAAAAAATTTGGGGTCTAAAATGGGTGCATATTATACAGTGGTTGTATGAGCACAAAAACAAGCATGAAAAAAGTGAAAATGCGAGTTAAAAAAATCTACAACCACTGTATAAGACACACCGAGTTTTTAGACCCTAAATTTTTCAAAAAAGGGTGAGTCTCATAATATTCAAATGTTTATCAAATGAATTTTTCGCTATTATTGTCTCAAAAATGTATTTTGTTTCAGGTCATGGATATTTATTTTATACTTAGGATTATAACCCAATACTATGTTGGCCATTGGTCATCCAGTTAATTTATTTCAATTATTATAAATTTAAGGTCAAGAATTCCCATTTTGCTTTATTTTATAGTTTCCAATTAATTTTTTCAGATGGTTGATTAACTCATTAAGGCCATATTTTCTTCTAATATGTTTTTATAGTTATTTGAATATCATATAATAGATGCAACTTGAAAAATCCAACATTTATAAATCATGGTGTTGGTTTCTATTGGTTACCTTTTTTTTTTAATATGAAACCCATTTTCATATTTCTTTGAAAGACTTCTAATTTTTTGAATTTTATATTGGACATTGTATATTATACACTGTGAAATTGGTAGGTTCTCTTACTATCCTCTAAAAGCATTGATTTTTATTTTATGGGCACTTCAATTCCTGGCCAGTCACCTTGTACTTGGATAGGCTTAATTTTATGTCTTTTATATCATGGGAAAGCCCAATATGTTTCTTAACCTCCTCTAAATTGGGAAGAATTAATCTCCAAATTCTATCTCCTATGTAGATATTATCAAGGCCTGGTTTTAGGTTGTGCCAGGGTGAGCTTATAGAAGTCTTTTTCTAGAATGAGGACCTAACTCCCAAAGCTCGCCCTTATTGGGGTATGTAGGATGCTCAGTGTCCTGGGGATATGTCCCCAGCCCGTCTCAGCCTCCAGTATTCATGCTTCCATCTCCAGTTCATAGCTGCCAACTTCTGGTAAGACAGTACAGTCTCGTTCTGTGTATAGACAGCCCAATCCTTAGCCAAGTACTTTGGAGGAACTTCCTCTTAACTTCCTCAGACTTCTTTCTGCTATACTGCTCTCATTTGCAGATCACAGCTGGTTCATCTGCCCCAAGCTTCGATTTTTGCCTTCTCCACTCAGCAAGACCACACCACTTGTTTGGACTCTACTTTACCGCATACTGACATGAATTTGTCCCCAAAGAGAGAACAGCATGGCAGGTGAGACTTCCCTTGGGTATGTGCTGCTTTTAAGGATAAAGTTCTTACACAGACAGTTGATGTCTGTGTGTGTGTGTGTGTGTGTGTGTGTACACACAAGTGTACACACACACACACGCACACACACAAGTGTACACACATGCACACACATATTTGCTTGTTTGTTTCATTTTCTCATCATTTACAGTGAAAGCATTAGTCTAGCACCAGATAGAAAAAATATTCTCCTAGAAAATGAATTGAAGTGTGGAGGTTTTTTGTATTTATACAATGATTATTATAAATAGTTTCAACCTTCACCACTGCACTTAGAAACTTTATTGTATATTAAAACTTATTTTTTCCATTGCTCTTCCATATAAAATGAGAGTTTTGTTAGAGAATGCTGGCAATAACTTATTGACACATTTCCCCTATTTCTGTAGGTTTTTAAGGTATTTCTAGAGTATTTCCAAGTTGATTTCCAGGCAAAAGTTCAGAACAGGAAAAACAAAGTGGTTGTTTTCAGTGATTTGTATTTAATTGTATACCATTACCTCTGAGCCACAATCAGAACTTTTAAAGCATAGCATCAATTAAAAGGAAATACACTTGGAATAAACAAATGGAAAAACATTATTTCCTCATTTCAAGAGAATTTTCACTGCAAGATTTCAAAATAAATACTATCTCCAGAATTCAAATTGCACTGAACTCTTTCTGCAGCTATCTTTATAATTTCATCCACCTTTAAATGCTTTTTTCTGTCCATTATTGAATTCTCATCTGCTAACTCTATTCACCAAATGTGTTTAAAAGCCTAGGAATCAGGATTTTTGGACACCATAAAAAGTAGTTATCATTAGCTTAATATTTTATTAATGTGTTTTTAAGTGGTTGCAATCTACTGGTAGGACACAGCCTTTAATCCTCTGTCCTCAGTGAGCACCTCCCATTAGTGATCTTCTCTTATGTGTCAAGTTCCCACAAGGGTGTGTATATGGATCTTTATACAGTGTGTGAATCAAATGATTAATTAAGTACCTAGATGTAGATCTTGCTTTTTATTGGCTCTTTTAAAGATTATAACTAATAAGGACCGGCCGAGTGGCACGCTGGTTAAGAGTTGGCTTGGGATGCCAGCTCTGAGCAGCAGGTCCCCGGTTTGGATCCCACATGAGGGCCAGTGATGCTGCCCTCTACAGCTAAGATGGTGAACAACAGCTCAACCTGGAGCTGGCTACCGTGAGTCGCCAGTGACAGCATAGGCTGCAGTGGGGATGGCTGGCAGCAGGAGTGAGCTTTCATGAGCTGCCATGAGCCTCCGTGAGTGGCTGTCCAATGGCCGGTGAGTGACTGCCTCAGCCGGGAAGGACGCAATGATCATAATACCAACATGGGCCAGTGAAGTGACGTCCTCCACTACTAGACTGAAGAACAAAAGGACAGCAACTTGTCTGTTCTCCTTCCCCCAACTCCCCAGCGCGGTTCCCCTCCCCTAATTCCCCAAGAAAATCTTAAAAACCAAAAAAAAATATTACAATAAAAAATTATTCTACAGTTACTACATTGCTGTCTCATGGAACAGATTTCATTGCAGATGGGTTAGCGCCTCCATTAGCTGATAAAATCTGTCAGCATTGGCTCTTGAAGCTCAACAGTAAGGAAATAATTGTTTCCTTCCTTTAACCCTACCTCAGTCACTAGTCATTCTTTTCCCCCAAGTGACCTTGGCCTTATAGAAAATTTGACAACTGCCAAGACATGGCAGAAATGTAGGATACATGTACAAGAGTCATGTGAAATAAAAATTACAACATTAACTAGGTAGGCCATAAAGGAAATTATAAGAAATAAACTGTCATAAAATAAATCAAGGGCAGAAAATTTCACTCGAGTTTAATGTTTGTCTGTTGTTCGTTTGACATTACCCACGAGCTTTTGGAGGATTTTAAGCAAGCATGCAATGAGATCGCATCTTATTTTGGTATGCCAAAGACACATCAATCACCCAACAGCTAAGAGTGGCTTTCCCAAGGTTAGGTAACTGCAGCTGGCTGTGGTAGCTTTGTCCTTTATCCTCTCTGCTGCTCTTGATTGCCAAGCACACTTATCCCTGGGGCCATACATTCGGAGTTATCCTTCTCTCACTGGAGGAGGAGAATTTTATTAACTTAGCACTCATCCAGAAGATGGATTTCAAAACCTCGTCTGTGGTAACAATGGCATGTCATTTATTACTTTAATAGTTTCAGATAAATGCCTTAATATCTGCAAGTGGGAACTTTTAGAAATTTCACATGGAATGAAAATTACAAAGAAAAACTCATTGGGAATATGAAAATCTCTTGACTCCTAGACAGATGCTAGACAAGGGGAAGAGGTTGGGGGATCACAGATAATAGAAATTTGCTCGTGCCATTCTTGTTTGGGGGTATAATGATGATAAATTTAATGATGGAAAATATTTATATGCTTAAGCTATACATATCATCCGTGATTGATCAGCAGTTTTGTTGTATCCTCAATGTTAATTTTAGTTGCTCACCTATTTAATGAGCACTCTGGATTCTGACATTCTGTCACAAAATTACAGAATTTTATATTTGAAATATCGTTCAGCTCCACGTTTTCACATTTATTCTCTTTATTGAAAGATCCTCAATCTCTACTTTTCCTGAAGTATTGAGGCTTTCCCAGCATTCACCATCCTTCCTTAGATAAGCTACTTTTAATTTCCTGTCCTCTCAAAATGTTTCAATAGGAAATAACATTATATTAAGAAAAAGATGAACCAAGATATGAGAGGCAAGGCCAATAACTGCAGAAATTATTATAAAATGGAATTTACCCTCCTGGAATTTTCTGATCCAATCACATCAGAGGTAAGGATTCTAGGACAAGAGAGGGTTATAAGTAGGCTGCTCATAGGTTCTGGTGTACCTTGGACAGGGTTTAGTCCTGTTGTCCTGATGTCACATCCCATTCAAGTCCTCTATTAATCAAAATTGGCAAAATTTAGATGACAATTACAATCATCATACTTGTAAAGTAGCATGAAGAAATTAATTTATTATTTTCCTGTAGCCAAATCTCATCTTTTGGGGACCACCCATGTCAATACTATATTTGATAATTATTATTATTATTTGCTTATCTTACACCCCCAACATAAAGAATATTTAGAGGGTAGAAACTTAGGAGGGATAAACACACACATACAAATATTTAGGGGATGGAAGCTGAGGTGAGATAAATGCACCTGAGAGAAATACACATTTTTTTAGGAGTGTTTGGTCTTAGTATCTTCAAACACTCCTAAAAATATGGGTGTTTATCTCAGTTCTCTTATGTGAACACATTTTGGAACTTTGAAGGCAAGACGAGACCCCCTTAATTTCTCTGCTACGATGCAATCATATTTCTCCTCCTTAAAAATGAAAGCATGATGACTGAGTAACTTCAGCTAAGGCAGAGCAAGCAACGTTGAGACAGATTAGGGTTTTAAAAAAATACATTATCCTGTTCTGTATGTCTTTGCTTTTTTGGTAGTGCCTTTTACACAGATTTCCTAATTGAACATTTGGTGAGCAAATGAATGACCTGGAATGAACTATGCCTAGATTATAAAACTCTGAGGTGACCAGGACACCTTCCAATTTCAGAAAATAATATTAGGCAGCTGTGACCCTTGAGAGACGATTGCTTCAGCTGGAGCTCATAGAAATTCAGCATGTTAAAGAACGTTAATCTTTTGTTGTTGAATATTCAAAAGTATAGCAACTGGTTAGAAATCACTTGAAATTTATTTCTATTTATAATAGTGTCCCCAGCTTTAAAATGAGTTGTTCTCAAAATTAGCAGAGCTTTGTATTTAGTCCCTCCATCAAAACTTAGTTCCTATTCAAGATTTCGTGATGTTTTCTTTCACATCTTTCTGTTTAATTTGAGTGTTTGTGGAGCACCTATTATGTGTTTAGAACTACATGCAAAAAAAAAAAAAAAAGAACCCCACAAAGTCTTTACATCTTTGCTCATGAAGGTAACTGAAGACACAAAACAAATGAAGCATACATGACCGTGTAGCATGAGGAAAAACAAGAGTAAAATAGGTTAAAAGGGTTTTTGAAGGAGGAAGGGGTAATGGTGGTAACAGCAATCTAGAAAGGCTACATGATGAGAAGTTCTCTGAGTGAGTAGAATTTGGTTATCCTGAAGGTGGGAAAGGTGACAGACATTTCACTACTACAACCAAATCTTTTCATCATTGACCTTCAGCCTCTTCTAAGAAAAGCCATGTAAGTCACACACTCTTCTACCAGCCACTTTTCCTGCCCTGTATCTTCCAGATACCGCATTTTACTGGTTTTCCCTCTGTCCCTCAATTTTCTAAAAGTTATATGAAATCTATGTAATCTTTTTTATATATTTTGTCACTTTTCTTTCTACATTGTTGTTTGATCAAATGTTGTTCAATGCTTTTGTTTGCTTCTATGACCACTTTTTAGCTTTTGACATAAATTCTTGAACTTCTTAGATGTTTTAGTATAATCTTAGTATTTAAAAGAGTTTCAAGTACTTATTTCCCTAGTACCTACATTTAATCATCATGCCCTTTCCAAAAAGTGAAAAAGTGAATGACAAATTATTTTTATTTCTTTCCTCTGCCAGCCATAAAGTTTAGTCAAATTGGCATCGTTATGCGATAGTAATTCATCCAAGTGTGCTCTTCATCCTGGTTCTTACATTCTCTTCAAAACACTAAAATATGCTTTATTACCGTTTTGAAACTACAAGTTCTAGGTAATTGCATATTCTCCCTGAAAACCATACAATTTCTACTTTCTCTCTCAGAGCTGCTGGTTAAATGTGTGATTTTTATGAAAGCCCTACCTAGATTTATGATAAAACTCTCACAACTTAAGTTTGGTCTTAACATGCAGTAATTACTTTTTGTATACATTTCTTACTTAAACATGTTTTATACTCCTGACATTAAATAAATATTATGAATTCATATTTTTATGCAACCCCAGAACAATGGTTCTTTGAGTGTTTCTGTAATGTGAGATAAATATTGATACAGGGAAATTCCCCAGATAGGATTGCCAGATAAAATACTGGACCCCTAATTAAATTTGAATTTCAAATAAATAATAACTACTAGTGTAATTATGCATGTGTTGGTCATAGCTGTATTAAAATTATATTCGTCATTTATTTTGAATTCAAATTTAACAGGGCTGTCTGTAGTTTTATTTGTTAAATATGACAATCCTAGCAGGAAACGATCACCAAGGCTCGACCAGGGTTTCCCAAAGATATCTGCTTCATGTTTGTCTTATGATTTCCTTCCCTTTCTTCCTTTGCTACTTTGCTTAGTCCCTTCAACTGTTGCTGTCCCTCCTGCACAGTCTTTGGTACATATACTCTCTGCCTCTAGTTTCTCACACATCATCCTCATCTGACACGTTTGTGCATCTATCTGAAACTGTTCTACCATGTTCTTATTATCAGCTCTAAAATCTTCCACTCCTTTCGTCTCTTCATGATTAAGCTCCAATTTCTCAGCTTAGTTTTCTGCCTCCTTTTGACTGGGTGTATATTTCTCTTCAACTGCGGCCCTACTAATTCCCCATTTTAATGTGTCACTCCAAATGGCTTTAGGATAAACAAGTTTATTGTACATTTCTGTCACTTTGTCCATGCTCCTTCTGTGTCTTAGAGATTTTCTTCCTTCTCATCAAATTACCCATTTAATTTGGGTGTCAATGTCTCACACAAACATTATCTTTTGGTTGCCTTCATATGCTTTTTAATTCTTTCTGCATTATTCCTCTATCAAAGTTACCTGTAACAATTACTTTAACCCACGATCATATACTGCATTTCATTTTTGAAGCAATATAACTTCTCCTTCAGTGAAGTACTAACATTTTCGAGGTCAGTGAATATGTCCTTTTATTTTTTTTTTGAATGCCAATCAAATAGCAGGTATTCAATAAATACGTTTTGAATTGATTGGAAGGTGATAATGAACCCCTAATATAAGCATACCAGTTTCCACTGAGAAGGAAATGATTGAAATAGTGTATTAGGCTATGGGCACAACCACATCCTCTGCTTTGGGTGTTTGCTGTGCTGGATGAAAGCTGCACTTGGTAACAATCAAAGTGAAGACAAACCGTTAGGCTTTAATCATGCAGCTCCGTGTGAAAGGGCCTGGGCCCTATGGTGCTCTAAAACACAGCATTTTTGCAGAGTCCATTTTCGTGCTTGGAAGTCTAAAGGTGTAGCCTCCTTGTTTTGATGGCTCATCTTTGTGACCCTCCACGTCAAGGTCAGATTCCTAGAACCGGTTGTTTCCTGGCCATTGCAAGTCCTTGCATTCTATTTGAGGCCAGATCAGTGAAGGTCAAAGTGCAAGATACTTGATCGAAGGTGTGACATTAGGGAAGTGGGCATTTCAGCAATCATTCTGAACTTGATATGAAGGCAAATAATAAGACACAGACACCTTTGATCTACTAACTGACGCCCAGACATGGCCTAGTATTTTTCTGCTAGTACTATATCTCTTGAGTTCATATAAATCAATTTACAGGAACATTATTTATTCCTCCCTCAAGACGATTTGCCAGAATGAGGTCAGAAAGAAAGATTAATATGACAGCTAATGCTGCAGCAAGAAGAAAACTGTTTTTACAATTAGGGTCAAATATTAAAGGGGCAGGTGTTTTCGCTTGGCCAGAAAATATTAAATTCATGGTCTCCTATCAAGGAGCCTGGTAGATCCTATTCTAGGGTGTCTGGTGGGAGTGCAGCAATGAATCAAGCATCGGCCTTGGGTGTTTCAAACCCTAGTTGACAACCCCCTTAACCTCTCTGAGCCTCAGTTTTGTCATCTGAAAATAAGAAATGGGGTTTTCTGAGGATTGACACTGAAAATCGGTGTGTGATGGAGCCTCTCTGCTAATAGCAGCCCCTGATAAATGGGTCCACTTGATTCTATCCCTTAAGATCTTTGTTGCTAAGGAATCAAGGCTTGAGTCTAGATAGGAATTTGTGAATTAATTTTACACTGTAAAACACTACTTTGACAAGCAAGGTTTGTATTCTGATCTGTATATTTTTTTCTGAGAAAGAAACGGAGTTGCAGAAAACCTGTAAAACGGTGGAAAGATTCCTAAATGAGAATTGGAAAGTCAGTTAGTTTTCCAACTTAGCCATGAACTATGTTATGGTCTTGAGCACTCTTAGCCCTCTTACATGTAAAGGGAAAATGCAGAATGCAGACCTGGAGCTCCACCGTGGTCTGCTGTAACTCTGAAAGTTTGTAATGCAGCCCAGACAGGGACAAAATTATAAGCAGAACATGGCTCCTCACTGATCACATGGCTTCTTTGCAGTTATTTGCAGCACTGATCTCTGCCCTTACATGAAGAAATATAAATTTCTTTGCCCTTTCAAAGCCAATTTCTAAATGTGTGTGTCTTACAGTAAATGTTGCCCAACCACCAATGATTTGTTGTAATTGCACGGCAGACACACATAAATCAAAAACACATTTAGAGCTCTGTCCAAATTATAAATCCTATAACATAGTCCAAATTATAAATGAAATAACTGACTACTGTGCAACTGACAATCCATTGAAATAGGTTAATAGCCTCGACTGCAGTGACTTGATGAACTGTCGAAGTTATGGGAACTGCAAGATTGCAGCTCAAATTTGAAGAGCTCTGCAGTGTTGGCAGAACCCTGTTCACCGGATAACGGGAACAGGGACATTTATAGAACACATGGCCTTCACTCAGACTGCCTTTTTGTCTCACAACTGCCCTATGTAAAAGGTACTATTATTATTATTATTATTATTATTATTATTATTATATTATTATTATATTATTATTTTATAGACAATGGATTGAAGATCAGAGAGGGGTGGTGTGTCCCATGTCACATGCTACTAGAACATAAAACAGGATGCAAACTGACTGGAGAGCCTTTCTCTAACACGGATCTCATAACAAGTCCATTCCAATGCTTCCTATAAAACTCTAAGTAGAGGAGGGTGGCTGGTGGGTGGAATATCACATTCAAATTATCTTCAGTTGAAAACCACCTCTATGGGCTGGATATATCAAGATTCCAAGAAATCCAGAGTATGCTAGATGTATCTCTTTGAATGATGAAAAGGATTCTTTAATTTTCCCTGCCCAAATACATTATTTAAGCTTATTAGGGTGTGCATTCCGCCTGTGTTGTTCTCTTCACTTAATAGAACTACTAGATCACTAAACTCCACAGAATTAGATGCTCTGATTTTTCTTATTTTTATAATGACTTGCCTGGGCCACTTAGCTGCTACCCACAGCTATCTCCCTCTCCAGGCACAAGATCCATTTGGCCCTGCCACGGGGTTTTGTGAAGATTAAAAAGGGGAAAAAAAAGAATTTTATGAGAAAAGCTCAGCATTGCTTCTCATCGATCATATATTAAGCTTAGATAATTGGATTTCATTTATAACTTAATATAGTGCAAGACAGACTCTGTGTTAGCCACCTTCACCTGCATTATCTTATCTAATTCTCAAAACAACATGAAGAGGAAGTTTTTATTATCATCAAGACTTCTTTAGTAGTCACAAGACCCATGGAGCTGCTTGAGAAATGTGACGCATATGGCCTGCCTTCCAGAAACCTACGTGACTTGACTGACCTCAGGTTTCAGCTTCTGTGTGTAGAAAATGTAAAATCTCAAATACTTACTTCCTACGGGAAGTATGATTCCACAAAAACACACAGGTTAAGCCTCTCTCCATGTTGCACTAACTTCCTATGTTCCCCACAACTCACCAGCCTCAAGGTATCGTGACAATCCTGACCACCCCCACAAGCTCACGCCATGCCCTGGGGAGATGAGAGAATGAACTAGCATGGAGATCTGACTCACACATCACCATCCTTCCCCACGCATTTGGCATTAAGGTTTACATTGTTGCCTTTAGTATCGGTAATTACAGTATTGGTTGTAGTATCTCCAGCCAATAAGTCTTAACCATTTCAATATGGAACCGTCTGGAGCCATTACTAGCTACAGGAACCAAGACAACTCAACTCTCCTTTAACAAGTAGGCAGAGTATATTCCAGTGAAGACACGAAACCATAGAACATGTTAAAGGAACGATGATGCTGGATATTACAAGAAAGTCAAATACTAGCCACCATAATATTCTAAGAGAATTAAAGGGAAAGAAATACAGGCAGCACAGACATTTGAGAGACTCACTGCCCTCCCTTATACTTCAAGGAGGTCTAGTTCTTATCATTCTTCCTATGTGATTGTTATGTAATCAGCCTAAGACTGGGCATTCTTTTTCTCATTTCGCATTTAACAAAACTGAGGTACATAAAGGTTACGTAACTTTCCTGGATAGCATGGCTAGTAAACGAGGTAAACTGACCCAGGTCTATCCACCTTCAACTCTTCTTCCAGCAGAGTGCAGCTCTGTTATAGAAACAATGTCAAGATCTCAAAACAAGAGTCAAAAATTACGTGGAGGAAAGTAAAGGGTAGCAGGCATAGTTTCCTATTACTAACTCCTATCTCCAACCATTTTTTAAAAATGTATTATGTGCTATTTTACCTGATTTATTTGTACAGTTTAATGAATAACAAGTCATAGATAATTATTAAGTAGAACATTATCTTTACTTTGGGAACACTCCCCTCCCCACAGTGACTATGTTCTGAATTTAATATTAATAATTTGACTTTAAATTTTTAAAAAATTTTAATTGGGGTAAACTACACATAACATTTACCAACTTAGCCAATTTATGTGAATAGTTCAGTAGTATTTGCATTCACGCTGTTGTGCAACCAACCTCAAAAGCTGTTTCCATCTTGTAAAATTGAAACTCTGTCCCCATTCAACAATTCCCCATCTCTCCCTCTCCCCAGCTCCTGGTCAACACTGTTCTAATTGTTTCTCTATGTATTGCTGTCTCTATGACGACTCTTGGGACCTCATGTGAGTGGGCCACACAGTATTTTTCCTTTTGTGACTGGCTGATTTCATTAAGTGTAATGTCCTCCAGGACATTATTCATCTATGTTGTGGTGTGTGTCATACATCGTATTTATATACATTCTGTTTATCCATCTATTTGTCAGTAGATATTTGGATGCTTCTACTTTTTTGGCTATGGTAAATCATACTGCTATGAATACAGACATACAAATAATAATTTCCTTGATTTTAGTTTTAATTTTACTGTGAGCATATATATTTCTAAACAATATGTTATTTACCTTTACACGTTTTAGCTAAACAGTATATTCTGAGGTTAGCCTTATAATTTCCTGGAGGTGACATTTCTAAATAATGAATTAGTTTCATTGATGGCTACAGACAGTAGAGTTTATATTTCAAGAGTCAGTTTTGATAAGCTTTATTTTACTAGTCTTAAAAAAAAAATCTTGTTCATGGGTTTTTTACATTTATTGGCATAAAGTATATATTTTTTGCCTTTTCCATCTATTCAACATGTGTTGCTCTATGTCCTTTTATAGAATAAAATGTTCCTACAGTCATACGCTGCTTAATGACAGGGGTATGTTCTGAGAAATGGATCGTTCGGTGATTTTGTCAGTGTCTGAACATCATAGAGTGCACTTACACCAACCTAGGTGGTCTAGGTTCCTGCACACCTAGGCTGTGTGGCACAGCCTGTTGGTCCTGGGCTACATACCTGTACAGCACATTACTGTACTGCATACTGTAGGCAATCATAACACAATGGTAAGTATTGGAGGATCTAAACATATCCAAATATAGGAGAAGTACAGTAAGATATGGTATAAAAGATAAAAAGTGGTCCACGTGTGTAGGGCACTTCCCATGAACAGAAGTACAACTGCATTGAAAAAAGAGGTTAGGGGGCTTCCGGTAAGATGGCGGAATAGACAGATGCTGTGCCAACTACCTCCCAGGATCACAACAAAGTTACAAATAATGTATAAGATATTCAACCTCGGAAGTTCTATGGACCCTCGATGAACAGAACCTCTAAATGAAGGACTTAAAGAGGAGGCCACGTCAAGTCCGGGTGTCAGGTGGTCACATGTCTTGCATCATGGATGGGGAAGAGGCTTGATTACTGCACTGTGCACCTGAAGCTGATGTTGTATAATATTCTATGTCAACTATAAGTGAATATATATATATATATATATATATATATATATATATGTCACGGGACGTGGAGTATAGTGTGGGAGTGGAGTCAAGGGATTTGTAATAGATATGTATGATATTGGGGTGAAGTGGGGCGGCGGATTGCGGGAGGGGGTTGTCACTTCGAGGGGTAAAAAGTATATTGCACTGTGTTGTACAGCTGAAACTAATTCTAAAAAATGTGTATTTCATAATAAAAAATAATTTAATAAAAAAAAGAAAACAAATTAAAAATAAGTTAAATGATGTAACTACTAGTTAATCACTATCATTTTGCCTAGCAAATAAAAGCCCAGCTGGAACACAGATCGCACTGCAAAGATGTCAATTGCAGTTTCCAACTATGAGCAAGACACTGCAAAGGCGCCAGAGAATATTTTAAAAAGTGAGGACTGAGCAGGCACTCTTCCCTTGGAACGTACAGTTGGAAATTAAATATAACTGACAAATGTCAAAGAGAGCAAGAATTCGAAAAGGGTCATAGTAATGTAAGCTGTATTTGGTATGTGAGCTCAACACAACTACAGGTTTAACTCTAATAATAGAAATCAAAAAAGAATAAATAAAGAATATGGTATTTTATTTGTTTCTTGGAGGAAGCAGAGGACTTCCATGAGAAATACAAGTTGGAGGATTTTCTAAATTGAAGGAAGAGCACTGGAAAGCCACGTCATTGTGTTAGAAAACTCCATGCCTTGATGAACTGATTGATTGATTGAAAAGAGAAAGATCTATTCTGTTTGGTTGAAATACATAGTGATGAAAGAATAGGACAGTCTCTGGCCAAGAGACAGACTGTTCATTGAATAAACAGCAGAAAACCTGAATAGAAGGATAATGAATAAATGAATGATTGTATTAGAGGGTGAACAAACAACAGAAGGTTGTCGGGTCCCAGTTTCCATGCCTCTGGCATGGCCTCTCGTCTTGCGAGTGAAGTACTGACTCCTCTTTTTTCCAGACTATCTTCCCAAGGATGTTTGTATAGCACAGCCTTGGAAAATTGAGATCTCTCAGGAACACAGGACAGATTTACTTCCAGTCCAGTACAACAAAGATAATGCATTTTTCTGTGACAGTGAGAGTGGTTTTTTTTGCAGGCCATCAGAAAACAAAGGTTGCATTCCTAAAGCTCAGGGTTCCTCCACCTTGATGCATAAACACCCTGAGTGAAATGTCTCTGGTGCCTTCACAGTGGATTCATGGGACTCGAGAGTCTGGGGCTGATGCCAGCGTGATGCTTATGCTGCTTACTGTGCTGTGAGTACACACTTCCCTTATCTCTAACCCAGGATCCTAGTGTCTTCTACCAATATCCTCGAAATGTGTCAGCTTCCAAACTGTAACATCTCAAACTCTTTGTGACAAAAGTAAAAGGATAGTCTCTTTAATAAACAGCATTGTTGAAACTGGCTGTCCACATGCAGAAGAATGAAATTGGACCCTTATCTCACACCACATACAAAAATCAACACAAAAGGGATTAAAGACTTAAATGGAAGACCGAAATCCTTAAAATTACTAGAAGACAACATAGGGAAAAGCCATCTTGACATTGGTCTTGGCCATGATTTTTTAGATATGACCCCAAAGGCACAGGCAACAGAAGGAAAATAGACAAGTGGGATCACAGCAAATTATGCAATGAGATAAAATATTTGCAAACAATCTATCGGACGAGGAATTAACATCCAAAATGTAAGAGAAACTCATGCAACTCAGAAAAATGTGATTGAAAAAGTGGGCAAATAACCTAAATAGACATTTCTCAGAAGATATATAAATGGCGCATAGGTATATGAAAAGGTACTCAACATCACGAATCATCAGGAAAATGTAAATCAAACCTCAGTTAACTATCACATCACCTCACACCTTTAGACTATTACTAAAAAACAAAAGTGTTGGCAAGGATGTGAAAAAAAGGGAGCTCTTGATGCTGCTGGTAGAAATGTAACTTGGTAGAACCTTAAAAAAACTAAAACCAGAACTAAACGTTATCCTGAAATCACACTTCTGGATATATAACCAAAGGAAATGAAATCAATATCCCAAAGAAATATGTGCACACCTGTATTCACTATTCACTGAAGTTTTATTCTCAATAGCCAAGATACAGAAACAACCTAAAAGTCCATCAGTGGACACACATATGAGGAAAACATTATATGTATATATATATATATATATATATATGTATGTATATATATGCATATATATGTATATCTATATATATAAATATATATAAAATAATGAAATATTACTCATGGACTAATGAAATATTTTTCAGCCTTGAGAAAGACTAAAATCCTGCCATCTGTGACAACATGGATAAACCTGTAGGACCTTATGCTAACTGAAATAAGATACAGAAAGGCACTGTATAATCACACTTATATGTTGAATCTAAAATAATCAAACTCATAGAAACAGAGAGTAAAAATGAGGCGATGTTGGTCAAGGGGTACAAAGTTCCAGTTACGTAAGATGGATGCACTCTGGAGACCTAATGTACAGGAATATCATTATATTATAGTTAACAATACTATATTGTATACTTGAAATTTGCTGAGAGGGTAGATCATAAGTGTTCTTGCCACTGCAATACCAAAAGACGTGAAGACAATGAAAATGGTAGCTATGAGAAGTGATGATTTTTTTAAATTACCTTGATTGTGGTGATCATTTTACATTATCTACATACATCAAAAAATCAAGTTGTATTCTTGAAACGTGTCCAATTTGTATTTGTCAGTTTTAGCTCAGTAAAGATGAAGGGGGAAAAGAAAGTGCACACGTTATTACCAACAAATCTGAGCTACAACATGGATGAATCTTGGGGACATTATACTGAGTAAAATAAACCAGTCATATGGGACAAATATTCTGTGATTCCTCTTATATAACGTAGCTGGAGTAGTCACATTCAGGAAGATAGAAATATGGCTGCCGGGGGCTGGAGGAAGTGGGCTTGGAGAGTTGGTGTTATGGGTACACAGCTTCAGTTAGGGTAGATGAAAGAGTTCTGGAGATGGCCGTGATGGTAGCACAACAGTGTAAACGTACTTAATACCTCAGAACCGTACACCTAAAAGTGGTCCAAATGGAACCAATTTTCTGTTATGTGTGTTTTACTGAAACACCACCACCATCAACAAAAAAACTATGTCAGGAGCTTATTTTGGTGAACTTTGAAAGAGTTCACTAATTTAGCATTACAGTAATTTACTACTCATTTTTGTAAGGGGATTATAAAATAATACATTGACAAAGAAATAAAAATAACTAGGCTTTGAAATATCTGCTGTATTTCAACTTATTGGTTTAAATATGGATAGAAAAGGATAGTATATTGCTCAGGATGAGGAAATCTATCTTCTGCATTTCAGGGTCTGTGTATAAGTGGTTTGTCAATGCACCTCCCTGGGTCTCAGTATCATTACCCAGAAAATGAGTTGCAAGATGTTTTCTAGCTCTCTATTTAGCAAGGAGCATTCATCTTTTCTTGTCTTCCAATCTCAATGTTCAGAAATTTCCTGTGTTATGCTTAAGGCAATTAACATTTTTTCTAGTTTTGGGGTTGTTTTACCAAATGTCATATAGCAGACTTTTAAACGAGACAGCTTCTCCTAGCAGAGAATGTCCCCTTTTTTTATTTATGCTCATCCAGAATGTTGCTCATTGTGTTGCACTATGGAGACAGTCCAAATACAGTGAGAACTTCTAGTATTTTTTCTCTAATAAAAACAACAGAGAGATGTCAGTTTGGCCCCATATTTTATATATTTGTCATTCTATTAATTAAAAATTGTTTATATAATTATTTATATAATGTTCTTTTTATCAACGATGTACTGGACCAATAGCGCTTTGGCTACTACATATATATATATATATATATATCAGGAGTGCCAAAAAAATGTATACACATTTTAAGAGATGTTAATACTTTGGTCAGTGTTGTTCAAGCAGTAGTTTGCCATAATCAGCATAATGAGAAGTGTCTGGACGCTGATGGGAACCACTTTGAGCACCTCTTGTAATTGCAGAAGTCAAATGTAACTTGTATTCATCTTTTGTTATCAGTATATATTATTACAAGTTTAATAGTTTTTTTCCTTTCTTAAAACGTGTATACACTTTTGGCACCATATATATTTTATATGTAATTATTGATGCATTGCCATACATTTGTTTTTCTTTTGAGATTTTCCATTCACCTAGAAGTAGACATAATATAAACTATTAGAAATCTCTCTCCCGCTCTCTCAAGCTCTCTTTCTCCTCTCACATCTCTCTGAATCACTGAGTGCATAAGGAAAATGTACAGTCAGAAAAACTATTAATATTTTCTCAGAAAACAATATCAGTCATTTACCTAAATGTATTCCCCAGAAGGAGAGCCTGCTCTTTCCCTCCTGGGACAACATCTGTTTTACTTATTTATTAGTAGTTATTAGTATTCAACATTTCTCCATTGGGCTTTTTATCCTAAATACAAATGCGAGCTAGACAAATCAAAAACTGTACAGAGAACACTTCATGCTCCATCTAAATATATTTGTCACTTGTACAGAAGCCATCATCTCAGGGAAAAAAAATAAGGACACAGCAAGGTTCCTTAAATGTTAGTCCTTCATACATGATTGCTCAAAAATGAAGGCTATTTTTAAATGCTCTGTGCACCAGCATAACTTCAGGTGACATGGCCTCTGTCACAGCAAAAAAAGAAATGGTGGCAAAGAAAAGAAAGGAAAGAGTATTTCTCTATCTTGGCCACACTAAGAAATGGGATGATGCACTTATACTTCAGGTAATTATGGACTGACCATTATCCCTGTAAAGCTTAGATTAAAATGCAGTGGCCATTTCCTAGAGTTTATATCACTCCCCACTCTTTTCTGTTTCTGTTTCTACCAGAATAAATCTGTGGATACTGAAGTGCCATTCAGGACGGTGTGGATATGCATGTACTTGCACATGTTACAGAGGGGGACAGGGAGGAAAAGCCAAGAATTGTTCAATTATAGTTTTCAGATTCTATATCTAGCTGGCATTACATGCCGTGGACGAATTTTAGAAACCATATGTTATAATATTCCTGCCTTTGAAAATCCACAGACTCTTTGAGAAAATCAGAACTGTCAAAGAACAACAGTATATCAATATAGTAGCATCAATCACATAGTTTATATAAGTAGCATATTATATTGTAGGTCCACTATAATATGATAACCACTGGGTACCTGTTAGGAGTTCAAATAAGAGAGAGATTGTTTATAGCTGGAATGTTCAAAAGAGTTTAAATTAATAGAAAAGCGGAAGCTCGGCTGACGTTGAAGGCAGATAGGATTTCGAAAATAAAAGAGAAGCAGGTGACAAAGTGATCAATAAGTATTTGCTAAGTAAATACATGATGAATTAATAAATAGGTAAATGAATGGACAATATAGCAGAAAATATAAAGCAATAATCATGCATGAGTCATTTCATGTAATAAATATTAAAAAGCATTGTGGAAACTTACATTTAAAAATGTTTACCTTCTCTATCATCAGGAGCTCATGTTATAGTGGGGAGCGAACTGGCCTGTGCAGAAAATAGCGAAGAAAGTATGTTAACTACAATACATTTAAGGATGCATTGAGAAGTAAAAATAAACACAAAAGGCATCATGTTAAAGTTAGAAGGAACTTAAGAGGCACCCAGATCACTTGTCATACTTTAATATGAGACATCTGAAGTGGAGAATCGTCAAGGATTTAACCAAAGTGACAACAGTTTACTGTTAGATCAAGAAAAAGAAATGGAAGGTGACATTACCAAGATGGTGGCACAGGTCATTCCTGACTTTACCCCCTTTCCCAAAAACAGTAATTCACAATTAATAATTAATAACAGTTAGTAATAATGTATCCATGGACAGGACACTACAGAAAATCATAGAACACAGGGGTGAGGCTGACACAAGCCCCTGTACCCCAGAGAACAAGATGGATGGCATTGGAAGGGTAGGAGGAGCATCTAGATGCTGACCAACTGCCCCTCCCCCAGTTCCAGCTCAGCGCCATGCCAGGAGGGCTCCCCTGAGCCTGTGGTTCCTTCCGTGGGGAGAGAGCACAGGGAGACATCCCGCTCACTCAGTGTTGTGGGTCTCTTGCTGGGAGTCCCTACTTTGGTCTTGCCCCACAGAGATTGCAGAGGAATCTGTGGGGCCTGACAGAGGGACTCCGACTATGGCAGAGAACTGGGTGATGGCATGCAACACCAACCTTTGGATCTTAGCAGACTGAATCCCTACCTGTAGTGCCCAGGTAGTACAGCCAGTGGCTTTGCTCATCTGCAGAGCCAAGACAGTGGCACAGTCTGACCAGGGAAGTTGGTAGAGTTCAAGTCACCAGGATTTGGGTCTCAAATGGAGAGGTTTTCCACCATCGGGGCCCGGCCTACCCCCATACAGGCAATGGAGCCGAGTCAGCTTGGCTCATTGATGAGTGTAGCTCCCGGTCCTGCCTGATCAGAAAGGCTGGCCAGAACTCCTGGAAGCTGCATAGCTCAGCAATGCTTGAGCAGAGAGCACAGCAGGCAGAGCTGATCATTCAGAGTCAAGTCGGTGGCACTGTTTGTCCGGAGAACTTGCAACATGGGCCATCTTCAGTCAAGACCACTAACAAGAGTCTTTCTGACCTTGGAGCCAGTTTTCCTGCTCCATGAGCAGGGAAATGAATTCACAGCCCCACCAATGGTGAATGCAGCCTTCAGTCCTCATGGCCAGAGGACCTAACACAGCACACAGAGGAAGCTTCACAGGCCATCCAACAGCCCTACTTACATTGGAACCTGAACCGAGCACAGCCTGTGGATTTCCTTTTCTGCAGAGCAAAACCATTGCTCCTGTCCATTCAGAAAATTAAGTTCAGAGCCTTGCCTGATTCAGGTCTCCAAACAATGAGCAGTTTAAGCCCTATGGGCTGTTTTATTGCCCTGCCAGGGCAAAAAGACAAATTCATAGACCTGTTTTCTACTGAGTGCAATACCCAGTCCAAACTATCTAGTGAGCCTGACCAGAGAAGCTAGACAATTCATCATACAGTCTTGCTTATGCAGGGAACCAAGCCAGCAGTTCTGTCCAACTGTTCTCAGCCAGCAGCCCGCCCCCCCGCCCTCCCTGCTGCTCCAGCCACTAACCTCAGAGCTTGAGCAGGGATATTGCCCCAAAAGAGACCTTAATAGCAAGTTCCACCTACCCAAGGGTATTACCAGTGGACATGTTCAGAAACCCAAACTGAGCTGACTGATGAACTGTCTCTGCCAAAGTGAACCACTAAAGTCTAGAAGAGGAGACTGCTTACTCAAATGTGCAGAAATGGATGTAAGAAATCAAGGATCATATTAAAAGCAGGAAAAATGTGACAGCACTAAAGAAAGCTAATAAAGCTGCAATAATAACTGACCCTAAAGAAATGGAGATCAATGAACTGTCAGATAAAGATTTCAGAATAATCCTCTTAAAGATGTTTAGTGAACTATAAAAACACACAGACAGCTAAACAGAATTTAAAAACAGTGCATGAACAAAACAAGGTCAACCAAGAAACATAAATCATCATCAAAAAAAAAAAGAAAAAAAGAGAAAGAAAACAAACAAACAAACAAACAAACAAATACCCAAACAAGAAATCCCAGAGCGGAAAAATACAAGACTGAACTGAAGAACTCAATAGAGGGCTTCAAAACAGACTTGACCAAGCAGAAGAAAGAATCAATGATCAGGAGGACAAGGCATTTTAAATTATCCAGTGAGAAACATTATAATTGAATTGTAAAAATCAAAGACAGAATGAATTCTGAAGCAGCTAGAGAAAAGAGAGGTTACCAAAAAGGGAACGTCCATTAGACCTTCAGCAGATTATTCAAGAGAAACTTTTCAGACCAAGATAGAAGGAGATGACATATTCAAAATACTAGAAGAATAAAAATGTGATTAAAAATCACATCTTTATATGTGAGACATCTTTAGTTCCATGGAGGAGGGAATGCTATGGGCTTGTTGTGTGCAGAAGACAATGATGAAAGTTAGATGAAATTTAGTTTTTTTAATTTGTGGGATTAGAATTCATAGAGGTATTCATTTAATCAGGACCCTGATAATTGTCACCAGGCAAAGGAGGCAAATCCTTTAGAAAATCAGAGAAACAAAATAAGACTTTGTAATAAGCAATTAGAAAAGATTTCATACCGAAAATGCATTTGATCTGAGCCTTGAAGCATTGGAAGCAATCCGAGTGACAGAGATCGGAGAATGTCACACTTAAAAATAGGAATTAGGAGCTTCAGATGAATTTTAAAAAGAATGAAAGAATAAGAAAAGGAAAAGATCAAGGTGTGTGCACCATTATCTTCCATTCTAGGAAAGCAGGGTCTAGAACTTCATTTCAAATTCTGATGAATCTCTCACTTCCTGTGTGACTTACCTGAATTACCTCTCAGTTTACTCATTTGTAACAAATGTCCTTAATAATACTGTAGAAGGTTCAAATAAAATAGCATCAGCAAAATGCTTAGTTTTTTACAAGTTTTAAAACATGTTTTCTACCACCTTTGAAACTTTTTCTATTTTAAGACGACTTTTTAGCTTTCAAAGGAAGTCACTGTCAATACAAATACACTTGAGGCAGGTTAAGAAAGGCTTCTCAGCTAAGTTTTAGGATGAGAAAAATGACAACGATTTCCTACAAAATGGGGCAGAAGTGAGTTACCCAGGGGAATAAGTGCCAGCATTAGAAAATTCACAGTTTTTCCTTCATGCCCACCCCTAAACCCCCACCAGGATGGCTCTTCCTAGTAAATTCTTCAGCATCTTTGAAGTTGTTCCCCATGCATTACCAATGCCTAAAATAACTTCCAGGCAGGTATGAGTTTCTCAGTAGTGATAACCATATAGCATACTGGTACCCCTATTGGGACACTTATAGGTGAAAATGTCTGTCCCAGCCCTACACTGAGAAGTCTCAAATAAAACGACTATGTGCTAATGTGCTTTGTATCTGCGGCAACTATAAAGTATCTGGAACACAAAAAGAGCATAATAAATGCTTACTGCACAATAAACTAGAAGGAAAACAATAGCTGCTAACAGGGAATTGAAAAGCCAAGGGCTAACTACAAATTTTTGCTTAGAAAATTTGTCTAAACCTTATTTTATTTAATGGTATTCTTTGCTTGATATAGGAGGAAGGAAGTGAGGAAGAAGAAGAATTACCCTGAAACCAAGCAAATGAAAATGAAATTCTATACTAGAGCTACTATGATGAGCAGGAACTATATATAAAATGCATTATTAGTTGTCAAGGATTTTTGAAGCTCTGTGTAAACAGATTAACAAAACTCTTACCATGAGCCATCTGCTAGGTTTCTGACATTAGTTTTGTCACAGGCTGTCTTTTTTTTTCTTTTAACTTCTTCTTATTTTATTTTTTTTATTTCATTTTATTTTTTTGGTGTGAAGACCCTCATATTAAGATATTATTTGTTTAGAAATGTTTCCTGAAATTTTGGTCCTACTTGTTGAAACTTACAGAGTAGAGGATTGAGTCTAGTTTCATGACTTTCAGATGAAAATATTTATCCGTAAAGCCAACATATGGGGTGGCATGTGGTCACCTCCCTCAATCATGCCCATGATAGGAGTCAATTTAGATTGCTAAACTGAACAGCAAACAGGTCCAAAAGGCATAATCCATGCAAGGACAACAGCACATGGAAGCCTATGCCCATCAGTTATTAACTGAAACAAAGGAATGAGCCTTCAAACACCCAATGCTTTGTTCAGCACATTTCATGGTACAATCTGGGAGCCAAAGCATGATGATTGTGATATCTAACCCCTAATAAACAACTTGGGGAGGAAAGAAAAAAACTATTTTTGTGAAATGCTTCAAAAGTGAGTGAGTCCTTTACCTCTGATGACAGAAGATGCCTTCCTCCCAACCGATTGGCCATGGGTAACTTTAAAAATGGGATGACGTTTTTTCAAGTAATACAAGGATATTATATTGGCCATATGCCATTCACCATGCCAGGGAAATGATGGCCTTTCCCAAACCTGACTCAAGTAAGAAGCATTCACAGTTATAAGAAAAGCTTCAATTATGCATTCTACCGTCATTACCATCAAAAGATGAAGTCAGGTACCTAATGTTTCTTATGTCCAGAAGACTTCACACAACTTTTCGGTTTCCATGTTAACCCAACCAAAAAATGTGCATCTAGTAAACAAGGGAACCCAAATAAGCATGCTTTGAAAATATATGAAGATTGATGGTGACTGTACCTTGAAGAGATAATGTCCTTTGCTGGGAGAGGATGGTGAGAAGGAAGAGACAATATTTCTCTTTTTTTCCTCAAATTCTGTTTTAATATTAAACATTATATTTACCATGAATTTCTCTAGTATTTATTAGCCCTTCACTAAAATGCCAATATCGGTCAATATCCAGGGCCTCAGTATGAGATTGCAATCATACCAGCACCTCATCTTTCATTTAGAGTCAAAGAAAAGAAGAATAATCTATCTGTGAAGATTTTTAACTACAGATATTCCCAGATGGAATCTAGATGAAAGCCAGATGTATAAAAAAAGAGTTGGCACAGATGCCAAGCAGCCACGATCGGATCAGTAGAAGCAGCATGCGTTTCTCGTGCCTAGAATATCTGTACCTTCATGATGATCCCATAGCTCTATAGGCTGGTAGGATATGTTAGCATTGCCAAGAAATGAAGAGCTCCAAATGAGTCCCGCTAAGGTTTTTCTTCCTTACACCAGAAAATGCATACCCCAGACAACTCAAGATACATCCCCAAACATGCGTGTTTTTGTCTGGATTATATTGGGCCTAATGTTCGTTCTACGACTATAAACTTCTAAGATTCTTGGCATCTATCCTAACAAGCTTAACACCAACAGAATTGCATCCATGCTCACATATGTTGAGGGTATATTTATGTTTACACAAACATGTACAAATACAGCCCAGCATTTTACGTCAGGGCCAAATCATGAAGGGTATTAAATGCTGGATCTTACCAAAAATGTGTTCTGCAACTGATGGGGATACACAGAACAACTTTTTAAGCACAGGCATAAATAAGGTGATCCTATTTATGTTTTTCAAAGGTGGCTACAACATAGAGGGGAGATTAAAATGATAAATGACTAAAGGCAAGGATATCTGACCGGAAGCTCTTTCACAGTGGGAAAAGATGGGGGCATGGTCTAGCAAAGGAGAGATACACCACAAGTAAAACATTTTGGAATCAGAATCAATAGGTGAGAGACACTGAAAATTAAGCTCCATTAGCTTCATGCTAAGCCTGGCTGAAACCAAAGGGATTTTAAGTTACATCCAGAATATGAGGCATGTTTTGGTTTTCCATAAAATTCACACTGCATCTCATCTAAGCAGAACATAGATCCAGATAAAGAGCATGACAAAAAAAGAGTACTATTTGCTATCCTACATCCCTATGTACGCCTGCAATAAACTCCCATTACTAACGTTATCTTGTACGATTTATGAATGTCTATTTCTTGTGCTCTGATTGACATTTCAGCCCAGATAGCTTTCTAGGATTCATCTTTGATATGCTTCTCTCCAAATTCGAGCACTCACTTATTAATGTTAAATCTGTTTTCATTTTGCCTTTTGGTTTTGTCCCTTCCTCTGCATTTTCATTACCATCCTTCTTGCATATTTACTTAATTTTCCAACTAGGCTTTCTGCGCAAGTCCTTCCATTCAACTTACTACCTCCACTGACTGTAATTTGCACCCTACTTCCTACAACTCTGCTCTATAGGCATGACATTGTTGTTCCAAAAGCTTTCAGTGGTTCCTCATCACATACAAAATAATATCCAAATAAACTGGCAATCAAGGTTTATCACAACCCAAGTCTTACTTGTACCCTTATTTGCTCTGATTTACAGCTGCATTCCCCTATGACACTACATTTCAGACAAATGGGTTTATGGGTAGCTCCACATCAATGTAATGCACACACTTGAGGCATGCTTTTCCCCGTGTGGAGTATTCCCAGCCTTTTTCACCCCGTATATTAAACCATCCACCTACATAAACAATTTCAAGCACTGCACAAATCTTTTTCAATTTTAGTAACCACTTCATTTTCAATTCCCCGCTCGCTCTGATGATCCTCATCAACTTCTTCTGTCATATTCATCTTTCCTTATTTGCTTCCTGTTGCTTCAAATGACACAAACCCTTGGAAGTCAGGAGGCATTTAGTCAATGTCTTTATTTCTCTGCACCCTTGGCATATTGCTCGGTGTTTAGAGGTACATAAATAAGTGTTGAATTTTGAAAAGACAGCAAAACTAGACAGATATCAGAGGCGATGAGAAGCTGATGTTTTATCAAGGATAACCAGGTTCATTGTGCTTTAAAATTATACTAAAAAATAGGTCATTTCCTTTTCCAAGTTCTGCACACCCAATTAGTACACGAAACCTCAGCTTTACTCTTTTCTAATGTTACTTGTGGAACAAAATTGTGTTTGGCAAGCAAAACAAGCTGCTTATTTGACAATAGAAAATGACAAATGGATTTTCATACACATCTTCAAAGATGTGCTCAGGAAAGTTGGAGACTACCTGGAGGTGTAACTATCCATTTTTAAACTATTTCAATTGACAAGTAATATGTAGAACCCCTTGGACGCCCAAGGACAAGAAATATCATAAGGGCTCAGTCTGTTCCACTCCTTTCCTTTGCATTCAGTGGTATTTTTTTTAATTTTTATAAGAATTTATTTGAGCTAATCTATTGACAATGCCAGGAAGCATGATCTCAAATGCTCCAGGGAATGACAATTTTGCCATTTCTTTTGTGCATTTGACATTAGATTTTTTTGTTTGAGTATCTATAACTTCCTCTTATTCAAAGGCACTAATTATCAATTTCTTATAAAAGTTCCCTGTGCATGAACTATTACAAAATACATTAAAAAAATGCTTTAACAGTCTATCTAGTTAGGCATCTTCTCTCTATTTTCAGTATTTTCAATTTTTCTGGCCAATGCCTCATGTGTCCTAATACTTTGCTAATATAATTGAATGCCATGACTGAAAATTTAAATACAACGAAATTAACAAATCTTTCATTTCTAAAATTTTGGATTGCTCTTCGTCACAAGATTTTAATAGTCAAAGCATTCTAAAAACAATGCACCTCTTATACATAGGCAAATAGCTTTTCCATGTTATATTGAGCATTTCATAACAACCCACCATTGTAAAGCTCTACTAAAATTCTCTATACATAACCTTTCAGCACAGTATTTCTTTTTTCAACTCTAGTAACATTGCTATATTTTATTCCTTTTTATCTATGACTCTTGTTATGTCTAGTCTGATTTTGTCCATAAATGCTCCTAGAATACTCCCCATAAAAAACAGAAGTTAATCTTGTTCCAGCAGTTCATAAAAACCCCAGAACCTTATAGAAATTATTTAATATGTGAAAGCAAACACTCAAATAATTCTGACAATGTTCTAGACATTTTTCCACAAAGCAAGTACCATGTGATGTCACAGCATCACTGAGGATGCCCAAATTTATTTCTCCAGCAAATAGCCTTCCTTTGATTTCCAGTTGCATATGTCAAATTGCCTCTATCATCTTAAAAGCATCTGAAACTCAATGTCTATACATCTGAACTCATCTTCTGCCCCACACCATACCTGCTTCTCTGTCTTCCTTCTTCATCTCAGTTAACCACCATCTCTAGCTCGGCAACTACATTCTTTCAGTTGCTCAGGCTAAACTCTTGGGGTCATCATAGATTCCTCTTGCTTTTACACCACATATCAATTTTTTTTTGTTTGTTTTAGCAAACCCTGTCCCTACTATTTCAAAATACAGTCCGTCCCTGACAACTTCTTACATTTGCCACGAACCATCTATTTCTAGCCACCACCATTTTAGAGGGTGCATATCATGACATAGATTTTGCGAAGTTGAATTTTCCTAAGTGTAGTTTTGTATCACACATTAGGATGTTATTATTTATAAGGTGCTCCCATGACTAGTGGGATGTTACAAGGCATAGATAGTAAGTGTAATAAACAAGAAAATCAGTGCTCGCTTCGGCAGCACATATACTAAAATTGGAATGATACAGAGAAGATTATCATGGCCCCTGTGCAAGGATGACATGCAAATTTGTGAAGCGTCCCATATTTTTAGAAACTATGGTACATTTACACAATGGAGTATTACTCAGCTATAAAGAAGAAGGAAATCGTACCATTTGCAATGATATGGATAGACCTAGAGAATATTATGCTAAGTGAAATAAGTCAGTCAGAGAAAGACAAATACCATATGATCTCACTTATACGTGGAATCTAAAAAACTGAATAAATGAGAAATGTAAACAGAAATAGTCTCAGAGACACAGAGGAAAAACTGAGCATGGCTAGTTGGGAGGGGGTGGGGATGAAGAAGGGGAAGGGATGAGACAATACAAATTGGTAACTACAATATGGCCTCAGGGATAGAACAGAGTCTGGGGAATATAATCAATAATGATGTATTTTTTAGGGGGCCAGATGGACTCATGTCTTGTTAGGGAGACCACTTCATAGACAGTGTAGAGGCCTGACCACTGCACTGTATTTCTGAAGCTGATGTTGAATAATATTGTATGTCAACTGTAATTATATACACATATAGTCACAGGATGTGAAGTAGAGTGTGAGTGTAGAGTCAATGGAATTGTAATAGATAAGCATGATATTGGGGGTGAGAGGCAGTGGATGGGGGAAGGGGGTTATTTCTTTCGAGGGGTGAAAAGGATAACTATTGCATTGCTCTGTACACCTGAAACTAATAAAAAATAAAAATAAATAAAAATTTTAAAAAAGAAAATCAATTAACAAGGAAGTATCTATTAGCTGGCCCTGCAATTTATCCTGCTGCCCCTGTGGACCAGCCATCTCCCGTCATATCACTCATCTCTATTAGCTTTACATATATATATGTTTTTATGTATACATTTATTAGCACTATTTAAAACTTCATAGATCTAAATAAATTATTCTAGGTTGCTTTGGAAACACATTGTAGATAACTTTTCTCTGCTGAGCTCACTACTCTGACTTGCAAAACTACAGTTACATTATGCAAACAGCTTGGTTTTCAAGTCAGATGATATGCGAGCTCAATAAGCATGCATATATTCTGCCACCACAGGTCAGAACGTATGGCTACAAAGATGTACATTCCAGTGGGACGATTTCTAAAGCCGTGCCAGCATGCACTTCTGTGCATCTCTCCTCCTTCCACGAACCTCAGCCACATCCTCTCCGATAGTCTGGATCTCAGCTTTGTGGGGGGCACTTCCGTGGGGGCTCCATCTCAGTCCTATGGGTAGCAATTCCTCCTTGTACAGGCAATTTCTGTATTCTTTAAAGTTCTCCTTATGTAGTACTCCAATCCCCTATTATTAGTTCTATATTAAACTTTTATTTGTTCAAATTACAGTGTGCTGTCTACTGCTTGGACTTTGATGCACATGAACATACGGCCTCATGATATAAGACAGAGTTGGTATTGCACATCAGATAATCGCACATCAGAGAAGGAATGGTAAATCAGTCAGTAGATGAGGAAGTTTGGGCATCCAGACAGAAAAGGAAGAAAGAAAACTGGAAGGAAGGGAGGAAGGGAGGGAGGGAGGGAGGGAGGGAAGAAGGGAAGAAGGGAGGAAGGGGAAGGAGGGAGGAAGAGAGGAGGGAGGAAGAGAGGAGGGAGGGAGGAAGGGAATTGATTTTGGACCAGGGTTTGGGTTTTCTAATTGGCATTTTTTTTTAAATACTGAGTTCTACCAAATTATTATTTGATGAAAGGAAAAAAAATACCCCCACAGAGAAGCATTTTTATTCCTTTACCCTCTCCTTACACAAATATTTACATTAAGAAGATAGGTGTCTTTTCATTTATATGTGCAAGCTCCTTGAACCTGTGCACAAAATGTTCCTCATTTGGTTATTTTTGCTCAGTATATAAAGATATTTCTGCTTGAGCTTTAAGATATTACACTTCGAAATTACAGTGTATGGCATTTTTTATTCCAGAAATTCTAGAATGTACCATATATGATCATCCTAAGGGGTGTATGCATATGTGCATATGTATGTGTATGTGTATATATGTATGCATGCATGTATGTATTATGTATGTGTGTATGTATGTATATATGTATGTGAAATGTATATTTGACTTTATATTCATTTAACTTCATTAAGTCATGGTAAAGTTATTGTATCTGTCCTCTATGACCCAGGTTTTGTTGTCAGCCAGTTGCAATCATTTTGCTGGCCCCTTCTCTGGACTTCTTTATGTATGTGGCGATTTTATATTTTGCACTTATTGGAGCTCAGAACCAACTGCTAACACATCTTAAATAGCAGTAGCCCAAGAAACTGATGAAAGCACAGCTCTTTATGCTTAATGGGACATCTGTTTGGCAGAAGACAAATCGCACACTAAATAGGATCATAGTAAATAACACTCAGGAAGAAAAAAATTGTAATAAAATTGACCACAAAAAAGTTGAAAACTATAATACACGAAGAACTCTTATTACTTCATAAAAAAATGCAATCAAAGCAGGAGGAGGTTGACAGAATATATGAATAAGCAATTTGTAGAAGAGTAAATCCAAATGAACAATAAAAAATGAAAATATATTTAAAGACAATACTGACAGAGATTTAAATTAAAATAACGAGTTACATTTCATACTGACCAGGCTGGTTAAAATTTTTTAAAATGAAGTTAGTATTGGAGAGGAAACAGAAAAAACAATGCAGTCATACATTTTGTATCTATAAATTGAGATTAATAGTATGACCTATAATATGTCTAACAGCCGTAGATGAGTGAATAAATCTCATTTCATTCTTGCCAGCATTAAATTTTATAATTTCCCTTTGCTTTAATGAGAAACATTTCATTTTTAATTGGCATTTACTTGTTGAATACTGAATTTCACCAAATTACTACTCTATAACTGATGAAAAGAAAAACATACTATACAAAACAAACACTGACCCAAGCCCATTCATTTCCTGTCAAGTAGAATAATACATTTTTGTTTTGTTTTTTTTTGTATTTTTTAGCTGAGCCATCCTGCTACCTGTTGGCAGCTCAGCGGCTGCTCAGCTCGGGCTGGACTCAAACCGCTGTTGCTCAGAGCTCAAACTCTTGAGCGAGCTCTTAACCAACTGACCCACTCGGCCGGCCCTTCATTTTTGAAATGAGATGATCTTTTATTTTGCAGAACACCAAATTGGACAAATTTTCTGTGAAAAATAAACTGTCTTTATCCATAGCTTCCACTCTTTCTCTTCATTCTGCAGGATGACATAGAACAAAAAGGTACAAGAAATAAAGAACAGAGTAGTTTTATTTTAAAAGTTAAAAAAAAAAAGAAAATCACATTACTGGGGTAGCCAGAGGAAGAGTAATGGAAAACAGAATGAAAAGTGAGAAACGAAGGGGGAAGGCAGGTCCTTGGGAAGAAAACTCTCCCAAATGATTTACCAATTAGCTACAGCACCTATGAATGAAGGTAACACTGAAAAAAATTTCCTATCCAAAGTGTGGCTTAGGTAAATTTAGGAAAATAATATTAATATTCAATATACCTTTTTGCTCTATGGTCTAAAAAGGGGGAGACTTCCTCCATCACAAGGGGTTTTCTGGAGATTCCCCATTAACTCTCAGACAATATTATGAATGTGAGTCACATATACCAAGAAACGAGGCCCATTTAAATAAACAATTTTGACAAGGCTTATGTATTACCAAGAGTGCTATGTGACTTATTTTTTAAGGGATGAAATAGGTACTACTCATAACGGAACAATTCACTAAGAACCCTTTGCAGTGTTATGATTTATTTTCATTTATAGTCCCCCATCTCCTCATTCTCTCTTCCTTCTCCTGTCTCACTTTATCATGATGATTCTGTCTCCACAGTCAAGCTTTCTCTTTTCTATGGGTTACCGAGTTTACATTTAGATATAATTAGCCAAAGGTACATTCTTTCCACGTGATACATTTAAGCACTCTTGTTCTGGAACTGGAATTATAAGATCCTGAATATAATAATCTAATAAACATTACCACCCTATGCTCCCCCCCCCCCGCCAAAAAAAATACAGAAAACTTTGCTATCCCTGTTCTGTGACTTCTTCTGGTTGTCAACCATTTTGTTGCGTAGTGCTTAGTTTTATCTTTGACAAACAAACAAAAACCTTAGAGTGTCGTTATTCCATGAGTTTGTAGGTAATCATCTAATGCATTTGGCTTAACAACTTCCAATAGAATTTAAGATTTTTAAAATAATTACACTTTAATGAGCACTTAAACAATCTTCATATTTAATTCATGAATATGGAAATTCTTTGGATTTATGACCAAATAATTTGATATGCAAAACAACTTTATGTTTCCTCCTCTGACTCAAGGAATCTTTTTGCTACTAATAAAAATAACCATTTTCTCTTGCATAAAAATCTATGTGACCTGCCCAGTTCTAAGCACTCTGTACACGTTACACTAATCATGATAACGACCATGCAAAGTACATATTATTTTCTCCGTTTTACATAGAAAAATAAAAAAAGTTATATAAAACTTGCTTAGAGATTTAATCATTCTCTTGTGAATATTAATATCTTCCTGCTAAATTTACACAGGGCACCACTTATAATCTCATCAAATAGAAAAGAGGGGGAAAATAGGTATGTCTCACCTCGACCATTAGACTGCTGCCTCGCCCAATTCCCTGCGGTTATAGCATCCATTGCCCTAAAGTACCTCATAGTGAACATGGCTGCTAAGACACAATGAGTGATAAATTAAAATTAAATTGTCCTTGACACTTACAATTTGGTTTGCCAAATGGAACCCTATGAAACTCCCCATCCCCCCAGTTTAAACAGATAGTATTGGCCAGTGTAAATTATAGCTGGGTCTTCAAGAACTGAAATCTATGATACAAGACCAGGTTAGAGAAAGGATGAGTGTAATAACGTTTTGAATGCTTGGCTTTTCTGGACCTTCCTACACAAATCTCTCTTCTAGGGAAAGCACAGATCCGCCCTTGTCTTCCACACTGGAACACTTTTCTTGATGGCACATTTACACTCAAACGATTTCTGGAGTCACATTTATAGCACGTCTTTGACTGTCCCCAGTAGAGCTATAAGCCTTCTCTACTATTTGAACCACACCTGGCAGGCGGTTAACTCCATCCTCTCCCTGCCAGAATCCTCTTTCCCATGTAGAATCTCCATTGCACACCTCAAACTCTTTTGCCTTTTCTCTGGAATTTCTAGAATATCAGAATATCACTTTTTTTTTCCCTCCAGGGTGCTACATGAATGCCATCTGTAGGAACTAGTCCACACTAAAGAATGAATAGAACCGGGGCCGGCTGAGTGGCGCGTTGGTTAAGAGCTGGCTTGGGACATCAGAGGGCCCTGGTTCAGATCCCACATTTGAGGGCCAGTGACACTGCCCTCTACAGCTAAGATGCTGAACAACAGCTCAACCTGGAGCTGGGCTGCCATGAGTAGGTGGCAAGGATGTAGGCTGCAGCCGATGTGGCAGTGGCTTGCCATGGGCTACCGTGTGTAGCCAGCAGCCACAGTGAGTGGCCCTCCAGAAGCCAGTGACTGATCTGCCTCACCCAGGAAGAGCGCAATGATGGTGCCAACTTGGGCCAGTGAAGCAACGTCCTCCACAACTAGACTGAAGAACAAAAGGACAGCAACTTGTCTGTTCCCCTTCCCCCAATTCCGCAGCGCTGTTCCCATCCCCCAATTCCTCAATAAAACGCTTAAAAAAAAAGAATGAATAGAACCTTATAGTATTGCTTCTCAGAGGGAGCAACACAGAGTGCCTTCGGGAAAAGTTATGGCATCTTACACGCACATAGCTTTTTTTATTAGTTTCAGGTGTACAAAACAATGTAATAGTTAGACATTTCCACCCCTCACAAAGTGATAATCCCTGTCCCCCAATCTACTACCCTCTGACATTGTGTATAGCTGTTAGCACAGCTTTTCAGAGAGTACAAAGTGCTTTCAACATGTCATCCAGTTGTTTATTTATTCTGCTTGTAAAGGGTGCATAAATCATGATCGCATTTCACACATGGCAAGACTGAGGGTCAGTGAGATTCAAGTGTTTACCCAAAAATAGTAGGTAACTCATGCAAGAGCCAGGACAAAACACAACTGATTCTTTCTTGTTTTTAACCCTTTTTTGTTTTTTTGGTACCACATCACACAGCTTCACAGTTTTGCCCTTTTTCTCCTACTACCATCGTTATCATTGCACCACCTTGATTTATTTGGGGTACATTAGTCCACTGAAATATTTTACTTCCAACTGTGTTGGGATGTAATAAAGACATTACACTGAAAACAACTTAAGATTTGCAGAAACCAAACTTGACATAAACTACGCAAAATAAGTGAATAACTCGATTTATATCTTAAAAATCTGTATAAATGAATACCCGCTATGATTAAAACCTTTTAAAAATATTAATCCATTCTAGTGAAGACAGACAGCAAATAACCCAAAATAAAATATACCACAGCGTATAAGCCACTAAAGCATTTTCCTAACTTAATTTAATATTATTATATATGCTTGCAATACAGAGACAATTTTTCTTTCAAGGAATATAGTTATTACAAACATTTCCCTTTGCCTCACTTCTGTTTATTACGATTACAGACACTCCTGTAGTTCTTTCAGAAACCTAGTCTCAGACTCTTGGATGTTCCCAAATATTGCGTTTTCTGTTCTATTCTCCTCTCCTTCTATAGTCAATACTCTACAAAAGAGCAAACTTCTTTCTGTTATTTGCTCATATTTCTCTTCATTCCTTTTTTCTTTCTTTCCTTAATCTTGACTCAATTTTTTTCTCTTTGTTCCCTTTTATTTTGATATTTTCTGCGGATGGGTAATAGGTCACATCCTAGTCATTGTTCTGGAAGTCCTCCTCCCGCCGTGGCCTCTATTCTCTCAGTAACTTCTACCACAGGTATATCTCTGGAGCTGTAGTAACATCTCCTGAGCCAAGTACGCTGTCACCATGACTGTGGCCATGTCCTCATTCCAGGATTCATCACACACTCCTATTTTTTTTTAAAGTTCACTCAATTCTCTTAAAACACTCACTAAAGTAGGAAAATATTATTGTACACATTTTTTTAATGAGGTAACAAGTGTAGAGACATTTACTATTTTTCCCGTAAAAAAAAGTGTTATCACCCAGGTCTCCTAACACTTATCCCAGGATTTACTGGTAACGCTTATAGCTATAACTTATCATTTGCAATCTGATTAATATAACTTTTTAGGAGAACTATGTAATGTCAGAATCAAGTCATCAAAAATTTCAGAACTCAGTATTTTTATGTTTCAGAATTTGTTTTCTTAATTTGTATGTAAAAAATTAGTACTAGTACTGAAGAAACCAAAATTGGCCTCAGCAAGTAAATGCTAAGAGTTTGTGTTTCAATGCTAACAGCTTTTTTTTTCCTTTTTGAGATATAATACCCAAATTTCATTTTAGCTTAACATTAATTAACACATATCTTCTTTTCCCTTTCTCAAATTTTTAGTCATTTACTTGAAGAATATTTATAAATAATATTTTTCTTTTGCAGTTTGATTATATATATACATATATGTATATGTATATGTATGTGTGTATGAGAGAGAGAGAGAGAGAGAGAGAGAGGAGAGAGAGAGAGAGAGAGAGAGAGAGAGAGAGAAAAAAAATGTATACACATTTTAAGGAAGAAAAAATCTGTATTAAAATTGTAATACTCAAAAGATGAATCCAAGTCACGTTTGACTTATGCAATTACTAGAGGTGCTCAAAGTGGTTCCCATCAGCATCCAGACACTTCTCATTATGCTGATTATGGCGAACTACTGCTTGAGCAACACTGACCGAAGTATTAACATCTCTTAAAATGTGTATACATTTTTTTGGCACCCTGGTGTGTGTGTGTGTGTGTGTGTGTGTGTGTAATTTATTTGATGTTATATATTATTTATTTGGTATCATATTTATTAGTTATTTGGTGATATATTNTATATATATATATATATATATATATATATATATATATATATATATATATATATATCCTACACAAGGAGAAACACATTTTTTACCTTTTTTGGTAAACCAGAAGATCAGGTAAAATAACAAACTCTTTGAAACTCCAGAAGAAAATTTACATCAAATAACAATGACCTCAGTCCATTCTGATTTACTTAACTTTCCCTGATTCATGCTGGGTATATAGCTATAGGATTATGGCTTTCTATGAGCCCACAAAGTGAGTAGAAAGAGCATGAACTTTAGTTTCTCTTCCTAAATTTATGAAATAATGAAATAACAAGAAACTTCTACTATTACCTTCATGATTATTACTCTTAAATATAAATTTAAAAAACACATTTTTTAATGGATACAGGATAACATAGGTAGAAAAATGACAAATAACCTGTTCCCTTTGCTTTTCTAAGAGTTTTCATGACATTAGTTCCAGCGGACTCCTCTAGGCTGCCCTCATTCATAAGCTCCCACTTCCTCATAATGGTGGATGGCATTTCAATTTCAAACCTGCCCTCAGTAAACAGAATGAAGGATGACTATGCTCGTGTAGAAACTGCTTTGTGACTCAATGTTTATCTACCATAATCAATAGCACCCAAATTAAACAAAAAATCAAAGTGCATGAAAAGTATAACAATCTTATTCCACACGCTAAGCAAATTTTTTGTTCTCTTCTGAAGTAAAAAAGATGAATAAAACAGCATGTGTCACAAGGTAAACTTCATTATACAAAAGCTGTGATGTAAATGAAGCAGCAAAGTGTTCAGCAAATCTGTTTAGTTTCAAAGGTGATTTTGTTTATGCACTTATTGATTTCTTCAGATATATAATATAATCCCGTTCTGTTTATCTATTCATCAGCCCTAACCTGTCCTCCGTAAACCCCCTAAATAATGTAATAAACATTATCTAGGAAAATACATTATGCTCCCGACAGTATCTTCCTGTAAAGAAACATCTGAAAAAAAAAATGGATGAAGGAATCTAAATAGTCTTCAGTGTCACAGTTAACCAAAATAAAAAATAAGTTTTTGAAACAAAACTTTGTTTATTAAATTCAAAAGCTCATTTTTCATTTTTGCATACTATACTTTTCGAATAAGGGTTTTCGTATTCAGAAGCCTAGATTCTGCTCATTTCTTTTTTTCCAGCTCTCAAAGCCAATCTTTTCTTCAGTATCTATAAATTGCCATTTTTAAGGGCACACTATGTGAAACATTTAATTAAGCTTGGCTTTGATTATGATTATCACAACAACAAAAAGAAATCAAGATGTCAGAATCTCCCCCTCTACTGTTCCTATGACAAAAATGTTATTTACTATCTACTCAAAGCTTCAGGGGTACATAACATGAGAATCCTCACCTCTTATTAAGCTTGAATAAAAAGAAAAAAAAATTTTGGAATTAAGGTTCTTGTGATTTGTTAGTGGCATGACTTTTCTCTCATTTATTTATCTAGTAAATTTTTATTGAGTAGCGTCTGTGTGCCAGGTACCCATCTAGACTATGGGGCTACAATAGTGAACAAACAAAACAATGTGCCTTCCCTGAGGAACATTACATTTTAGTGGATAAGACAGAAATTAAATGAATTCATTACATAGGTAACTAGAAAGATATAAAAAGTGAAATATCATAAAATATTATAGAAGTACAATTTTCAAGAGAATGGGCATTAAGACCCTCTCTGAAGAAGTAACATTTGAGCAGAAGCACGACTGAGGTCCTGGAATAAGAAACTAAAGACAATCCCTGATAGAACAGTAACTGCAAAGGATCTTGAATGGGAGTGAGCTCTGTTGGTTTGGAGATGACAGGCAGGCCTAAGTGGCTAAAGCAGAGAACCATGGGTAAGGGGTAGAAGATGAGCTATGACTGGTATGTAGAGGCCAGAATGGGTAGACATTGCAAGCCAGAGAACATTGGTTTCTGAAACTGTGTAGGATGCGGAATCATTGGAAGTCTTGAGTAGAAAAATAACCTGAATATATTTTTGCTGCACAAGGCTCGCTTGGGCTGCGGATGGAGAATGTACAAGTTACTGGGTTGATGGGAAAGTCATGATGCATTTTTGCATTGAAAAACATAGAAAAATATGTCAGGACTTTCCCAACGACCTAATACTTACACTCTCAAATCTCAATTTATCATTTTTAAAATAGGAATAATGCTTTCCTCGTGTGTCCCATGGACACTGAATGAATTAGCATGCATGATGTCTGACACGTACTAAGATCTCAGAAACAAATATTTCTTTCTTCTGGTTCATCTCGAGTTAGATGAAACAATATCCCTACTCCTTTCAAAGCAAATGTCACCCATCACCCCTATTTCTTTCATTCAGTATTTTTTTCCAGCCCTATTGAGTTCTTTGTCAAATATTTTCCTTTCCATCCTCTTTCTTACAAATTATTGATTCCCCAAGTCCACATGTCCTCTTACCTCAAACAGAAACAATTTTTATTTCAATCCTGTTATTTCAGATATCCTATCAAACTATACCACTCTCTAGTTCTGTAAAAATGTTTTATCAAAACAAGTAGTCAACATGTCTTGCTTTCATTTCTTTCACATTTCATTGCTCCCTCACATGCATAGTCTGACATTTGTCATTACAATTCTACTGAACCAAAGTCCTGGAATGTTCTACCTAGCAGGCAGTGAAAGACTTCACTCATGATGGCAGTATGATAATTCCACTGCTGGAGGACCAAGAGTTGCATGTTTGCCAAGGCTTCTGAAAGGTGTGGATAAATTTTAACGAGTCTATCTTTTTTTTTTTTTATCTTTGGGACAGGGAACAGCATGAACACAGTCCTGGGTAATAAAGAAATAAAAATTATTTCAGAGAACAGACTGTGGAAAATATTACCCTGCTGTTAGAGGTGTCCCCTTCTGCCATGATGGGGGCACTGCTACAGGACTTGCCCATCCACCGTAAACACCCTGACACTTGGGGAACTTTATAAAGAAACTGTTTGAAGACACTGGGCAATAGGCATTGAAGAATTTTGACCCATAATATAAAGGCAGTAAACGAGGGGAGGTTGATGAATATTGGATTTCTACCTAGAGGCGCTTTTTGGATGGCAGCACAGGGAGAGGGTAAACAAGTAGGCGAGATGTTTGGGCAGAGTTAAAGAGCCAGAACTTAGAATTCAAGGAGTCCAAAGGGGATAGAATTTATGGGAAAGAGCCCTGTGAAGAAAGGAGCTACACAGAAACAAAGATCCAAAAATCTTTAGAAGCCTCCCCCTGAGTGTGCTGCTGAATAATAAGCTACACATATGAAGGGTGGAAGATAACAGGGCACCAACTCCCTGGGACATGTAAAAACTGAAAGAATTCCCAGAACTCACACAAGACCAGTAGACAGGTGAGTTCTTACCAGCCAAATTAGAGAGACTTTACTGAACCCCCAAATCACTGAGTTAGAGACCCAGAAGTATTCTGTTGGTGCAGTCGCCAATGCTCACTATTGCCTAGAGCTTACACACTGCCTTGGTTTGACCTAACTTCACCAAGCTTTTCTCCTCCCCACAGGACCCTGAACTTTGGTTCACCCAAAAGCTGAAGCAACAGCCCCTCTTACCCACTCATTCTGGAAACTGGCTGACCACAGACAAGAACATTTTCTGTAGAGCTGCTCCAACCATGCTCTCTGCTCACCCCCCTTTTCTTGCCCCGCCGCCCACAAAGTTTCTGCAAGCCTTGCCAATCCTTTGCAGTAAGTGAATGGTGGGCCCCTCAAGAGATACCTCCATGGCGTAACCCCCAGAACCTGTGAGTGTTACCTTATGGAAAAAGGGTCTTTGCAGATGTAATAAAGATAAAGATCTTGAGATCCTCCTGAAAAATCCAGTTGGGCTCTACATCTAATGACAAGTGTCCTCATAAGAGACGGAAGCAGACAGGAGAGGGCGGCCACGTGAAGACAGAGGCAGAGATCGGAATGATGCAGACACAAGCCAAGACGTGTCTGCAGCCACCAGGAGCTGGAAGGGAAAAGGAAGCATTCTCTCCTAGAGCCTCCAGGGGAAGCACAGACCTGCCGACACCTGGATTTCAGACTTCTGGCCTCTGGGCTGTGAGAATCAGTTTCTGTTGCTTCTAGCAACCAATTTTTTGGTGTGTTTTTATGGCAGCCCTAGGAAACAACTACAGTCCTCTTTCTAAAAGAAAAAACTTTTTTTTTTCTGTTTTACTCTGTGATACCTACAGAGCCTAAGATTGGTGTGCTCTCCATATTGTGTTAGTCTTTCAAATTCATTCTTTATCGTTTTTTTCTTTAGATGACAGTAGTATGGTTAAATAAGCCCTAACATACAGGCTACTCTAGATGCATCAAAACTTTAAAAACAAAACTAATAAAAAGCCTGGATAATATAAAGCCGATCCACTAACAGTTTAACTGCCAGTCCACCTGAATTCTGTGCTTTTACTGTGGAGGAAGACAGCTTCTGTAAAAAGCAAACCCAGGCACACTGTCAGCAGAATCTAATTGCCTCGCCAGCCATCATCTGGGACCACACATCATCTCTAGAGGCCATGCCCAGTTCCTGGCACATGGGCTGCGATGTCTCAGAGCCAGCATTGGGGTTCCCAACCCTTATCTCTCCTGAAATTGCTGACTTCTACCATCTCTCTTCTACCTGCAGCCAAGAACAGGTTTTGCTTTAAAGGGCGTATGTGATTAGATTGTGCCCAGCCAGATAATTCAGGGTAATATTCTATGTAAAGGTCCTTAACCTTAATTACAACTGCAGAGTCCCTTTTGCCACATCATATAACATCTTCGCAGGTTCCACTGGTCACGTATGGACAGATTTAAGGGGTGGGGGCACACAATAACAAATACAACAAATAATAACATATAAATGAAAATACTTGGCTATTTTCCATATGTACCCCCCAATTCTGAACACCCATAAGTTCTAATTATAACTGATTATTGCTTAATTAAAACCTCATATAGAATATATTATTAATGTATTTCCACAATAAGCACAATAGAGGAAAAGCAAACACATTTTTGCAAAAAAAAAAAATCTGAAATGTTTGGAAAGAATTTACTTGTATTGGGGAGAGAGAAAAGAATAAAACCCTTACTTTATAATTTGTTCTTGTTTTATATTCCAGAATTTAAAATATGTTTTGAAAAGCTGCCCTATTTGTCAATCTGTCATGAAATAGATTTCAGCTTCGAGACTTGTGCTCCTGGGGAAAACCACAAAACATCTCATCCAGCTGAAGAGGCTGTAGCTCTAAGCAGTCCGATTAATTAATCTCTTCCATTTTTGCCATCGGCACGGAAGTAGCTCCCTGGAATCAGAATCACTAATTGCATCTAAGAGCTTACATCTGGTTTGTGCAAGTTCAGCACATTAGGACTTGCCTCACGTGACCTGGTCACGGGGCACCGAGGGGACGTGTTCTGGCCGAAACTTCCGAGTAGCTGCCATGCTCTCATCTTCTCAAGAAATAGTCTTCATTAATAAATGAAATCTGGCCTCAGGATATTGCCTGTAGCCCTTCTTCCTACCAAATGCAGCTTTATTCTAACTGGCAGTCTTAACTAAGATGATAGAAACGCCATTAAAACAAAATATCTTTCCTGGAGGGTGTCAAATAAAGTTTGACTTCAAAGTATGAGAGGAACAGGGTTGGTATTAATGTATTCGCCTAGTTTTGTCTTCATGCTGTAAAAAACTCAAGAATCTTGCATATAATAATTTTAATAGGTATATTAAAATTGCTATTTTAATATACCTATTAAGGTATATTAAAGGTTCGTGTATATTAAGGTACGTCTAAGAGTCCAGTCCAGAATATATGAAAAATTAGTTATGTTGCATAACTGAAACTTTCTACCTATTGAAAATCAATTTCATATTTCCCCTTACCCGTAAACCCTGGAGACACTATTCTAATCTCTGCTTCTCTGAGACTATTTTAGAAACCTGATAGAAGTGAAATCATCCAGCATCTGTCCTCCTGTAACTGGTTTATTTCACTTAGCATAATGTTCTCCAGGTTTATCTATGTTGTCGCCTATAGCAAGATTTCCTCCCTTTTCAAGGCTGAATAACATTCCCTGTACATATCACACCCTCTTTATCCATTCATGTGTTAGACATTTACATTGTTTCCATATCTTGGCAATAGTCAATGATGCTTTAACTAACGTGGGAATGAAGATATAGTGCCTGTAGTGAACCTCAATGTATTGAACATTGAAAAATACGTTAGGAAGACAGAGCTCATGTTGTGTCTTACCACAAAAACACATGAAACAAAACAGAAACAAAGAAACACAAGGAAACTTTGGATGTGATTTGTATGTCTATAACCTTGACTGTGGTGAAAGTTTCCCAGAGATGTGTGCATATGTCCGAACTCATCCAATTGTACAAATATGTGCAATTTTTGTATCTCAATTACACCCCAATAAAGTTGTTTGAAAAAAAGAATTAAAAGTATGCAGTTATCTGAGCCTCAGCCCTGCCAAACTCCTCCTTTCAACTCAGAAAAACATTTCCTGAGATTCCACCAAAACTGTCTGTAGCTAGTCCATCATGGGTTCAGACCCACGTCCCTGAAACGACCTTCCCCTAAGTGACAGAAGTGCCACCGTCTAGGAGGTACCCATGGCCAGGGCAATGCCATGTCACACAGGCTGCCTTTGGGTCTGAGGAAGAGCTGGGAAAACAATAATCTGGCTCCACCTTTGGTAAATGTCAAGAAAACGGACTTTTTGCTGGTTTTGGTTTTCATAGGGTGACCTGGCATCTGTCTGCTTCCGGGAATGTTCCCTTTTGGCTCATGGGCTCCAGCTCCCTGTTTCCCTTTAGCAATTCTGTTCTTGAAAGTGGGAAGAGGAGAGCTCTTAAGCTCCCCAGTTTTACAAAAAATATGTATGTTCTGCCATTTATCAATACCTTTAAGTACAGAGAACTAGCTAGACCTTGATTACTTGGCAAATGGCAGAGGATGAGTTCTAAAAGCTTTACTGATGAATTCTCTATTATGTACTTTTATGGAAAACTACAGTATTTAAATACCTAAAAAGTAAATAAAAAAGGCACCCAGGTACCGAAATTTTAAAAGACAAAAAAAATTTTTTTAAGTGATGGGAACTTTTATATATCATTTTTTTTCTTTTATATATCATTTAACGTTGGTATTTCAAAAACAAATGCAACAAAAAATGTAATACTTACCCTGGTAAAGAAATAGAATGCCTTTTAACATCCTTGTGCTTATCTTAATTGGTACATTTTAAAAATCTGTTCAATTTTAGTGGTAGAGGGAAACAATCTTTTCATTTTTAGGGCTACTGAATTTATCTGTGTGTGTGTCTGATTTGTATATGAGTGCTTATGTTTGGCTTTAATAGATATTTTTTTCCTTGATGGTAAGACAAAAACCAATAATTACAATAATTAAAGCAATACATAACATTTTTTAGCACTATGTTCATGCACAAGTCGAAACACTTTATACGACTTTTAGTCATTTAACCTTTAAAGCTACCAATACGATGGATTTTATTAACATACACATTTTACCTCTAGGGAAAACTGAAATGCAGGAAGACTGCCACTGGCCTGTGTAATCTATAAGAGAGATGTGTTCAAGGTATGTTGCTGACACAGAACATGGAAAAATAAAGAGCCCTACACAGGCCATGTTCAGAACGGGTCTCACAGAAAATGGAAAATAATGATAGTGAAGAATGGGTGAGTCGGACCAGGCAGAGAGGACCAGAGGTAAAGGGCTTTCCAAGCAGAGTAAAGCATGTGCTCCAAGATGGAGCCATCAAGCAGCTGAGGTAACAGAGTACGGGGCGAATTGGAAAAGGTTCTGAGACCGGAGACAGGAATGTTATGCCAACGGTGTATGTCAGAAATAACAACATCAGCCCCCAGTCAGTGGCGGGGTACAAGGGCACTTCTGCAGAGGGGACCCCAGATGGCCAGGAACGGGATCCCACTGGGGAAGTATGAAGGTTGACCCTTTTCTGAGAGTCAGGATGGAAACTGAAAAGCAGAGAGGCCATGCAGAGACTGTCAATCCTATGAAACCATCCAGGTAAGGTAACAATATGTACATGAAGAGACTGCAGAATGGAAGACATCCATAGTGGAATGGGACAGCAATACTTAGCGCTATGGTTAAGTGGTTCTTGCATCTTCTTTATTTCCTTCCTCTTCTTCCTCCATTTTACAATCTACAAAAACATGCATTGTCAAGAGTCAGTTGCTCTACCAGAATTAATGTAGGAGATGTGTGTCCACCCTGAGGTCCAACTTTTCAAAAAGAATGAGCAGGTCCCTGAGTACCAGTGCGATTAAGGTAACAGTAATCACGGTGGAGAGTCCACGGCGGGGGCGCTGAAAAAATACAGGGTGACAGAACAAAACTGATTCTGGTGCACAAGTTTGGTTTTCTTTTAAATCAGGAGCTAGGTACATAAGCAAGAAGATGGATTCTCCCATGTAAGTCTAGGATGAGTTCTTTCTCATATTGCATGCATTGTTCCAAACCAATCTTGTAACTACCCAAAATTCTGAGTGCATGAACTCTATGACAGTGTGAAATTTTTGCTCATTTGCCAAGTCAAGAGACAGTCAATTCATAGCCTCAGCTGAATGAACAAACTTTGAGCTGTACTATTACATCATAAACAAATCATATTGGTTAACAATAAGTTCTTATTTAATAAATTCTATCCTAGAGATTTTCTATAAAACACAGTGCCTATAGTTAACAATATTGTTATACACTTAAGAATTTAAAAGGGTACATCTCATGTCACGTGTGCCTACCACGATGAAAAAAAATTTTTTCAGCTGAATAAAACATATGCAGAATAGCACTCATGAGACAGAAATGATCATGATAGTATTATAGAGAATATGATACAGATAACAAAGCACAAAAAGAAAAGCTACAGGAAATATTGATATTTGATATGTATCTAAAAGAGAGTAAGCACTGCCAACTTTTATTTAGCATTATTGAGGTATACTAAGACTGAAAGAAAAAGGCTAATTCAGTGATTTCATCTCTAACCTTTCTAAAGTTCATCTCTGACCCTTAATGAAAACCTGTACGACTAAACACACATTAGAATACCTCCATTAGGTGCAGGACCCCTTCATGTCTGCTCCCGTCATGTCATTTGAAGCACCCCATTTCAAGCCCACTTCTCACTCATAAATGCACACAAGAATGTTTGGTCATAATATTCTAGTTTTTGGATGACATGCCACTCAGACTGGTAATTCTCCTAATAAGTATGTCTTATCAACATTTCCCATGGTTTTTACACACAATCAATCAAGGGTCGTGATACATGTGAACAATCCCCTATTTGAAGTCCTGAGAGTATTCTGAGTAGATCTGAAGACTTTCTGATTTTGAAAAGGTACCAGAGCACCTGGTGTTATGGGATGTGCTATCCTTGCAGGGCCTAATGTTACACCCTGTTATCACACACCATAATATTTCTGCAATACAACCTTTGAATAGTCCCATCAATGATTACACGTGAATTTATAATCTCACATTTCTTCAGGGGCAGGTTTTGTCTCCAAACAAGTTTGTGCAGAATTTATGGAAAACTTTTTTTTTTTAATTTTTAAAATTTGTGGAATGTTTCAGATTTCAGAATTGTGAAAAATGGATTATGGAACCATCTTTTTGACTTCTAATTTACTGCACTTCAGGTTTTTTTACCCTCATCTTTCTTTCCAAATAATTTACTTTACAGGACATTATATTATTACTGAATGCTAAACATTTTTAATGAAAACATAATGCAGACACTATTCTGATTCTCAAAGAGCTACAAAACCACCTGGTGTGGTGTTTTGTTAATCCATTCTCTTAAGAGTTTGGGGGACAGTAGCATAGTTTTTCTGGCAGGTGTTTAGGTAAACAGAAATTGTTACTAAAAATAGATTTATAGAAAGAGCTGTGTACCACTAATAAACTCAAGGTGGACATTTAGTCTCTTTTATGAACACAATTCAATGCCTCTTTAAACTGAAAACAAAAGTCAGTTACTGCGGGGCCAAGTCAATTTACTAAGTTCAAAACGGGAAAACAAATGATGCGATATCAGTCTGTTGCCCATCTAAACATATCCACAGGACCCAGACTCCACATGGTTCATCCCTGAAAGGCAGCTATTGTCAAAGAGGGGACATTTTGCCTAGGATCTGATTTCTATAGCATTACTAATTCTTGATAATGTATTCATCCTCAAGGAGAAACTAAAAGGCAATATCTTGGCTTTCTGACAGTCTAGATTATTCTTGCCCTGTGTTCCCGCTATGTATCTGATTGCATTTCTAAACTTCCATTTATCTTGTTCTATTTTTTTCTCCTATCAACAATGACTATCTTAAAGTTCTTTTTAATACTTTTATATAACTTAAAGTTTCTTAAGTGAAATAAAGATAGCCAAAATACCCTGTAAAGAATATGTAGGTAATAACGCTTTGGTTGGCCAGTTAAAAGATTTTTAATAAAAGTATATGACCATGTTTATTCTAGCCAGGATGATGGGGTGTGATCAATATTGAATCCACAAATATGTAATGTGATGACACTACTTTTATGTGAACTCTCATAAAAATAAGTTATATCTTTCCAGGTCATCATTAATATCACTATTCTTTAAGTATAGTCACGGTGCTATAGCTCCAGTTAATACAGAAAGATGATAATCTCCTGATGTTTGGGGGGAAAATATTGAAACTGGATATGTGTGTTTCTTTTTTCCTTCAGAGACAAAATCAGCAATTTTTTTTCTTTCAATGTTAACGAGTTTCTCTGTACATTAAAACCATTTTATGCATAAAGATACTATGCTGCCATGTTTATTCTTTGCCCCAAAGGATATATATTTTAATAAGCCTGTCATGTATAAAGCAACACACAATTTCAGTTAAGTAGATAGTATGAAAATCAATGGTAATCTATAGTCATTGATTCCTAGATATAAAAGGGACTTAAGATAGAACCAGCTAAGATATAACCAACAATTTAGCCTTTCACAGAAGATGGCTGCTAAAACTTTGCCTGAAACATTTAATTACGAGAAATTTCATGACACATGACTTTCCATTCTGTATTCTCAACAGTTAAAATATGACTTCCTTAAGATGCATCCATTGTACGTTTTTATACTAAAATAGTAATATACTAAATTATTCTCATTCTATGTGATACAATGTTTAAAAATACCAAGTGCCAATTAAACTTTGCTTCCATTGTTATCATGCTTAACCTGCTTGCTTTATATAAATATAAACAATATGCCCTTGAATTAACACATTTAGTTCATAAATATGCAAAAATACACCTTCTCCATCCAAAAAACTAAAGAAAAACATCAGGATAGACTTATGTTTTGATTGTTAGATTTTTGCTATTCTACTTCAACTCCTTGCACAGTGCCTAGCTCACTGTAGTAGGAAAAACATATTTACAACTGGAAAGTCAAGTTCTGGACGTACACAGACCTGCAGACAGTTGTAATATTCTTGATGACAAATTTTTGACAATCCTAATCTAATCTGTCCCAGAACCCATGTTTGTAAAATGTGTTTTAATATGTGTATGAAATTATATGACTTAATATTCACCATTAACACATTTTATCCTATTTTTACAGCGTGGTAATTATTGTTAATAATGTATTGCATACTTGAAATTTGCTGAGAGTAGATCTTAAGCCTTCTCACCACACACATACAAAAAATGGTAACTATACAAGGTGATGGATGTGTTACTTAAGTAGATTTGGTCATTAATTCAGTGTTTATGTTTATCAAATCACATTGTACACTTTAAATGTATTTTTGTCCATTGTACTTCAATAGGCTGGAAAATATAATTATATCATTTTAAATATTGCTTTTATTTGTCTTATTTCTCCTACTTTTAACAATAAAATCAATATGACTGGTGCCCTTATACAGGCTTCTATGAGGTTAGAGGTATGTTCTATGAAATATTTCAATTTATGAGTGGATAAGCTTAGACTCAGAGGTTCTATGAGTTAATTAAATATCTCAGAATGACTGAATAGTAGAATTAACACTAAGACCTATTGATCCTGGTTCCTAATCTTTTCCTGTTCTATGTTGCTATTTTCTTTACATTCATGGAACCGCCCATCAAACATTGAACACGAGTCCTGTGTTATGACTAGTAAAAGACAAAGGTGAGAAGTCATTGTCTTGTGTACAATAAGCCTACAATTTATTGGGGTTAGGGTGAGGGTTCAGACATTAGACACATAAGCTTCAGTTACAGCTGGAATCCATGGCACTGTGTAATAAATTTCTAGCACTGGTTGCAGCTAGGAAAGAGTGGTGAATGTCTGCTGATGTTTGTACATCTGATGCTTGAGAGATTTTCATAAGCCATCTACTAATATTTTCTTTGATCGAATAAGAGGTATCACAATGTGCATGCACACTATTATACCTTTGCAAAGTAGCTAGCACACAGTATTGCAAAAATATGTACAATGTCAAAATTTTTTAATTTAAATGATCAGGCAGTATGATAATTACTGGAGTATAAATAAGAGATAGGGATTTTTTCAATAAAGAAACAAAAACAGAAAAATGAGATATTTTTTCTTTTTTTTAAATCAAAATATGGCGATAAATCTAATTTTAGTTACTGTAATTTTTTTTAAAGAAGGTGCCTTTTGAATTTCTCACTTGGCTCCAGAAATTGATCCTATCAGGTAAGTAAAAAGACAAATGTGTGTCCCACAGAACCCACTGGAATAAATACTGAACGCCAGTGTGAGGGAGGTGGGCCTTTTTACATGAGGACCACATTTCTCCACAGAGTTTTCTTAAGCTACTTCATACAGAATTGCCTTCGGATGTACAAAACCTTCTACAAAGTTCTTGACTGCACTCATTGCATAAGATGTGACATGGTTTCCTCCACCATGGTCTGTTAACACACCACTTAGCCCAACACAGAACCAGAAAAGATGGACGTATGATATGATTTTTTAATTCTCCCCAAAGTTAAGGACCAAGAAGGCTCTTTACAAATTTAGAAGAATAACATGTGGCAATTTTAATTACTACATATTTGATTTTTATAGAGATGCAATAATTAAGATTATAGATTGATACATGAAAAATCAAACAGATAAACAGGACTTAAATGCAAGCGTAAAAATAAAGTGACATGTCGAGAAAGATCATGAGAGCTGGATAGATATATTGGGTTGTTGGAAAAGTCATGACGTATTTTTTCTGTTTTTTTGTTGCAAAAATGTGTCATGACTTTTCTGACAATCCAATATATCAATTAGTAATAATAAGAACATTAGTAATAATCAGAGAAAGAAATAATGGATTTATCCCACTGCACACACATCCCCCAAATGTGTGTATGTGGTGTGTGTGTGTGTGCACGCACGCGCGTGTACAGCGACAGAGATAGATATAGAGGGTAGTTCAATGCAGACAGGTAGACAAACAATTACAGATACAGGTCAATATACATACATATATCACTTAGCTCTGACTTCCAGAAGGGCCTAGAGGCAGTGACAGCCAACAACAATGAGCATACCCAGAGCCCAGGACTTAGCTTTTAAATACTATTCTGGAATACAAGGAATAGCAATCCTTAGAGAAATGTCTGACTCTAGGGCTGGGGCAGGGAAAACACAAGATGAGCCTCAAGCATCTTGCTGTATCAGAAAGTGAAGAAAGGCTCAAAAGAAAAAAAATAAAAAGGGCAGGGGTGTGGAGTATTTCAAAGAAACAGAGAAACCAATCTTAAAAGTCTCCCAATGTCCAAAGCTGGAACAATTTTATACATAAAATGAGGCAGCATAGGATTTTAGTCCAAATTATAAAATAAATGTCCCTAAATTCACACTGCTGTAAATAATGCTAATGAATGAATGAATGAATGAATGAATGAATATACAAATTAATGGAAAAAGACATAGCATGCTTACAAAAACAATTCCAAATAATATGTATAAATATACCCCCTCCAAGAGGTGGAGTTTAATTCCTGGTACTTTCCTTGTCTTGTGAACAAGCTCATCTTAGTGACTCACTTCTAAAGAATAGAGTAGGAAAAAGGGGGAAATACTAATTTTACAGTGCAGAAACCTGGCTAAATTGCCTTCATCAAGTGATGAAAATGAACATCACCAATAATGTCATATGGATAGCATGTCCTCTCCAATATCATGTGGAGAGAACATTTCACTTCTGTGATATTACTTCCAAACCCCATAACCCCAGTCTAATTCTGACAGATATCAGACAAACCTAAATCAGGGGAACATTCCACAGGATGCCTGGCCAATACTCAAGATAATCAAAATTATAAAAAATAAAAAATAATTAAGAAACTGCCACAGACCAGTGGATGGACTCTGGAGTGACATGGAAATCAAAGGCGTTGTGGTACTCTGAATTGGATCCTGGAACAGAATCAAGACGTTAGGAAATGAAAGCCAAATAAAGTCTGGAGTTTAGTTCATAGTAATATACCAAAGTCAACTTCTTAATGTTGACAGATGTACCTGGGTAATATAATGTTACCAATGGGGGAAACTGGGTGGGTTTTATACTGGAACTCTCTACTATCTGCATTTCTCTGTAAACTGAAAGTTATTCCAAAATAAAACATTAAAAAATTAATGTTAATTCTACATTAAATTTCAAATTCCTGTGTATCAACATGTATCCTTGTACAAAAAGGCAAGCCAGAGACTGAGAGAAGATATTAGTAAACTTAATTACAGATGAAGAATTAGTAACCACTAATTAGTATCCAAAATTTTAGAAGGATAAAAAAAATAAGTGAATATCCCTACAAATTGTGAGAAAACAAGACACAAACTGGAAGTAATCCATGTAACAGATGAAGGACTCATATTCATGCTTTCAGAGAGAAAAATTAATAAAAGAAACAATAGATAATGGGAAAAGTTAATAAACAGAAGAAGCAACTCGAAAATCCAATAAAAAATATCTTGAAGCTATTTTAAGTAATATCCAGGTGTACCAGTTATTAATTTATTGCTTTTTAGCTCCAAACTGACCTCCTTTGCCCTAGTTAATGATACTGGAAATGATCCTACAGACTGTATTTCTCCTTGGCAAGCTGGCTTACTATTTGGCTCCACCAATCGCAGGTGTTGGATGAACTCGGTGAAGTAGAAACAGGAAGAGGGACTCCTTCCTGTGCCTGATTTTTCTGTTTTGTAGCAATCCTGTTAGGATACTCACAGGGTCCTAGGCATGTATCACAGTTTTATCACTGGTGTCTTTCTAACCGGTAATCTTCACCATATTGGCAGTGGCTCTTGGCTCTCGTGGCTCAGAATGGCCAAATTCTTCATCATTAGAGCCACCGTCTCTATGTCCATGGTTGCCACCTCCCCAGGGATGTGAATGTCAGCACTGAAGGACCCCATCCCCCGGTTTTCCAACTTCTTGTTTCTACAAGATGTGCTGGCACCATTTGAAAGTGGACAGTTGTGGCATTCTTTCCCCGGTGCAGAGGTAGGTAGCCCAGAAAGAGTGCAATGAAGGAAAATCCTCTCAGAGCAGAACTTCATGTGGTACACTCTGTAGTCACTTTTTCTGGAATGCTAATGGCCAGAAATATGAATTTTAACTTCTTCATGTGTGGTTGCTATTGTTTTGGTGGATTAGAAGGTTTAGGATTAGAAATCTAGTGACAAGGAAGTCTAGAGAAGACAGTTGGTGGTGAGCTGCTCAGAATGAGCAGACAATGAAGATAGCCATGTCCTGTTTCAATGCTCCCCCAAGCACATCTCTTGCAGTGGACAACGTGAACATAAGCTTTGTGCATTTCAGCCAGCCTCTGACCCAGGCCAGTGCTTTCCAATGACTACTCAGTGAGTTAATGAGCAAAGGGGCCATGACAGCACTCAGTGGCACGGCCATGAACCATCAATGGCCACATGATGGTGGATGAGGCATTCCATGAGTCCATGAATGGTGGTACGAACAGGACATTACAGTCAGGAAAGAAAAATTCATACCCCCGATTATGTCCACTGATGATGTCATAGTCTTAACAGCATTCCTTCTTATCAAGGAGCTCATTGCAGAGCAAAGAAAGTGCAGCTATAGGCTCTTGCCTATGTAATTAATTGGCCTTACCACATACTCTGTAACACAGAAACCCAAGTCCTAATTGAAAGATGGAATTGTTTAATGAAGACAGAGTTATAATGCCAGCTAAGAGTCTCATCCAAAAAAAAAAAAAGGATAAGACAAAAGATTAAGAGAAATTCAGTGGTTTATTTCTAAGGAAAACACTACATTCCATTCAGAAATAAGAGCATTTTTTTAAATATGCTTCAAAGTTCCAGTTGTAGACTTATTGTGAGAATGAATTTATCTCCAGAGAAAATCTATCTTTATATACAATGGAAATAGAGAACATAATCTCAATAAGACAACATATAAGAAAACTGTCATTTACTGAATCTATAAGATTCATGCATTCTTTTCACCTTGTTCTAACTTTATAATGTAGAGTTTTTAAGTTTTTGTGTCAGTGAAAAATACCCTTTTGAAAGCTTTGAAAACTTGCTTTCTTTTCTCAAGTGAAGATTTGGAGTTTTTGCATTTTTCACAGTAGCTTATCTGATTTGCATTCCCAAACACTCAGTGGTTTTGTCTAAACATAAGACAACAACATTCTCCATGAAACAGCAACAGACTTGTCACAAAAACAAAACAAAACAAAACAAAACAACATGGTACTTATAAGCACCCTAAACTACTAGAAAAAAACATTTTCCATATCTTTTTGAAGACAAGGAGAAAACAAATTTGTTTCTTTTTTTACTGTATGTGTTGAGTCAGTAAAAATGTATTATTTTCAAAGGACTTTAAACCATTAATTTTATTAATATCATTAATTTCTTTTTCAGGTCGTCACATAGTTTTCTGACCTTCCCCCATTAAAAACAATCTGACTACTAAATGTGTATTAATATGCATCAGAATTAATATATCTTTTGGGAAAATTTACTTTTAAGATGTTTATAAAACTCAAAATGACAGAGGAAACCTGCTATTGTGTTTGGCATCAAAGCCAACTTAATTCAAAATTAAATCTAAATATGGAATCTTATCAACATTTAATTAGATTTGTTTTTCAGAATTGGTAAGGTAACAAGGAGAAAGGCCAAGTACATCATAATTCTTATTTTCTGGGGTATGCCTATTTTGTCATTTCCTTTCTAAACAAGGGGTGCATACATAGCATTATCTTGGTACCCGGTATGCACACAGGGACTTAAACAACAATTAGGAATCCTAATTAGGATGTTCACAATTAGGATTCCTAGAACCTGTGAACACGGTACCTAAAGTTTAAAACAATTTTTCAGATGTGGTTCAATTAATTATCCTGAGATAAGGAGGTCATCTTGTATTAATCAAATGGACCCAAGGTAATGACAAGCATCCTCACAGGAAGGAGGCAGGAGGTCAGAGAAAATAGAAGATGCTATGCTCTGGCTTTGAAGATGGAAACAGAGGTCACAAGCCGAAGAATGTGCATGAATGACCTCAGAAGCTGGAAAAGGCAAGGAAATGGATTTTTCCATGAAGCCTCCAGAAGAAATGCAGCCCTGCCAATGCCTTAATTTTAGGCATTTGACCTCCAAAACTATAAGGTAATATTTATGTGTTTAAGTTGTGGTAATTTGTTACAGGGGTAATAGGAAGCTAACACAGTTAATTTAACATTTTGTTATCTGATTATTTTTATTGTTTTGTTTCTATAGTTTATGAGTAGGACACTATTTTGGAATGCATGTCTTTTATAAAATGACATGAAAAACTGAAAATGAAAAATCTACTTTGGCAAGTATTAGAAAAGAACTGGACATTTATTCATTTAGTCATTGGTAAACTAAGGCATTAAATGTTTAATATTTTCAAAATTTTCCTTTTAATTCAGAATTTACATTAACAATTGCTTTTAAATGCCTTAAAAAATCAGCGCAATGTTCAGCCTTCACCTAAATCCTCGATGTGAGACTTTGGACAATCATTTATCTTAATCCCTTAATATCTCCATTTAAATGTAAAATGAAGGGAACACTCCCTAGGGTGTTTTAAGAATTAAATTATACTATAAACTGTTTTGAAAAGTGCTTGCCATATGAGTGTAAGCTCAATCAATTACAGGGATAATAATGCCAAAGACAAAAATGTTAAAAACAAGACAACAGGCCCAAAACGGAGTCACTTATGCTAAACCCCCTGTCACTAAATGGACACTTAATTACAGTCTGGGATCTCCCAGAATAAGAACCTTAAACCAGTCAATCAGGAATAGCGTGAGCAGCATTATTGGGTCATCTGCTTGATACACCCCTGCCTTCCCCTATAAGGAAAGTAACCTTGCAATAACCAATCCCCCTTTTTGCCCAGTACAAATTTCTTGTGCCTGCTCCCTTCTGCCCATAAAAATCTCTTGTTTTGTACAGTTCCTCAGAGCCCCTCTCTATCTGCTAGATTGGATGCAGCCCAATTCACGAATCACTGAATAAAGCCAATATGATACTGAAAATTCACCCAGTTGAAACTTGTTTTTGTTTTAGCTGAGCCATCCTGCCACCTGTTGGCAGCTCAGTGGCAGCTCAGCTCAGGCTGGGCATCGAACTGCTGTTGCTCAGAGCTCACATTCTTGAGCGAGCTCTTAACCAACTGAGCCACTCGGCCAGCCTCCTAAAATTTGTTTTTTTTAACAAAGATGATGAAGATAATAATGATGGTGACTTCCAGCTGTTGATACTAACAGGAAGCTTAACACAGAAATTTTTACAAAGTCTGCATTTAAAGATTGTTGGGATCAAATGTGTAAGCACAACTTTTTCAAAATACCAGTAACATCAGTACATAGATGGCTTAGCAGGTAGAGCGGTAGTGATAGCAGGTGGTGGTGAGGGTGGCAGAGGTGAAGAAAAGGCAAACGGCTTGACAAGTGTACTAGGAGCCAGCACTGGAACACAGATCTTATGAACTAGATGCAAATGAAAGACTAGTGAGCTACTATCTACCAAAAGCAAAAATAAAAGTAAGTGGAGAAGAAAAGTTTAGCTCATAAAGCCATTTAAAACGTTCATCTCCTTTTTGTGAAAAAAAAAATATGCAATTTTAGTTATTTTTATGTAGAGCAATTGCCAGTGAAGATCGGCTTATTGAAACCCAAATTCTGTTATCTTTTAAATCTTGTTAATATTTTCTCAGTAAGCACTTAGCGTTGCTTCACGTTGTGATAATGCAAAAAACTAGCCATATGTTGGAGTGTTCACACAGTCACAAAACCTGTCAATCAAATCAGTATACAATTAAGCTTAAAGCATTCACATTTTCAATAAATAATTTTATTGTAACATTTTCCAAAGTGCGGGGTAAAAAATTTAGCTGGTCCTAAAATGTTATGTTATAGCCAACTCTAAAAATTCTATTTCAGCTCTAGTCACTGATCCATCCAAACACTTAAAGCTCCAATTCTGTTAAGCATCTATGCCTGACATTTTCTTTCAAAACGAAATTAGAGGTAATCAATCATGATGGCCTGAGGGGTTTCCAAGGAAAAGAGCTATTTGAATATCTGACTTGTATAGGCTTCACCTTCTAATTCATTATGAGCACACATTACTTTTTTTAAGAAATGAGTATTAAAAAAAACCCCCACAACACTGTGGTCATAAACCTTCAATATCAACTATTTTTAAAAGAGCCGTGCTCCGTTTTGATGCCATGTTTAGGAAGGCAATAAGCAAGATGCATCTTGGTTACTTTCCATCATCAGTTATTTTTCCTCTTGTTTTTTTCTTATTTTATTATCTTTGATTTACATTAGTGCTATTTTTAAGTGCAAACTATTGAAGGGGTTGAGCTGTATACTAACATAGTTGGGTCATATGTCTTGTCTAAAGGAAATCATAAGGACACAAGAAATAATATCTTTAATACCAATTGAATTGATTTGTTTAAACTGTCTCTTGTGAGGAGTATAAATATAAAACCTTAAAAAAAAATTTTTATTGCATTGCTGTCCTTAAGTATATCAAAACTCACTGTCTCAATGGGGAGAACATCCCCTAATGCCAGCAAACACAAATACCTTAACTTCTGGAACACGTTGAATTACCGACAGTTTATAGTTTAAAACTTCCATTGTCTGATGATTGTTAACTCCCCATCATCTGAGGTGGGAAAGTTGCACCCCTTAACTCTCCCTAAATGCAGAGTACAACCTGGGGCAAGATTAAACTATACCCTTCCCTGCTCTAGAACTAAATGTCTCCAGCATGTTGGGGTGATGAGCAATTTTATTATAACAAGTTAATGTCATACATAATTTATATTATTTTTTCAATGTATGAAAACTAACGGTTTCTAATAGATAAGATATATAAGACTTTGTGTGAATCTAGAAGAGTTAAATGACCTAGTAGGAAAAGAAGGAGTAGGCTAGGAGTAAAATATATAAAATAAAATAAAAAGCAATAAAAACTGAGTAACAAGGGAAAAAATTTAAAAATATTAGTACCTTGAAGAGGTAATAGTAATACTAATGTCTAGTATGTATTTTCGATGATTACATAATGACAATTGTTGGGGTTGTATGGGACTAAATAAATAAAGCCTCTTTTTCGTGCCCAAGTATCAATCTGGCTAAGAGTTATACAGAGGAATCAGGAAGATGAAAATCAACATTAGCTAATAATTCACTTTTTGATTCCATGAACCTACTTGCCCCCAGAGAAAACAAAATTCTTTGAGCATGGGCCCTTCACCAGGAGTAGCTCACAGATCAGAGCACACAATTTCAGAAAACAGATGGCTTGAAGGAAGGGAAAAAGAGGAGGTGAACTCAGTATCGTGTCAGAAAACCACCTGTCCAATCAGCCGTCCCTTGACAGAGTAAGTGAATTATGGAAAATAATCTGGGGTTGCTAATCTAGTGTTGTGATTCTCTTACCAGCTGGTCATTGGGGTTACCAGGGGAGTTTTACCAAATACCTAGGCCTTTTTCCTAAGACTCTGACTTACTGGGCTTTGGTCTTCAAAATAAGGACTTGTTTTCATGTATTTATGTCTATGTTTTGAGGTGAAAATATGTTACAGTGGCTTTTCACGAGCCAGATTTAGGGTTGCACATGAATACAGATTACACATTTCCTATCACATTTCATGGTAGGGATGATTGTCATTGTGCCATAAGGTTATGAGACACAAGGAGTCATTAATATCATTGAACGAGGCTGTTAGAGTTTGACATCTGTATCACGGGCTGGGTTCTTCCCTGGGATATTATGAGCCTCTATGCTGTTATGTACACCAGGGATCACTTCTGGCTCCACAGATGAGGTCACGGGCTTGCGGGGACACTACGGAGTGAACATCGGTCAGTTAGCTATTTACTAGCATGTCCCTATTTCAAATCAATACAGACGAGTAAGGAGGTGAAAAGCCACAAACATAGATGGGAACACAGGAGAGAAAAAGAAGAAAGAACGAAAGATGGGAAAACAGGGCAGGAGGATAAAACGAGATGACAGAGAAGAGAGGAAAGGCAACAATAGTTATGAAATGGTTGAATTGATAATAGTTATGAATTGGCTGAATTCAGTATTATGTGAGAACTTTCTAATTCCATTTTACAAAACTCACTAATGTGAACCTCAGTGATACAACATGCTTTGGTCAATGGGGGGTACGTGGATGTAATATTTGCAATAGCTCAGCCGAAGCTTGAATGAGAATGAATTAGACCTGCATGTTTCTGCCTCTATGGGGGCAACAGGGACTATTCCGTCAGCCAGTTTGAGCGAATGAAGACACGTGAATCCGAACCCTCCCAAACTGATGCAAGCTAAACAGAGCTGAGCACAATTGCAGCTAACTCTCACAACCTTCAATAAGATACAGACTTTTACTGTTGGTAAGTCATAGGATTTTCAGGGGTTGGTGCCATAGCCAAAACTCACTGATGCTTATGTGTCTGGGATAATTGTTTAATATCTTGGAAATATGGGGGCTTTCTGCAAAGCAGAGACAAGAGCACAGTGCTGGTACATGAGGGATCTTCTTACATACTGCAGAATACAACCATGTGCAATATTAAAGGTTAAAATGTTATCATAATCTAATACAACAACAAGATTAGATCCCATAGGAATGAAGGTTTATGTCATTCTAGCAGTTCCAAAAAGAAAGAAATGGTATTGCCTATGGTGGTATTGAAAAGAGAAAAAAAATTAAATAGGTAGTAGAAGAGAGGAAGAATAAATATCATCTATAGTTCTGGGGTCACTTGCAGAAATAAAAACTATAGTAATCATACATCCACACTTGCACAGATTGTAGTTTTTCCCCATCTTCCCTTACTAATTCACCTAAAATGTAAAGGTGGTTAAAGATATATCTTTAAGCTACAGGGTAACAAAGGGTATTATGAACAAAAGAAGGATGAACATCATCACAAAATGAGTACATGAAACAGATGAGGGCTTGGTTTTCCCATTTTTGTGTTAAGAATGTGACTTTATTTGGATAAAAGATAGCTGGGCGATCTTTAGTGAAAGTGCCTCAGTGATGCTGTTGCTTGTGAGTTTAAATATAGTTACACAGGTATGTATGGATTCTCAGTGACCAGGTTTGGGGGTAGGATATGATGGTGCCCCAGAGTGGGCTCCCCAGTAACACCCCTGAGATGGAGATTCACGTGCAGATTTATTAGGTGGTGTTCCTAAGACCAACGCCTCTGGAAGGTTAGGAAAAGAGTCAGCGTTTAGAACTTCAACACAGTCCCAGAAGCCTCATTTGACCTACCGGGGAGTTCTGAAATGTAACAACTGCAGAAGTGAAAGTTATCTGTTTGCTCCCCTCTGTTCTATACATAAATTTTAGTTTATCTCGATGCTTCTAGATAGCCTCTTCATGTTTATCTCTAGTCCCAATTCTTTAAAGAGGCTCTTGAGAGTTTGTTTTTGTTTTTTGTATTCAGTAGGTGTTAAGGCAACATCATATATGTATGGAATTTGTAGCTTTTGTCAGAAACTTTAGAAGTATATATACACTTACTTTGGTAGAATAGTTTTGCAAAGGTGAGTGAGAAGCCTTTAATGTTTTATGGTCTATACGCCTTTGTGGTTTACATTTTTACAATAAGTATATCTTATATTTGTGATTTTTAAGAAGGTAAAGGGCTTTTTACAGGGGAAAAAAGAAAGCAGTAAAACATTTCTGATTTTTTTCCTTGTCTCTTTTTTTAAGCAGTTTCCAATCTTCCAATAGTTTGCTACTTTTCCATGAATCTTCTGAACCACATTGTAAGATGAAAACAAATGTAGCCTCTGATTTAAAATTGATTGGGCAATATTGGCTTGATGTATTTTTCACAACTTTCCACTAAAATATAAAGGCCAAGAAAAGATGAAAACCTATAACATCACTAAAAATGCCGTCACTGCACTTCAAATATGTAAGTTTTTTTCCCCTTAAATATAGACTATTATAACAAAGCTGAGAAATATCTCTGCTGATGAACATATCCTGTATTTATGTGATAGTAGAAAGTAACATACTTGAGCCCTCCTGCCTGTATTCATCCTGATTTACAAACCTGAGGTTTTATTGCCCATCAGAAAATTGAGTAATCCCCATCTGCTATATTGGTGCTATTGTTGAAATGTGATTTCCAGGCTGTTATAGGCAGCCCAAATGTTATTTCCCACCTCCACTCTCTAATAACGGTATTTATTTATTAACATCCAGAAAGAGATTATTATCACCATTTCTCTCTCTCTCTCTCTCTCTCTCTCTCTCTCTCTCTCTCTCTCTCACACACACACACACACACACACACTGTCTCAAAGTAAATGAGTACCTATATCCCCACAAGTATAAAGGGCAGAAAGAATGTCAGAGACAGGACAGATCCAGGTTCCTTTCAGTTCACTAGAGCCCCAGTCAACACAATCCTGTCATTTTCTGTGAATGGGGGTAATGTGCAGTTACTTTGCTATTTTCTTTATAGTGAAATACAGGGACTCTACAATGTATGGTTGGCTTATTGTCAAGCACCTTTCTAGGCAGAACTATCCTCATCAATTGATAAACATAAACTACCTAAGTGGTTTAATGAACAAAATTTTAAAACAAAAGAAGAAGAATGTCTTACATCTTAAATCTAATTACCTTAAATCTAAAATGAATATCTAAGTTGTATTTATAGATTTATATATTTTATTTTACATATATTACATATAATTTATGTATTGGGTTGTCGGAAAAGTCATGACGTATTTTTTCTATGTCTTTTGTTGCAAAAATGCAATATGACTTTTCCGACAACCCAATATATTTACTATAAAGTCCAGATTAATATTTTTAAGAATTATTGGACATTTTCAATAGAATTTGAGGAGAAAATACAGAACCCTTATAAAACAAGAGAAAAAAATTGTAACATCAACATGACATTAAAATTGAGATAGAGGTGAGAAGATGCAGAGAGAAGGAAAATCAATTAGAAGTTTAAAGCAGGCTTAGGGATAGCAAAGTGCTAAATTAATGTTCAATTTTTTTTAAACATGAAAAGTTTAAAAGCCATCACTGAATGAGTAAGGAAATGAAAATGAAATGATTAAAATTTTTTGAAAGGTTATAAATGTGGTGTAGAAACAACATAAATTCAACACATGATTTATTGTTGTATTTAAGGGGAAAAATGGAGAAATTAGTAAAACAGAACTGAAGCATTAAAGTGCTCATTAAATCCACTGAATATGCTTGAATTATAAATGTAAAGGCAGGATAAACAGATCACTTAAAAGGAAAAAAATTAAGACTAGCCTTAGGCTCCAGAGAAAAAATTAAATTCTAGAAGACAAATAGCACATACTTATAGATTTCTAGGCAAATTTGGTAACCCAGTAATTTTACGCCCAACTTGCTTTTTCATCCACTAGTGACCATAGTGAAGCAGCAAAAACATTGTCATATCTAGAACACCCCCCAAAATAGGTCTGTCTCCTGTGCTCTCTTAGAGGAAAAGGTTTTGGAACACACATCAGTAAGACGTCCGAAATATAAATCAAAATTAGGAAAGTCATAATTAAAAATTAAGAACAATACTTGTTTCATCTGCTAGAGGACCATCAAAAATACACCCTGAATTCATCTGGAAGCTGCCAAACAATGTTCATTCCTTGACTGATAGCCTCAGGTAAGTCCTGTGTTTCATTGTCTGCACTGTGCAGACACTGGCTGGCAAAACAGAGGCGCAGCCCTCATTCTCAGGTGGGATGTGGTTAGGGAAGACACGAAAAGTAAGCAGTAGATTTTTAAAAAAAAAGTCAATTACATAACATGTAAGAGAGAGATGAGTGTTATGAGAAAAGGAGAGAGAGAATTTGAGGGAGGGGGTTGGAAAATTACGATGTGAGTAGCAACGAATCACAGCTGTTTGCATATGCAGGGACATGCAAGTCAAGAAAGGTGCTGAATCCTGATAGTATTAGTTACTGCTGCTAGTATTACTACTGCAGTATTTCTCTGGGGCATTAGCATCATTGCTCTTCCTGCTGTTGCTGACACTGTTCCTAAGGTATCCTGTATGAAGTATTTCCTCTGTTCTCCAGCACTGGAATCTATGCCTTACATATTTAATATTCACAATAATCTCATGGTGTTGTTACTATTATTATCTTCATTTTAAAGGTTGGAAACTATGACTTGGAGATTTTTAGCAGTGTTTTCAATGTTCTCTTAGAAACCTTCCAAAGTGCCATATTGATGAAGATGAAAATCAAAACTATCTTCGTATGATTTCAAAATTTCATTAAATTGCCTTGTAATTAGAATCAAGAAATGCCTTTGGGAGGTCCTTTGTTTAAGGACACATTGGCCAACAAATTCATAATTTCCTTTAAATATAATTGTACTGATATAAACACCCATATCTTTAGAAGGGTACATATACCCAAATGCTAACTTACATCTTCAGACGAAAGTGACTTTTAGTAACATAAATTTTATTTGGTATTATCTAAATTTTAAGGGTTATGTATTTTGTAATGAAAAACAAAAAGTAAGATAGTAAAGCAAAGACACTGAAAACAGCCCCCAGATCTAAGAAATCCCACAAAATATTTACAACTGGTCCATAAAACATTTTAGAAAAGGCCCTCCCGTAGGTTTTGGCCAATTTTGCAGTTCAGGGCAGATTACCCATAATAAAGTTAACAGAGGAGAACTTATGATTTTCATTTCATGATCAGATGAAATGTGTAGAGGGATTTTTGAAACCTTACATTGGTGATTAAATCCCAAGCACAGCTTTGGCAGTCAACATGATCCAGAAAGTTCCTGGGGTTCTCTTAGCAGTAACTGGCAAAAACACTGTAGACAAGGTTGCCCATTTGGATGGGCACCCTCAGCCCAGATTCCCACGGGTCCTGTACCATATCTATCTGTTTCTGGCTTCAGCGGGATTTCGCCTCCAAAGTCCTGTAGGTGTCACTTTTCTGAATTCCCTTGGGATGCAGGGGCTTGTCTATCTGCAGGGTAAGAGACCTAGAGATGCCTGGGAAGTTTCCGTCTGTTGCCCCCCACCCCCAACCCAACCCCCACCCCCAGAGGTCCTTAGCCAGTATCCTGCAGCAGGGGCTGAGAGCCCAGCTCGTAGGGTATCTGCCCATGTGCACAAACGTACTGCTGGTGTGTGGACTCACTGCCTTAGTACTCCCTTCAGAGCACTTATCAGAATCTGTAATTATTTTTTCCATTCTTGCTTACCTGTTTTATGTTTTCTCAATTAGGAATTTAGGACACACAATAAATATTTGGCCCTAACTTTATTCATCCATTTGTTCACTTGGGCAATTATTCACTGGGTTGGTGTGAACAGGGTACCAGCACTGTTTCTTTTGTATGCATTTAGGTAACAGAAAAGCACTTGAAATGAAACATTGTCAAATTTTATCCACAAGGCTTCAGCCTCTAATTTTTGCTTGAGTAGAGAGGATCACAACCTGTTAATTTACTGAAAAGGCAATTCATACATCAACTCCCTCATCTACAAACAGATTTCTGAAGGCCAGCTGAGTGGCTCAGTTGGTTAAGAGCTCGCTCAAGAGTGCAAGCTCTGAGCAACAAGGTCGCCAGTTCGATTCCTGGCCTGAGCTGAGCTGCTGCTGAGCTGTCAGCAGGTGGCAGGATGGCTCAGCTAAAAAAAAAAAAAAAATTGAGGTTTTCGAGATTCTGGGAACTATCTTTTCTATGTTTTAATTCTTAAAGTGCCTAAAATAATAGATACAGCACCTACATTTGTTGAGTGAAAATAATGAACATACATATATTTCTGCCCCCATCTTAGGATAATAAATTGAATGAATTTACAGTGGAAAAAGTATTATAACGATGGCAATGCCCTTATCTGATAGATGAGCAGACAGAAGCCCAGGCAAATGACTTACTGATTTATTCCCTAACCACAGCTCTTTGCCTTAGAGGAGTAAGCTTCACTCTACCGTTTTCATCTCCTTTGGGTTCTTCTAAAGACCTTACTCCATTATCTTTCTGCTTTCTTCATTTTTCTCTGTTCACCAATTCTAGAATCAAGACTGACAAAGCAGATGAAAGCCAGGAGATAGGGAATAGGAAGAACTCAAAAGGGTTATATTATTTTGATCGATGCCTGCAGCACATTTTGCAAGCCCCTGATGGAACTTTTCTTTCCAAACCCCAAACTGCAGATTGGACTTCCCTGGACTGGCTTAAGTTGCGTGTTTTTCTTAGACATTTTAAACGATGAAAAGCATTTTTCTGGGCTTGCCTGTTCATACACCACCTACTTCTAATACTTGATAACATAACACGGCTCACATTGTCGCTAATGACTAGAAGGCAGAGCTGTCTCACTTCCACACAGAAGGAAACTCCTGTGAGTTCCTGGCTTTTACCTTCACATTTCACCGTGCAGAGGTTTCTACCATCTTATAAAAGAGGAAAGAAATAAAAATAAAAAAGCTTGCCACCGTGAAAGTATACTTTTTCAAAATTTTAAAACAAAATTTTCATACAAATGGATAGTGAGGATGTGGCAAACTTTTATTTAACTCATGAGTGAGAATGCCACAGGAAAACTAATTCAGTTCACAAGGAAGCTTGGAAAAGATGGATTTTATTCAGTGGTGGGGGAAGGGAATGTTGAAATAAAATAGGTTAGATACAAAACAAGTAAATGTCCTACAGGGAAAAAACAAACAAACAAACAAACAAACAAACAAAGCTTTATCTGAGGGGTTTTCTTTTCTACTGGGCAGTAAAGAAAACAGCTATCAGCTATCTGTAAATTAACCTCTAATTTTAAGAGTATCCTAACTTCCTTAAGTCAAAGATTACAAGAAAATAATGTGCAATCAACAGTAAATAGCAAGTCAAATAAATTTACATTTCCCCAGGGTCATATGACCTCTACATGGGTTGACCTATAGGTGGGTTTGTTAGGCAATGCTCAAGATTAAATTAAAAAGTCACCCATATTTTTTCCATTTCCCAATTTTGGATAACTATCTTTACCACAAACGAGCCCTGTCCTTTTTACCAACAAATTTCTTAGCAACTTTTATCACATTAGTTGCATCTCTTTTGCTATGGCCCCTTCAGCTGTTATCTCGTTTTAAAGCAACTTCCTCTAACATTGAAAATAAAAAAGTGGAATTTTAGCAAGGATCCCATAAGACACCAAATCTTTTTTCGAAGGACTTTATTCTTTTCGAGTGTTGAACCATTTGATAGTGGTCCTTATTCTCTTTCTGAAATCCTTTCTTCTAACTTTTTTGTGGCATTGCACAAACCATCCTTTTTTTCTTTTCTCATATTCTGCTGACCACTCTTTTTTTTTCTTTTCCTTTCGGTATTCAGCTACCTCCATAGAGTTAGCATTCTAAAACTTGGGTCTCGAGATTGCAATCTCTGTTCTCCTATAGAGGCCTTCTATTAGCTATGTATTACATTAAAAATTCAATTAAAACTGAAAAATGTATTCTCAAATTTTAAGGTATTATTTGTATTAAAAATAAGGCCTATTAATTCTGACTCAGAGGCCAGAATTTTATTAATAACTGATATGTGAATGTTCTTAATTGCTACGATTACCTGAAGTTCAAAACATTTAAAGCTGGAACTCACATTGGAGTTTCATTGTCCACTCAGTTCCTATTTTCAGTTAATTCTACTGCCACTCTCCCAACACCCAAGGCGTTTAAAAATTTATTGTAAGCGTTTACCTCTTTCTTTTATTTCCTACATCCAGTTGTTAGATAAAACCTACTAGACAAACACCCCATTGTTAGTTTGTAATGCCTCTTGTATCATTTTTATTCACTCTACCAAAAGACAGGTTAATCTCTTTTGCTATTCCCCACCTAACTATGACTTAGCTCGCTGGCTTGTTTTGCTGAAGGCAGACTCATTCTCTCTGATCTAGCCAGATTAAACAGTGTAAAATATGACTTCCATAATGCCTTCTGTTTTCCTAGGCTCCTCGCTGCTGCGATGATAAAAATTTATATTCCTTGATTTTTTTTTAAGGCTGCCCATGATGTGGCCCTGGCCTGCAGAGCTGACAGTTTTCTCTCCTTATTACACTGTAATTGTTTGTGTATCATTACCCCTCTCTGCCCCAATGATGCATCTCATGCTTCCTTCACAGCCATTCTTAGCACATCTGCTTCCTCCTCCACAGACGTACATTTATTTAGACAGAGGCAGACCAAAGTCGGGGAACACACTAGCAGAAGTCCTATCTTTTTTAGCATAAGTATCCAGGGATCAGTGTAGTGCAGCAAATGACGGATAGTTACAACTTTCTCATTAGATCCTTTACTTATTCAACAGACATTTTTAAATCCCACTGTATGGACCGAAAATAGAGCAGTGAATAAAAGAGATGATGATTTTAGCATAAGAATCTCAAGATCCATCCATGTTGTTGCAAATGGCAGTATTTCATCTTTTCTTATGGCCGAGTAATATTCCATGGTATATAGGTAGTTCATCTTCTTTGTTTAATCACCTATCGAAAGACACTTTGGTTTAAGTCGGACAGGAAATGTCAAGAACCATCTGGTTTCACTCATGTGTGGGATATAAAACTAAAAGCAATAAATGAATGAGACAAACAAGAAAAAATTCAGAGACACACACACAATAGTTTAGTGGTTACCAGAGGATAATCAGGGGGAGGGAGAGGGCAGGAGAGGGTAAAGGGGGGTCAAATATATGGTGACAGAGGGCTAGGTGAGTTTGGGTGGTGAACACACAATGCAATATATAGATGATGTATTATAGAATTGTATTCTTGAAACCTATATAACTTTACTAACCAATGTCACCCCAATAAATTCAATAAAAAAGGAAATAATGGTGTATCCTCGTGGAGCGTATATTCATAACAAAATAGAAGCCTATCATGTCAAATGGTATTAATTAGCTCTAGGTATAAAACCAACAACAAAAAACAGATAGTTGGGGGGAAGGGGGACATTTGAGCTTAAACATGAAGAGGAGGTATAAGGCAGTGCAGATCACCAGGCAAGGACAGACGAAGACTTAACCTAATGTCAGTACTGGAGGCAGGAATCCATGCTAGGATTTTCAATGTAATTTGAAGGTAGATTTGATGGGATTTTCAGATGGATTGAATCACAGTTGGGGTTAAAGAAAGAGAGGTTTCAAAGGTGATTTTAATGGTTTTACTTAAGAAACTAGAATAAAGACCCAATTAAAAGAAATGGGGGAGACTGGAAGAAGGGCAGTTATGCTGGGGAAACCTCAAATTCTGTTTTAAAAGTCTACTTCAATGCCCGTATTCTCATAGGTCTCTGTGGCAATGAGGATGTCTCATGTTGTTGTACGAATGGAGTCAACAGAGGCCCTGGCTGGATAGAATTTGGGAGTTGTCCATGTAGGGGCAGACAAGGTCCCTGAACTGATCCTTGGAGTATTTTAACCTTTAGAGAAAGAACCAGCAAAGGAGCTAAGAAAAAGACACTCGTGAAGTCTATGAGTGTAAAGAGGGTGGTATCAAAAACCAACTGTAAGTTTTCCCAAGAAGTACACAATTGTTTCAAATGCTGCTACCTCAAGATGTAGCCTGTAAGATGATGACTAATATAATACTGATGGCTAGAAACCCCTTGAATAGTTTTCTGCCCCAGCAATCCACCCCCCACATAGTGTCTTTTGCAAAGCTGGCATTCAACCAACAGTCATTAGCTGTTTCCATTTGTCTCTGCTGCATCATGCTGTAATGTATAAATTTATAGCGACAGTTTCCTAGTAAAAGTACAGTCCTGGCTTCTCTCAGAAGTAAATTGGAGGCACTATATCCAATAAATACTCGCTCTAAAAGTTCTTCAATTAGTATAAATCCTTCAGGTTTGATGCCACTTTCAAGGCCGAAGTGACTCTGGCTAAGTGACTATAGGTATTCATTTCAACCTATCTTTTATTCATGTTCACTGTAGTCACATTTACAGTTTCAGGAGTCTATTACTTGAAATGCCTCCCAAGAGGAGAAAAAAGTTACTAAATAAATCAGTATATATATACACACACACACACACACACACACACACTGAGTGACAGAGAGTATCCCACATGAACTTGTTTTTTCTTTAGGGTTTCATGTCCAAAGCCAATCTACTATTTCTAGAAAGAAACAAGAAAAAAAACCATTACTGTCATTTCCACATGAAAATGCTCTATTATCTGATGCCTACAATAACCCCAAGTTGCTAGAAGACTCTGGGGGGCCTAATAAAATCTATTCCCCTGGAAGACTTGGGCACATTCTAGTCCCAAGCTCTTATTTTACAGTGTTTCAATAAAATCACCTTTTAAAAGTCTACTTGAGGAGTGAGCCCAACTTTTTCTCCGCCTGGCTCCTCACAGGCCCTGTGACCTTTATAAATGACAGTGAATCGCTGATGAATGAAGGATGAAGGGAAAGAGGAAAACATTAAGATATTTTGTCCTACTTTTTTGTGACTTGTTAAAAATAATCACGGGGCCTATTTGTCACCCTGAAGCTTTGTCTCTTTTTCCCTGTAGCACCTGACAGACTCAATGAAAAAAAAAGTTCAAGTGAAGATGAATTGGCAGCAGTATCATTTCTGCTCTGTCTCCTGGTCTTTCTAATTTCGCCTCAGATGAAATATATATACAATATCAAGTCAGTTAAGTGAAAGAAACATCTGTAGGGAGAAGGCAAGGAACCGGCCCTTTTCTCTAGCACAGAAACAGCTATTAAACAATATCTGTCTCTTTCACTTTCAATAGTCCCGTTATACCCCAAGCCTGTAGATCTGTAAAATGAAAATGGGTTTTCCTTTGGAAAAAGGGAAATGACAGATGGTCCAGGAAAGCAGATGACTGAGAGGAAATGAAAGGGAGGGAGCAGGGGACTTAGGCTAAATAAATACTAACAACCATAAACTGAGGTAAGCGGAGAAAAAATTGTATTCTAAAAGACATTGGCGGGGTGAAATGTTTCCGGTTCAATGCAACAATTCACTCAAGAATATACAGTAGAAAATAATATGGCCCTGAAAGTGAAATGATGATATAGGATCGTATCACATCACTTAGGGCTAAAGGACATTTTCAAGGTTCACTGAGCCATGTGGTAAGGAAGGACCCCTTGTATGGTCTCCTTGACAGTCACCGAGCCCCTTTTTGAACACACTGGAGCAGAACTTCCTTTTCAAGATGTCCCATCCTAACGTTGGACGCCACACCTTTATTTTGGACAAATGTAACTTCCAGTCATCAGTCCTAATTTAACTATGTTGTACTACTCAAGATAAGTTAAATTTTCATTCCATTTTTTTTGGTAAGAAAGGTCCTTTCCAAGTTTGATTACCTCTATGTTACATAGTCTTGTATTTTTGGCTTTGGTTTTATTTTGATTTTAACCTATTACTAGTCTCTAGATCCGTATTATTGTATTTCTCAAGGTTCATAGTTACTCAGTTTAAACTATTATGCCGGTATCCGTAATTCACTTTTATTTGTGTAGTAGCTAATTGCTGAAAGATAGTATTTTTTTTAACAGGAACTGTTGATCTGTATTGACTTATGTTTAAACAAACCACGATATTTTCTTTTGTCTTTTTCTCTTTGCTCTCCCACGCACCACTGTTCAGTTTGATTTCCCATAACCTGTACTTGGGCAGTTTTGTTATTAAAACTAAGCGTGAGAGTTGAAATTGTTGAAGTTGGACATGTCCAGATGACTGTCTCTGGGCAGTAAAATATGAGACATTTTTTCGTTTCTGTGCAGAAACGCTTAAGAGCTAGGATGTGGTCCTCATTGCTTCCCCTACTCCCTAGCTATTACATTATAACATGTTCTTCTATTAATAGTATTGCAATACGGTCAAGGTAGCTTTGAATGAAGAGTTCACACATGGAGGACACCAGCCCTGCAGAATCCCTCAAGGAAGAAAAATGGGCTTTTTTCGCCCGACATAGCTAATCTTGGTTGATATAAGCTAATCAGTTAAAACCAGTACAAGAACTCCATCTTTGGGATGATCCGTATTTGAGTCAGCAAGCTCAGACCATCACTAAGCCTAACAAGGATTCCTTTGACACCATGTCCAGCTAGCACCCAATCATTTTGGGCACACATACATTCCCCAGTATCTAAGTGCATGCATGCTAGCGCCATTCATTTATCCAGGGGGAGACCACAGATTGGTGCACAAAGGACTAGGCGAGTCTCAAATCCTCAAAGGTGTCCGTGAACCAAGGAAAGGTTAAGATATTCTAGAAGAAACTATATGTTGGACAAAGTAAGACTTTAAACCTGGATTCCAGGAAAAGGTCTGCAAGGCACATAGCATATCCAACTGCTAGCTCACACCGACTGAGTAATCGGTCTATGGGGTTCTCTCCTAATGCAATTAGATGAACCAGGCATAAGAGTTCCTCTTCTTAAGCCCATAGCCTTCATTAAATAAAAAGAACTGTATGTTTCAACAGACAACAGATGGAAAATATTGCATTTGCTTCCTAAATTATGATGCATGCCGTTAATTTTGCTTTCTGTTTATTTCTACTACTACAGCAAATAAGTAAAGTGCTTTTATTGTTTATGTTTTTCATGGATTTCCCAATCTTACTATTTTCCATATAATGTCAAGTTGATGAATTATAAATAATTTTAACTTCGGGAAAACAATCATCAAGTCTGGGAAGGAATGTTTTATAATTAACTGGTAATTAACAAATTTGTGGAGGGAAATGTGGTGTTATTCTTCCTTCATAGTTTGTTCCCAGAAACAAAAAACATATTGGAATGTATTTAAAACCATATTTCCAATTTCTTAAAAAGTAATTCAGAACTCAATGAATAATTGACAGAATTGTGAGAACCATATGCTACCATTTAACTGTGTTAAGAACCAATATTATCTTGTTTAATTCTTTTTTGTTACTAATGAAGTAATACACCCACTCAAATACATAGTTTTCCATATTATATTTCTTTTGTAATTAATTAATTGTAATTATTCACAAAATACTCTTTGGCTATTTTTATTCACTATCTGTAGCATTTTATATATTTAATGCTTTTTTGAAAGCAATAGGAAAGAACATAAATTGAGAGGCAGATGAGCCCGAGTTTGCTTCCCTTCTGTTTTACTTTTTAGCTGTGCAATTTCTAGGCGAGTGAATGAGTATAGGCAAGTATATATATGTATGAAAAAAAAATACACACACACACACACACACACACACACACACACACACACACATATATATATATATACGTAAAAGGAATGTGCCTGCCTGGTGGGAGGCACCTCTGAGGGCTGAACTCAGAACCACAGACCTTCAGTCCCTCAGGCCTGTCTCCCTGGAAGGGCCTCCTAAGAAGTGGCTCCTAATTTTCAGACTTTCAGAGCCAGCTGCTCAGGCCTCAGCAGCAGGAAGCTCAGGTTCCTCATGGGGAAACAAAGGCCTCAGAAGTGGGTTTGCTCAGCGGCCACTCATGAAGCCCCACATGGGTGCTCATGGGAGTGCGGAATGGAAGGCCCCAGTGAAACGTATTGCCCCGTAGAGTCTGGCCTTTCTTCCAAACCCATGCGAGTGTGAGTCCCCAGCCCTTACAGAGCCAGCTCTTCCCTCACAGGGAAGCCACCCTAGGAAAGGAGCCAGCAAGCAGCAAGAGGACTCTGAAGAGGGTTAGGCCTCTTCAGGGACCCCAGGCTCTACAAGGGGCAGGGAACCTGCTGGGACCAGATATGCATCTAGACCTGGACCGCCATGAAACACCTGGCCATGTGGAGCCAGAAGCCAGTCCATCCCCAACCGTATGACCTCATTTAACCTTAATTACCTCAAGTCCCTACAGCTGTGTCGGTACAGTCACAATGAGGTTTAGGGCTTTCACATATTAAATTTGCACAGACACCAACTACCAGTCCATAGCAGCACATTAAATAGTTATAAGTCTATACTTACAAAATACCACACTAAAATATAATAAAAGTATTCAGTATCAAATAAGGTGACTTTGAAAAGTACCTGGAATAGAGTAGATAATAAATGATACCTATTTTTATCATTTATTTTGTGACATTTACTGCAAACATTCCCCATGATAATGTTTATCAGTTAACTTGGTGATTTAATTTGAAATAAGTTTTTTTGTTTCAGTGTTTGTTTTGCTTTAGGACTTTGATGGTTAGATATTTTTCCTCCTGAGTTTAAAAACCAACACTAAATGCCATTTTATTGAAATTAACAAATTTAATTTTTACATGTAGCTGTTCACTAATTGTGGCATTTATTTAGGTTTCCAACATGATGTAAAAACTTTGTTTCTAAATCGCTAATTAATTTTCCAGAATTTTTTTTTGAGTATCAGCATGGAAGGATAACAAAAGTATAATCAAAATGATTACCTACAGCTAAATGGAGAAAATATGTGGAGGAGCAAGGGGAAAAAAACAAGTTTTATGGAAACATAATTCACTGTGACTTTGGAAGTAGGTAAATATTTTACATATGTTACAAATTAAACCATAAAACAATCCCTAAACGCTGGAGTGGGAGTGGAGGCTGAATATACACATATACATACATACATATATATATATATATATATATATATATATATATATATATATATATATATATGTACACACACACACACACACACACACAAGTATAGCTAACATTATAACAGTGACTCCAAATCAGAGAGAGAATAATTATTTTAAATTACTTTAAAGTAAAATATTTTGTATTGTTATTCTGAAACCATTATACATATATTGTAGAAAAAAAGCAAACAATTTTGTTCATATTGCTACAAACCAAGATTTTCATCAAAACAGAAACAAAATATAGAAATAAAAAATTTAAGTAAAATATGAAATATTAAATTTGAATTTGAAATAGCAACATAAATATATGCATGATATTTCTCTTTAAAACAGTAATAGCCTGATCTACCAACTGAAAAGAACTAGAAACAAAAGGATGAACCTACACTATCTCATGGTGCTAGAAAGCCAGAAAAGTCCACTGAGGTTATGACAAGAGGACAAAGACCGTTTGACAGCTCCTGTTAGACAATTTAAACAGCATAAGGAAATAATGACTATAACGAATTGTAGTACATTAAGTATACAAAAATTAAGATAATTATACTAAAAAAATGAATATCACTGGACACCATTGAAGTTGCTAAGTTCTTTGCTGCAAAGTATTTAGTCCACCTTTCCCTTAGGTTTAGATGCAGGCACCAAAAGATTGATGCAGTAAAGTCCCTTTTCACAGGATTCCAGGAAATAAAGATAGAGGAAGTATTTTCATCTGAAAATAATAAGTAAATGGGTGCTAACGCCTATCATCATCTTGCTAATGTAATGCTCGAAGATTACACAGTCATCTATAAAGAATCTTGCCTAATAGCCAGCCTATAGATCTGACTATCAATTTACAGGAAATACTAGGAAGATAGAAGCTTAATAACTCCATGAGGCAACCATCAGCATACTCAAAAGAATCTCTGCTACAATCTGGCTGATTTAAATACGAGCTGGGTGTTAGATCATAGTAAGGAACTATTATTAACTTTCAAGGGTTCATAATGACATAGTGGTTATGTGAAGGAAAAAGTTCTGATTCATACATGATAACAGGCATTGGCTTTAAAAAAATAATGCAGGGAACTAAATAACTAAATAAATTGAATGCACACATAAATAAAATGGGAAGGGAAATGAAAAGTGGATAATTCTTGAAACAAGGTGATTATGTGGACATGTTATATAATTCTCTTTATTTTATGTTCATTTGAAAATTTCCTTAATAAAAAGTAAAATAAAATGAAAAATCACATCATGTGGAAGCTGAATTTATAAGGAGAAATCAGGTATAAGAAGTTAGTCAGTAGAAAGCAGGATTAGGCAGAGAAATGGGGGAGATTGGTTAGTCTCTAAAGATTTCTAAATAGTTCCAGTCCTGGTAACATTACAATGAATCCTTTCGTATTTTAAAGGTAAGTTAGTGATTTTCAACTAAACAAACCTAATGAAACTACTATTGCAAAATGACTAAAAATGGCTTGAACTCATATCACTAAGATGAAAATGAACCTGTATTTACTTACTGAATATTGTGAAAAATTCAAAAGACATCAGTGAATTTTCATACGTGTGTGTGTGAGTATATTAAATAGAATGGTTGGTCTGACTTACCTAGCCCATTATTACCAGAAACTAGAATTTTCAATTTTTAAATACTTAGCAAGTATATATATATGTATTAAACCATGGGTCTAGATAAGGTGACTATATAAATAAAGTGAGAGATTGACGGTTTAAGGAGAAATCTTTGAAAATGTCAAAGAGTTGAGCAGCCGAGTCCATGAAAGTAAAATAAAGCAGCAAATAATTTGCAATAAAGCCAGAAGGAAACAATACCCGGGAAATAAGGGTGGGTATGCAAACGAGAGAATATTCAATGCCTAATGTAACAGAAACAATGAATAATGTAAAGGTAATAAGTAATCAGTGGGTTTACTCATAGGAAAGCAAATAGCATTTTCAAAGGAGTGGAGGAGACAGAAGCCAAATCAGGACTCCTGTGAATGGGGCGTGAAGGGTGTATCATGAGCTTCGAATATGCTTTCGAGAAGCTTTAATGAAAAGAAAATGCGAAGGAGGGACCCAAAACATCAAGAGTGGGCTTCTGATGGCTTGTCATGTAGCGAGGGGGCTCAAAACTAAATGGATGCTTTGGAAATGAACCACTAGAAAAATGGGGTTTAAAGGAGCATGAAAGAGAGAAGGTGTAATAGCAGAATGTTGGCAAATACAAGTAACGGAAACCCACTTAAAATGACATTATCAACAAAGAAGTGTTATTGCTTCTACCATGAAGGTACTCAATCTAGAGCCTCAAATGTCACTCTCAGGCACCACCCCTCCATCTCTCAGTGAGTTGCTTCTTTGCATTGGTAACAGAGGCCAGTGGCAAGACGTTTGTATCTGAACAGCCCAATACCTTGGGGTCATATGAACAACTTGCTCAGTATCTCTATCGGAAGGAAGAGTCTCAGAAAACAAGAGTAGCAGGAAACAAGTAGGTTATGTAGACAATCCCAAACTACCTTTATCCTGGCTGGGGAGATACAATATATGAATTTGTCATGCTTAGATTATACACATGTACCTGTAACGTGAAAGCCTGACCCACTCCCAGTAGCAAAGAATGGGGCAAGGATGCCAACCCGGCCAAAACAGCACATTTTGAATTGATTGGGAAATGCATGGCATCAGCTGTTCCTGGAAACAGGTCAAGACAGATTCCAAAGGAAAGGATTGAGACTTAGCCTTCTGAAGGTTATTGATGGCTCAGTAGGCACTAAATAATAGACACTGTGAAAAAACTTTAAAAAACATTTAAGCAATCAAAATTAAACATTCTAAAAATCCCAAAACAGAGGAAATAAGCATTCAATATAAGAAGATGAAAAATATCCAAGGCAGCGTGTGAAACTACATGACCTATAAAAAAGTCAATGTAGAAATCCCTGCAGTTTCACAGAAAAAGAAGAAAACGCAGTGAAAACATCCTGTTCTCGGTTCCACACATAAGGCGCTTGGAAATCGCCACTCCCTCCTAACAGCAAGTCAAAAGCTGAGCAAACTGAAAAATCAACAGCTCTCCCAGGATTCGTAAGAGGAGAAAACACACAGCACACCCAGCCCGCAAAACTAAAGCTTGACAAAGGGACTGGAGACTTACCCGAAGCAGACTCCCAGGCCGAAAGGGCGGCCTCAACCAGTGCTGGGGCCAAAAAACGTGAACTGCGGTGGAGGTTCCCTGCAGACACCTCTGAGAGAGAAAACTCCTGGGGGACTCAGTTACAGGGGGCCCCACAATACTGTGAGATGCACTGCCAGGTAAATATCAGAGAAAAATGCCCAGGGACTTCCCACAGGGAGAAGTGGAACCTTTTGAAATAACTCCAAAGTGCTCTGTTCCCAACCAGAGGGCTGCCCTCGGGGGAAACTAAGGAGCGCCTCAACTGCTGATTTTTATCAGAGCCTAAGTGACGGGTGATGGGGAGTAACCATCTTCACATGGCTCTAGCTTTCCACCTGAGACTCATTTCCCTAGATACAGAGAAGGCGTAGGTCAAACTCTGATTTAGTGTGGTATCGCCAACACTGCAGGTGAGCAAGAGAAGAAAAGCAAATTCTTGCTCTATGGTTAGCTCCAATACTTTATTACTAGAGAAAATATTCTTCTCTTAGCATGAATTTAGAGTGCGTTGACTTGGAGAAACAACACTGGTACTTACCTTTGAGATGAGTTCTTAAAATATTGGGAAAATAATTAGTGCACCTGTGACTCTCTCTACTGAGAGCGGTGAGCTAGAATTGAAGGTCACTCATTCACCATTTCTCATCAAACAGGAAGAAGCCCCGCATATTGGTGGGGAGACATGTTAATTAGCGTACACCTGACCTGAAATCCCAGGTAGTGCTAGAAAGTGGAAAATTCTGGAAATAATTACGGAGCAAGATGTCCTCCAATGGAAGAGAGAAAACCTTAGTCCCAAAAGGATTAGATTTGAGGACATAGTAATTGAAGACTTGCCCCTTTTCCTTGTGGTCATGAGGTCGCAGGACAGAAAAGTTTAGGAAGGGATTTATTTGATACAAAGCCCTCTACCTAAATGCAGGAGAGGCACAGAAAGACAGGAAGGGGCCTCCATGAGTCTCTCTTTTCTGAAAACTTTAAAACATCACATGCCTTCCTTATACTACAAGTAAAGTCCAAGTTAAAAAATCCAGGGCCATTAAATTTTTGTTAGCAGCCCTTAGTTTTCCATGGGTGCTGTAACAAAGTACTACACACAGAGTGGCTTAAAGCCACAGAAATTTATTCTCTCACTAAAAACCTGAAATCAAGGGGCCACGATTGTTGCCAGGATTGCTGGCAAACATTGGGGTTCCTTGGCTTATGTCTGCATCATTCCGATCTCTGCCTCCATGGCCGGTGCCCTGTGTGTTGTGTGCAAATGTCCCTCTTCTAATAAGGACACTGGTCATATTGGATTTAGGACACACCCTAATGCAATATGACATCGTCATACCTTCGTTATATCTGTAGTTGCTTTATTTCCAAATAAGGTCACATTTAAGGGTCTGGGTGGACATGTGTCATGTGGGAATACTACTCAGTCCAGAGCAAACCCACAGTGAGAAGTATATTTTATACACAGGCGCAAAAGAAAACAAAAAAGCTTCCAAAACAATACTTACTCTCGCTCTAGATAATGAACTCTGATATTCTCGATTCTCTGTACTTTTAAGTGTTTAAAAGCTTGTCACAAGACACAAAATTGAGTCCAGGGTCCAATCACATGTGACCATCACAGTCTAAAAACACTAAAATCGATAATATTTGTCACTTGAACTTTTTCATTCACTTGTCACCCTGCACTAACCCTTTAACTGAAAGGCTGATGAGGCAAAGAGAGGAGGGAAAAGATGTGTGCCCCGTCGGCTATCGTATGTTCTTTGCAGGCTTCCAAAAGACGAAGGGTGTTCATTGGGTGGCCTAGAACACAGAATTACCAGTAATATTACCATCAATAGAGTCCCTCAGTCCTATACACAAGACTTGATGTGGGCAGAGACAACATATGTAAACTAGACAGTAAAATCCATCCCATGGCTTAGCTAGGGTGACACTTTGAAAAAAAAAAAGACAGAGAGAGAGAGAGAGAAGGGTTAGAAGAAGTAATAAACACCTAGGTTACATTTGCATTACATTGAAATCTATATTATTTTTCATTTTAAAAAGCTATGATCAATAAAACTTAAGAGAGTACCTCGCTGTTCTCATGCTTCCTCATCTGCAAAAATGTTCTAATCCACATGAATGACATATCCTTGAAAGGTGACTCGACACTGCTCTTAGAATTCCTTTGGCAACTGCGTTATTTGAGAAATCTGTGAGCACCAAATTGAACAAATCTGAGTGAAAAGTCCTTGCTAGAGAATAAAGAACAGAGGTGTCCTTTCTAAGTCACTTTTATGACTAGCCCCAAACCTTAACTACAAGCTAAGAGTTCATCCCAATGATTAACCCAGGAACAAAATTCCTCTACAATATTAATTGATCTAATAAAATCCTTAGGCTACTTTTCAGACATTCATTTTATTATCAAGTAGGCAACCAGTCATAGGAGTTATAATTCTTTTCTTTTTTCTTTTTTTTTTGTATTTGTAGTCTGGGATGAAGTAATAGTGTGATGAGATGGCCCTTTATACCATAGCTCCAGAGAAACTTAAAAAATTAAAGTTGTAACTTAAAGCACAGAAGGTATCAGGTGAGATTTTAATTCATGGTTCTGTGCATATAAATTTCACAGAAATACAGTCTGTCTCCACATCTTTTCCTCTGCATTTGGTTTCTCATGGGGTCTCCAAAACTCAATCATATCCTTCTTACTTAAAGACACCTTTGTAATTTGTTCAAATATAAGTGTTGCCATTTTAAACCACTACAGCCAAACCTAGTCTTACGTATAGCTTACTATGCAAATGATAAAACTATACTTGAAAATTGATATTTATATAATTAAAGTGTTCCTTACAATGTGGGTTAAAGTTAGTTTTGTCACTTTCTCTGCTGGAAGGCTCTTTCATTGCCACATTAGAAATATAAAATTGTGATATAAGTGATAATATGCTATGCAAGAAAACCCCTCTACGTTTGAGAAATCGAGGCTACTATGTGGAGAAAATAGAGAATGACTCTGTTTTCTTTCTCATTACAGAAACTCCATAACATCCTGAGGCAAAGCTCAGAGGCTATCCTTCCCAGTTCTAACACAATGGATTTGTTTTCCACCCGCCGTCCCTTCCAGTGAATGAAAGAGGTTTACAATTAGTTACCTTTTGGCTAGCCTATGGCAATGTTATTTTTAAATTACATTTTCTAATAAACTCCTGGACTAAAGAATGGTTTGTCAACCTACCTCTAAGGGCAGGCCTGGAGATTGCTCTTAAGATAAAGAAATATCCCCCCACCATCTGTCTTTAGAATCTTCATAACTGATCTCTGGGTGGCGATGACTCAACTTTAATTCTGTATTTACTGATTAGTGTAGCCCACAAGAACCATTGGAACGAGTGAAATGGGTTAATCTGGGGCAGACCTTCTCTGAAAACTCATGTTTGTTGTAAACATACTCAAATTTATTTTGACAGAAGATAATTTCTTGGATGAGAGGAAAATAAATGCTCACAAAGCCACCACAAATACAACTTTTATTCTATTTTATGTCTCCATTATTTTCTACACTGATTTTTGAAATCACACACAAAAATCACAAAACCCTACTCGACCCTCAAAAACACACAATTTTCTTTCCTTCCGCTGACATTAGCTATGCATGTTTATTATCTTTTCATCCAGTTCTTAAACTGCTCATTCTATTTTCTATATTTGTTTTACCCAATCATCATAAAATTTAAGAAAAACATATGATTGTATCCTGAAGCTCAAAACAGATAAAGTATGAAGTAGTGGGTGTCATACATTTAACAAAAATGTCATTTTACTGTTGCTCCTCTGAGAGCATTCAAAAATAGACTCGGATTTCTAAAGTAGAAATCAACTACTTGCAAGTTTAAAAAAAAAAAAATCAGCAACACAACAATAAACTGAGCTTCGCCCAATTTTAACCTGTGGAGCCAGACTGAGTGCCATCTAAAAACGGACTCTATTTTCCAAAGAAAGATGCTGCCTACACGATGAGACAGAAACAGCATGTCAGCTGAGTGTGAGGAGCAGGTAGCCACCCAGTGAGATATTATAATACAGAATGGATTTCTGAATTTCATGGCCACAAAATTCCTAAAGAGCTTTTTCTTAAGAACTGAAGGAGATCGTCAAATGCGCACAAAAATGTTCACTTCCTCCATCCAACTTACTCTCAATCTCTTTTTGTTTCAACAGTGCTTGTTTCTGGCCAGTAACAGGTAAGTGGATTCATGGAGCCCACGGCAGAGCACATTTCTCGTGCCATCAAGCACGTGGCTGCATTCCTTGGGCTGACAAAAGTCCTGCCTGTGGGAGCTCTTTGTAGGTTACTGGGGAATAACACTGTGACGCAGAAAGGCGGTTCATTGCAATCAGTGCCTAATTTCTAGACTCTTCCAAAGTTGCTATTTCTTATGTGCTTCATTTGGAAAAATCCACCTGTGCCATGGCTAGAAATCCATGTAGACAGAAAAGGAAGGAACCAAAGAACAAGATTGTAAAGTGTTCACTTTTACACTTTGCCTATCAGTGACTCTGTTCTCTCAAACTGGAAAAGAACAAGTTAATTTTACCAAGCTTACCAAAGATAGGATGCCCAGAATCCAATACTGGCCATTAGGCTATTGGGACTTTAGTTGTTTTAAAACATCTTTAAATAGGAGAGCAGGGTTTCAGTGACCGGAAACCAAGGGGTCAGTGGCATTACTGTCACACTCTCTAGAGAAACCAGCTCATCCAGCTCTTCCTCCAATATACTTACTATGAAGGAGGAGGCTGTTACAGGACTAGAAAGGTGGGTTAATAACACTGTAAGGAATCCGTAACTATAATACCATTATACTAGCTATCTAAATGTTTTGCACAAACACTCACTACCCTGTATTAAGTACAAACTTGTCAACTTTGCTCGCTTCTTTCTACAACCTGGGTGACTCTGAGAAAATGACTCCAGAACCTTGGAATGAGGTCTACCATATTTACTATTATAATAAAAATACCTACCATTTAGTTAGCACTGAAATATCCCTGGCATTGTGTTAAGTATTTTATATTATTCCATTTAATATTCAGAATAGTTGGGGGAGGTTAATATAACTATCTCCATTTTGCAGCTGAGAAGACTGAGGCATGTAGAGGTGAACTGTTTCTCAAAGTCCTAAAGCAGAGCAGAGATGTAAATGTGAAACTGTCTAGTACTAAATCCTCTCTTTTTAAATGTTATGCTTTACTTCTCTTCCTCTGCTATGTGGTTTCCTGATGACTGATCCAGTTTGACAAAACCCCTAAGTTATATAAACCTTCATAACCTCAACAAGCTTTCTGAGACCAAAACAATACTCAGTCAGTATTTTTGGTCCCCCCAAAAATAAACAGAAATGAAAGGCTGTACCTAACGGGGGGGGGGGGGGGGGGGCAGGTACCTTTGGATGAGCATAATGGGACCTTACTAAATATAAAATTTAATTTATAAATGAAAGGCGGTTTTATGTACCAAATTTGTGCATTCTTTCAGTCTCTTTTATTTAATCAGATTTCAATTAAATTTGTAAAACTAATTAATGGCTTTCAACTCCAGACAACAGTACAAAAAAATCTAGCATGCGTGTGGCTTCCCTGAATAAGGTTATTTTTTAATTGAAATAAGAAGGTGAGGACTTAATTTATTTTTTTGAGACACTCTTCTAAATTTGATAACTGTTGAATTAAGTCATTCCATCATCTTAATGTGTTAATGTCGCTTAACATTTACAAAAAAACCTTAGGAAATTTTTGAAATTAGTTTTAGTAATTGGTTACACTCATTTAAGTTCAAAATGTTTAATTTGGTTTGGATATTTGGACATTTGGAAATCTTCCTTTTTCTCATTTTTGAAATTTGTTACAAGTCAACTTACTTCAGTTCAAGAACCTCTCTCTCTAATCAAGCTCTGATTTGCCACACATAATGTTTCTAGAGCTTTCATTTTTGGCTGTAGTTCTGTGAAAAGCATTTTTGTCCAATCAAAACTCTAACTTGGGTTTCTAGTTGTGAATTCAAGGTCCAAGTTTATACAACAATTATGCACTAGATATATATTAAGCCAAATTCTTTTTTCAGCGGTTACATAAATTTATGCTTCCACCAAATTAAATGAACTTTATTTTAATTACTCCCACCAAAATTAAATGAACTTTAATTATTTTAATTACTCAGCTCTTATAATGCTTTTTCTTACCCATTAAGGGTTTGTTCCAAATATTCGAGATTTAAATTAAGGGCTGCTTAAAAAGTCAGGTGTTGCTATAAATTAAGAATGCAAGCTTTTCATTCCACTGTTGGAGGTTTTCATCATCCCTAAAACTCAATTTTATTTTTTGTAATAGCTAGAAATGATATTATTGATTCACACAAATACACAAAAGGCCTGGTGTTTTCAGCTGCCTGTATAGCATGTGGGCGCTGGCATAGAGAAAACCATCCACGTTCTTTCCTATTCCCTTCCTCAGGTCCATATACGTACAGTTCCAAAACAGCCGTCTCGCATTAAATTAGAATCTGTAACTGTGCAACAGTATAAAGTTTATTTGCCCATATTGTTAGTGGATCTGTTGGGAAGAAAAGGAAGAAAACTATCTTAAAGCATAACTATTTTTAAGGTATAAAAGGAAAACCCTAAAACATGATTAAGAAACACGCACATTGCTCAGACCTTACATGAGGATCTATCTCAGCTTCATTGGGCTACTATAACAAACTACCATAGATTAGATGGCGTATAAACAATCCGAATTTATTTCTCGCAGTTCTGGAGCCTGGCAAGTCCACAGTGAGGGGCCCAGAATGGTTGTATTCTCGTGAGGTCCCCTCTACCTAGCTGCAGATGGCAGGCCTCTCACTGCGTCTTCACATGGTGGGAGGTACTAGGGAACTCTCTCAAGGCTTCTTTCCCAAGGGTCCGAATCCCATATATAAGGGTTCTGCCCTCATGACCCAGCCACCATACAAAGGACCCCACTCCTAATATCATCACCTTGAGGAGTAGGTTTCCAACGTATGAATTTTGAGGGGACACAAGCATTCAGACCATAGTAGGATCGGATTGCAACACACAGTTTGAGTTAGGGAGACCCCAAAATACTTATTTGTTAGATAGTGTTTGGGGGTAGGATCCCTTCATATTCCAGGCTATGGAACAAAGCCACAAGCTCACGACCATTCATTCACAGTAAGCAGTGTTTCCACAGAGGCTATGGGACACTTCACCAGTTTGCATGATTATCCTCCCTCTATGGTCTCATACCACTGTCCCTACCATTTGAGTCTGTGACCCACTTGTCATGAATGAACCCCAAAATTGAGAAGATTGTGTAACCAAAGAAAGAAAACTCCCTAACTTCTTTTTCCAGCAGCAATATTTCGCAGCTACAGTGAAAAGTTCCAATCCTTTTTTTATGGATATACATATCTCTCCCTCACCTCCATGAAGAAATTAATTTCTCCATATGAACGTCAATCCCACTCAACACCATTAAACCTCTGTATATTCTGCTCCAAATCTTTTTTCAAACATAATTCCCAAACCTTTTACTTTTCCTGAGGAACTGTCACCTGTCTATTCCTGAGTCCTTCCTCCCCATTTTTAAAAAAACTCTGGCTTGATTTTGTCATATATTGGGTTGTCGGAAAAGTCATGACACATTTTTGCAATGAAAAACATAGAAAAAATACGTCATGACTTTTCCAACAACTCAATAATATAGTCATTGGTTCCCTTAAAAAGTCTTAACATCTCCACAGCACTACCCTATGTAGGTTCATCACCTCCTTTACAGTCTCTCATTTTCTATTATCTATCATTCTTTATTTACCTCCCCAAATGTCAAGAGGCTGCCTGTGATGGTTAATTGTATGTGTCAACTCCATCATCAAATGAAAGTAATACGTAAGTGATTGGGCCCAAGCAGACCCTGTAGCCCCAGTTAGTGACATGAAGAAGTGGCCTAAATGCCCATGGTCCCCACTCCTGCTGTACCGCCTGCTCTCTCCCAGCTGCTCCTATGGTCTCATGGGGGGTGACCTACCATCAGATGACAGAGGAAGAAAAGATTCGAGCCTGGTTCATAGCCGGTTCTGCACAACACAGAGGCACTACCTGAAAACGAACAGCGGCAGCACTGCAGCCCCTCTCTGGGACACCCATGAAAAGGTTAAAAGGAAAACCTCTCAGTGGAGAGAACTTCAGAGAGTGCCCCCGGAGGACCACTTCGCTTGGAAGGAACATGAAACTCTATACTGGTTCATGGGCAGAGGCCATTGGTTTGGCTGGATGATTAGGAGCTTGGAAGGAAGACGAATGGAAAATCGGTGACAAAGAAATTTGGGGGAGAAGTGTATGGATGGACCTGTCTGAAGGGGCAAGAAATGTGAAGATATTTGTGTCCCATATGAAAGCTCACCAAAAGGTGACCTCAAAAGGTGATTTTAATATTGAAGTGAATAGGATGGCCTGTTCTTTGGAGACCAGCCGCCTTGGTCATCACCCAATGAACTCATGAATAAAGTGGCCATAATGGTGGGAATGGAGATTATGCATCATTTCAGCAATATGAACTTCCACTCACCAAGGCGAACCTGAGTGCCCAGCCTGTCAGCAGTGGAGACCAACACTGAGCAGTGCATATGGCCCCATTCCCCAGGCTGATTAGGCAGCCACCTTGTGGCAGCTTGGTTACACTGCACTGCTTCTATCATGGAAGGATCAGCGTTTTGTCCTTACTGGAATGGACGCCCTGCATACAGATTTACCTTCCCTGCATGCAGGTTTTTGCCAAAACTAGAATCTGTGAACTTGCAGAATGCCTTATCAATCATTATGATATTCCACACAGCATTGCTTCATATCAAGAAATTCATCTCACAGCAAAAGAAGTGAGGCCATGGGCCAATGCTCATGGAATGCACTGGTCTTCCAGTGTCCCCACCATCCTGCAGCAGCCAGCATGACAGAATAATAGAAGCCTTTCGAAGACTTAGTGACAGAGCCAGCTAGGTCATAATACAGCTCATTGGCAGGGCCGAAGCACGTTTCTCCAGGGGCGGTGCACGCCCTGAATCAGCATTCACCATATGGTGCTATTGCTCTGAGAGCTAGGATTCACAATTCCAGGGATCGAGAGGCCTGAGCACTCTGGGCCCTTCATGCCGCTGACTCCACAGGAAAAGGAGGGCATTCCAGTGTTAGCTGGGGAGATTGAGCTTCTCTCTCAAGGGGAAACTGAACTACTTACTATTCTACAGTGGAGGTGAGAAAGGCTGCCTGGAATACAGGAGAACCCCGAGGGTATCTCTTAGTATCACCATGCCCTGGGATTAAAGCCAAGGGAAAACTGACAACCCAATCCAGGGCAACTAATGGCCCAGGCCCTTCAAGCATGAAGGTTTGGGTAACTCTCAGGCCAAGAACCACAAACAACTGAGGTGCTTGGCTGGGCAGCAGGAGAAGGTAGTTATAAATATCAGCTCTGACCACACGAGGAGTTACAGAAACAAAGACTGTAATTATCATGAGTGTTTCCTCCTTGTTTTGCAATGAACATGTTTGTGTGTTTACATAAAAGATTAAACAAATAGCTTTGCTTTCTTTCTTCTCTTAGTCCCTTATCATGTAACGTAAGATGTACTGACTTTATATCATATCAGTATTTAAGTATTGTTCATTTTACAACATAGTATTTAAGTGATGAGAAATCAGGAGAAGAATAAACATCACTCGAGGACTTTGCCTCCTCTTCTAGGGAAGAAATTAGTGTATTTTGGGATGTGAGTAGGATAGTTGTGTCATGTTAGGAGAAATTATGAGTTTGTTATTATCTTTATTAGGAGATTAAGTATGGTTTAAAGAGACGGGTATGGGTGCCAAGTAGACAAGGGGTGGGCTTGTGATGACTAATTTTCTGTGTGAACTTGACTGGGCTAAGAGGTGCCCAGGGAACCAGTAAAATATCATTTCTTAGTGTGTCTGAGCTGGCATCTCAGGAAGAGATTGGCATTTGAATCAGTAGACTGGGTAAAGACAATTGCTCTCACCCATGCTGGTGGGCACCATCCAATCCCAAAGAGAACAAAGAGGCAAAGGAAAATGGAATTGGAATTTGCTCTCTGTGTGATCTGAGACTTCCCTCTTCTCCTGCTCTCAGAGAGAGTGCTCCTGGTTCTTAGGGCTTCAAACTCAGACTAGGCTTATAACATCAGCCCCTCGGTTCTCAGGCATTCAGGCTGAAGGACACCACCGGCTTTCCCAGTCCTCCGATCTGCAGACAGCAGATTTAGGGACCCCTTGGCCTCTATAATCACGGGAGCCAGTTCCTTTAATAACTTTCTTACCTATCTATGCCTATACATTCTATTGGTTCTGTTTCCCTGGAGAACCCTGATAAATACTGCCTAACTGGGTAGAAAGTCCATTTACACATTATTAATCCCTTTTCTTCATACCCGCTAACCAGTTACTGCACTTGCATATATTAAAGCCTAGCTTTGCATTCCAATCACGACTACAGCACACACACATAATTAGGGGAAGGAATTGCCACCTCACACTGGAGATATTTATTTCCTCTGAGAGGATCCTTTCCTTCAGGAGACAGACCCAGATCCTTGTGAAATCTCTCTCTTTTTTTTTTCTACCCAAACCACATTGCCAAGTGAATCCAGGACAGAAATAACAAGGATACTATCAAAACCAAACAACATGTCATTGTTTAGATCTGTAAGTGACAAGGCGTGTGTCCTTAGGCACACATGCGTGTCTTACACGCTCGCCTTCGTGCCTCTCGCTCACCCTAAAGGGATTATTTTTCTTTTCCTTTCTCTTTCCTGGGATCTTGAGCACACTCTCTTGCTTCCTGTAACAGAGATACAAAATGCCCTACGGTTGTGACATCCCCATGGGTAAAGTAAGGGCTCTTGGGACCTTTTGTTTACTGTTGCTAACTCGTAATTTATAAACACTTCGCTACGGAACATTATGATGTAAGGAAGCCTATAAAGTAATGCCTTTTTCCTACCTGCTTTCAGTGAGGAGAGATTGAGTAGCTGGTGTGTGTGTGTGTGTGTGTGTGTGTGTGTCCATTTTTACCTACAGTTAGAGCGTCTGCACTGACAGGCTCAGACCTCCTAGACACTGTTCCAGGTTCCCCAAGTGGGTTAACCATCGTGAGTGCCCCACAATAACCAGACTCTAGGATTTCAAGACAGCCTGCAAATAGACACTTCTTACACGGTTGTAAATAACAAAGGATGTGTGCAAAAACTCTTGTTTCCGAGCTAAGGCTACCCTCAGTGTGGTTTTCTCCCGGCTCACTTAAAAGGGTTGACTGTGTGTATTGGTTTGTTTAACCCAAAGAAAAGGCTATGATCTTTTGAAAGACTTTGGCTTTTTGCCCTTGACAAATGTGTGGCAGCTTTCAATTTGATTCAAGTAGTTCTGCTTTGACTCTCAATCCCATCTCTAAAAATAATTACGGTCCTTTGCTATGGGTCTTACACTGGCTAATTTTTATATAGCATATTGATTTCTAATTTTGTCCCTGGCAGTTCATCCTTCCACTTGTAAGACACAACACATCATTCTTTCAGTGAATGGAAGTTCCATGTCATCCATCTTGATCCTTTATTTTAAGCAATGTGATCCCTTACTTTATACCTCAGGCCTTTTTCCCTACCTAAGGATTCATCTTGTTGAAACAAACAAACAAAAAAATGCATGTTTCTTCCTGGGTTTTTTGTTAATGAGGTTTTAAACTTGATTGTAAGGCATACAAGGGGATTGATCTAGAAGCTTAATTTCTGAGGGGTAGGAACAAGTTACTCAGTTAACCTCAGACCTGCACTGACGACATAAAGTATGGATTCGGGAACCCTGAGCCATGAGGAAGCCAACATCACATGACGCCTCTTCCTAGACCTAGGGTCTATATTAGCACTATGACATCTCTTTCTCCTGAACGAATAGTGAAGGAGGAGGGGATAAATATACTGAGCCACATATAGGAGCAGAAGCGGAAGCACAGATAGATCACCAGTGTTGGTAATGGGTAAGCACCTTTTCAGTTCGTTCTTGGCTTACCTTTCAGCTGGAGCAGGATCTGATTGACAGCTGGCCCTCTGGGCTGAAAGGAGGTTTCCCTCAGGGCCTGCTGGGGAGGGAGAGGAGAGACAGGAGAACGTGCACCTTTTAAGAAACACTTCCTCTCTCAGTTACGGTGGAGTCAGCAGACACCTGCGGCTTTCCTTACCTCCACTCTGCCTGTCTGCGTGTCACTCCCACACTCATCTTCCAAAGTGGAGCTTTCATCCTGCCACACCCCTGCTCAGGAACCTGCAGTGGGGCAGAATGATAGTATTAATGACTCCCATTAGCATAGAGTCTTTCCATTTACAAAGTGCTCTCACACAGGCTGTCTCATGACAGCCATCTCTGGGTACTTAGTAGATCAAGTCCAAAGTCCTTTATCCTTAGCACAGCCTAGCACTTTCTTGACTATTAGCTGTCTTTCTATTACTGCTCCCAAAGGAAGTATGTCTTCAGCCTCTGTTCCCTCCCAGACAGTGCTTACTTTCACCTTCAAGAACCATCATCTGCACCCCCACCCCACCCCACCCCTGCAAATGCTCCAGCCTCCTTTTGCCCCCTTATGGAATGTCAGGAGGAAACCTAGCTGGCCAGGGGGAACCAGGGTTTCTGAGGACGGTCTGCAATAGACTGTCCACCCTTTCTGGCCTCACTCCACCCAGCTGGCACGTGGACATATAGCTTCTTCCCACCTCCATGGGATGACCCTTAGTTAGTGAAGTTGTGTTCCCCGTAAAAGCTCCGCCTCCTGGCCCCCATCTGCATGTCCTATTATTTTGGGTTCTTTGCTTGCAGATCAAATTAGGTCTTGGTAAGAGCCACCATGAACTCTTCTCTCAACCACTTTACATGGCTCTGAAAAGTTCTTGTCAGGGTCCCATCATCAGAAAATATGGCATAGCCATTAACTGTGCAGAGATTCCTGTGGACGTGTTTTCTCATTTTATTTTGAATTAACTTCACTTTCCTTTTGGAAAGGCTTTAAAATTATCATCAGGGCATAATCTGTCCTCTTAAACCTAACAGAGGTTAGGAATAAGTCACACAGACTTTCTGAGCCTCTGTTATCTTTAATATCTGAATAAAGATGTTGAGTTTCTCAGTCTCTCTGGTAGGTGGACATAGGTCAGAGGCTAGCCAAAGCCAAGGCTTTTTCTCTATAAAATTTTAGCTACAGTATTCACTCCTGAGACCTGTCAAAGTCCAGAAATAACTTAAGTCACAGAGGTAGCAATTAGTGAAAATTTATTGTGCACACACTGGAAAGTTTGCAAACCAGGAGGACTCAGATCAGAACATGGAATGAGGATCTGGGGTATATTGCTGTTTATTCTTCGTAGTGATAGGTTATAATATTAAAATTTTCATAAATGATAGAGAATTGGTAAGTGGTTTCCTCATATCAACATTGGGAAACAGTTTGAGTTTTGCTTATGATTTCCAGAGGTATAAGCAAGAAATGGCCCAGGTGGTTAATCAGATAAGCTTTGCATGTCTGATTAAACTGGCCGGGTCGGCCCAGGGAGTTTTCAAAGCTGGTCTCCATTTGTTTTTGATTTTCACAGAACTTTATGAAATGATCTGTAAAAGGATTGTCCTTCTCTCTGATTATTCAAATCGTGTGCAGTAAAAGATTATAAAAATAAATGTTTAATGTCCCAAAGTTAAAAACTACTCACCACCTCAGACTCTCTACATGGAAAAGACTTCTTTTTTTTTTTCTATTTCTTTGTTTTTCTCTTTATCACTTTCTAGGTTTTCCCCTCTTTTTTATCTCTCCTTCCCTCTCCCTCTTTCTTTATTTCTCACCTTTCTCTCGCTGCTCTCTCCTTTCTTCTTTTTCCCTTTTCTTTTCTCTTCTTTTCTTTATACTCACTGATTAATTCAGGTAAATATCATTGGCTAGAGAATTTGGCCACAAGTGAATCAGATCTCAAGTCTGAATAGAAAAGTTCTGACGCATACAATACAAATGTGTTTTTTTACCAAGACTCCCCATTCACTAACAAGCCCAACCAGCCGAGGCAATTTTTGGCAAATGGCCGCAATTCACAGTCCCCTGGCAGGAGAAAGACCTCTTGCCAATGCCTGTGTATCTCCCCATCATCATAGCCTTCTGTCTACCTCCAGTCACTTCTCTCTTTTGTTGTGATTCATAGCCTTTCTTTCACACTAGCTTTTGAACTTGAGGCATGTCACAGTATTATTTTCTTCACATATATAATGAAGTTTGAATTGGATGTTCTCTAAAACCAAGCTGTGATTCTATGTTGGTAATGTATAAGTTTTACCTGTCTTTATTTTAGAATACATCATTTCCTTTTAAAGCATAGACATGTCATTGGAGTTTAGGTTGGGCTGTTCTCTTGAGCTCCATAATGAATATTTTGTTCCGGTCGATTATTTAAGGGCAACAGAGAAGGTTGGCTATTCAATCGCTAACCTCTATGAGGAATTATGAATCTACACATTGGAAGGAACTACTGTGATTTTGTTTTGCCTATCAGCCTTTCCATCTGTACTTAAATAAAACAAAATACAATTTAATGAAGAGGGAGCCACATGAGCTGAAGCAAACAGTAAGGATGGCGGATGCCAGATGGTGAATTTTGCAGAGCTTCCCTCAACACTTCTCTCTCCTTAGGTGTCTTGGCCCAGGTTCTACTTACCTCACTAACAGTAAGCAAGGTTTCAACACCATTACCCCGCGCTGAGCCAGTGCAGCTAGGAAAGAGCAGACTGGATTCTTTGGGTCTCATACATCAACTCCAGCACTGCCAGCTAAGTTCCATTTGCAGGATCTTTATTACTGCTGATGATGTCAGAGAAAAGGAACACAGCTTGATTAATAGATTGCAGGTGGAATTTACAACACTGGCAGCTAAAAATGATCTTTTGATTTATACACTGAGAACATTCAAGATAAAAGTCACTGAGAATGAACAAATATGTTCAAAACCTACCAGATCACTTTAGAAATCGAGTTTCTACTTAAATGCCATGGAAAAGCTCTTTTTCCTTACTGTTTTGCATGCATTTTTTTGGTCTGCTAGTAGAATCATCTGCCTTTCTGTGGGGAATCATTACAGAAAATCCTGCTAAGAGGACTTATTCTTGCCTTTGTTAAGTAACTTATTCCTATTGCAAGACAATGGAGCACGTGTGTGCACTGTAGACACACTAATTCACACAGCACACATGTGGAATGTGAAAATCTGAAAGAGTATCTGCTATGATTCAAATTATCACCAATGACAGTGATGTTTATAATTAGGATACTCATGTGCTTGGAGCTTATATTTTTAGAGGTTAAACAAACCAGCTTCTGACTTTTACTCTACTGTTTTTTCACTGCCTCTTAAATTAAAAAAAACAGAATTTATTTTTTTATTGTTTGATTAATCTTTTTTTTTTTTTCCCCTAGGAGATCTGCATTGTTTTCTTGTTTAGAGCAGAGATAGCTAGCGTTAGTGGCCTTGTGAAAAGGTGCACACTTTCTTGGAATAAAAGTCCTTTAATTGCTTGCATCTCTTCTCATACCATTCATTGCATTTTAAATAGACATCTGAATGGAAAGGCACCTAATGTGCTACTTTAAAGCAGAAAACTACACAAAGAATTCAAGTATTGTTTTTTTTTTAAAGAGGAATTCGTGGATATCACAACACCAATGTGTTATTACAAGTGTAAGAAACTTGTTGACAGAAAGATATTATGTAAAATATTTGTACAGAATCTGTTCTTTTCTCACTTTAATTTGATTTTCTTTGTAGATTCTAACAACTCTCCCCCTCGTTTGGAGTTAGTACAGATGAATTCTTCATTCAGTCTCATTCTTTCATTCAACTGACATTTTTTTGGTTGATACTCAGATGCTCAACTTGACCCATAATGGAGTGTACTTCTGAGAGTGTCAGAAATATGCAGGATACATTAGAGAGAGGCAAATTTCAGAAGATATGGAGAAAGCCCAGTGGTTGTATCGGACAGCTTCTGTGTATTGGAGGTAATTTAAACTTCAGAATTCTCTCTGTTATTTGGCATCAAGACATTAAAGTCCATGTTAATTTTTAAATTATAGTTGCATGGGGCTAGCCGGGTGGTTCAGTTGGTTACAGTGCGAGCTCTGAGCAACAGGGTAGCTGGTTCGATTCCCATATGGGCCAGTGAGCTGCACCCGAGCTGAGCTACCAACGGATAGCAGGATGGCTCAGCTGGTGAGAGCGTGTGCTCTTAACAACAAGGTTGCAAGTTCGATTCCCACATGGGATGGTAGGCTGTGCCCCCCACCTCCCACATCCACATACACCCCACCCCCTCCATAACTAGGTTGAAACTGGTAACTGAACTTGGAGCTGAGCTGCACCCTCCACAACTATGATTGAAGGACAAGAACTTGACTTGGAGCTGATGGGTCCTGGAAAAAACACAATGTTCTCTTTCCCAATTCCCCAATAAAATCTTTAAAAATAAATAAATAAATAAATAAATAAATAAATAAATAAATACAGTTGCTATGTCTTTGGACTTACCCTAAACAAGCGTTAGCATCCCAAATCTATTGATACCATCTGTCAGAGCTTCAGTTATTTTTCCATTATGGTTCTCCATGGTTATTTTATAGTTAACAATGTTTTTAAAAATATTATCCAAAAATAAGCTTTCTAAATTTCTCTAGTGGATCATGAGGTCATAAGTCTGTTGGAAACCTAGCAGGTACACCTCTCAGTTAACAGACTCAGGTGTGAAGGAAATTGGAGTTTATGTTCTATTATCCCAATTTCATTTGAAGCCAATATCAAACTGGGTGAGTGAGGACATTATTGTTACTCTTGGGTGGGTGTTGGGGGAAGATTTTCCCTGCTTCTAATGTTTCAGGTTTTGTCAAGGCTTGGGGTAGTTTACACACTGTCAAGAAAGTAATGGACAGGTGGACAGCTAGTCTTCAAGTCACTCATCCTCAAGTCACAACAGACATAAACCATCACCTAAGCATGGACCGTGCCTTTGGGGTTGTACCTAAAAAGTCATCACCATACCCAAAGTCAACTAGGTTTTTCTACAATGCTATCATCTAGGAGTTTTACAGTTTTGTGTTTTATATTTAGATCTATGATCCATTTTGAGTAAATTTTCATGAAGTTACAAGGTCTGTGTCTAAATTAATATTTTGTTTGTTTTTTGCTCATGGATATCCAGTTGTTTCCAGATGATTTGTTTAAAAAAACTCTCTTTTCTCCCTTTTACAGAGGGTGCCAAAAACATGTATACACATTTTAAGAAACGAAAAAACTATTAAAATTATGCTGATGGTAACCAATTTGAGCACCTCTTGTCATTGCAAAAGTCAAACGTGACTTGTATTCATCTTTTGTTATCGGTATATACTCAGTATTACAATTTTAATACAGTTTTTTCCTTTATTAAAATGTGTGCACATTTTTTTTGGCACCCTCTGCATTTTGCCTTTGCTTCATTGTCAAAGATCAGTTGGCTAAATTTATGTGGGTCTATTCCTGGGCTCTCAATTCTGTTCCATTGATCTATTTGTCTATTCTTTTATCTGGACTCCTTATTTTAAATCCATTTTCCTTTTATAGATCGGGATCTTGACCCTGCATACGTTGTCCTGTGATTATGTCGGCTTTGTAAAGGGCTCACCAATTGCCACTTCTAACTACATACAATTAAAATATCGCTATTCACCTTTTTCTGCCTTCTGCCTTTACACGTCACATTTATGGCAAATGCATAACCAACTTCTTAATATTAAAATCCACATAATCAGTCTTTTGTTAAAGCCTGCTTCTATTTTTTGCCTTATGAGTCCTTGGGACCCTTATCACACTATTGTAACAATTACCAGGAAGTGGTAAGTCTCACCAGCGCCAACGCAATACGTGCTTCCTGCGGTTGTTTCTGTTGGAACGTTATTGCTTTGCCTACCTGCCTGCTGCTGCAGTGGCCTTCTCATGCCTCACCTCGCCATCCGCAGGCATCACGGTAATAGAAGAACCTTGCAGATTCTTGTGGCAGAAGTTTAATCACTGTCTTGCCAAGTTCTGTGCACCTACTAAGAATTGCTTTTCATGATAATTTAAGAAGAGCATTCGCTAGATTTAACCTGCAGACGCAGGCACAAGTTCAAGTTTAGCTAATAACAATATACATTTTTTTCAGTAACCTTGAAAAAGTATCTAACTCTAGGAAAATTATCTAACCTTTTTTGTCTATGTTTGAATTTTCTTTAACAAGCATTGCAGTTTTCAGGCTTTGTCTTGTTTTGTTCAAAAGACTTCAGAAGAATTATATATGGACTATATATGCCAGCACGCTTTGAAAAATTATTGTTCAAATGTTAATTCATTTTGATCACAAAGACAAAGACAATGATATTATTAATTCAGTCATGTAGAAATAACTAACAATCTGGTGTTTGAATGCATTTTAACTCTTTCACCATATTCATTTTTTTACTCTTTCCATGGAAAGGAAACACGGCTGGGGGGATTAACACAGTAAGCAGACCCTTAGAGAGTCCTCCTTGCTCAATAAATATTCTACTCTCCTGAGACCTTTTATGAACTATAGAATATATTAAAAACACTAGGAGATATGTTTTCCTCAAGAGACGTACAAGCTGAAATTTAAGTATTTTTCCAAATGAATTTAGTGAAGTGTCAAGACACGTTATTGCAACAGAGCATCTCATAAAGACTTTCCTGATGAGACGCTATGTTGGTGCTTCAAACACAAACTCCATAAGTGGAGTTATCACCATCTGCAGGTGTACCCAAACTACTCCTCTCCTGAGTTCCAGTTGGGGTCAGAATCTCCATTTGTTTACCTGCTCAAATGAAAACAGTGTTACTCACCCTGCTTCCTCTTCTCCCTCCCAGAATCCTCTTGATTCTGCCCCTTCCATGTTCACCGTCATTGCTCTTGTTCAGGCCCCAGCAGTCGTATGTAGACATTGCAGAATCTCCTAGGCTTTTTGTCATCCTATGTCCTACAGCCTACTATCTCCAACCAATCCTGTCACAGTGACCTATGCAAAAGAAAAAAAAAAAAAAAGACATCCAGATACATCATTCCCTCCTTTAAAAAATCATCAATATTTCCCTTTTCCTTAAAATAAAATTTAAACCATTTAAATAAGTTGCCATGGCTTTCAGGACCCATTATTTGACTCTAGTTCTCAAATAACTTTTCAGCTGCTTCTCAATCACACTTTGTATGCTCAATCTTTTCTCTGTACACCCCACACTATTTGCTATTTTCCTGGATGATGCCTCTGTAGTAACCTATGTCCGTATTAGTCTTCCACTGTTCCTTCTCTCTGACTTAGGGTAGGACTTTTACTATTTAAAGGGGTTCTTAAATTTTTAAATGCAAGTGGAGGAGGAACTGAACACTGTCTTGAGGAATGCTTGAAAAACAGCGTTCTTTGTTTTTTTGAGAAGGGTGTTTGTTTAGTCTGGAAAAAAAACAAGGCTGATGGGCTGTCTTTTAATATTTAAAAAAATGTCATAAAGTAAATGAAGTAGAATAAGTCTTTGTAGCACAACAGGATTTGAACAAATCAGTGAAATTTATAGACATGCAGTCTTTCCATGAATTTTTTTAACAAAAGGCAATTTTAATTGGTATTTTTAAAAAGAATATCAGCTCGTTGCTAACCTAGTCCCTTCATATACAAGATTTCTCTAATCCTCACTAGTCTGTAAAAATTTTAAGAATGTTTACTGATAAAAACAAAGGGATTCAGAAAGCAACAGAGCTAAGATTTAAATTCCAAAATGACTCTCACAATAAAGTATGTGTCTTTACCACTGTACTCTGAGTACCTTTCTCTGGAAGTAATTGTAGAGCTGCCAACTGCCCATTTAGTAAAGATATGGTGAAAGGTATTTCTGCATTAGCTGGAAGGAAAAATTCATGCTTTAAAAAAAAGTGCTGTATTTCAATGTTGAGATTTGATCATTTAATAGATGAGTAAGATTGATATTAGTAAACACCTCTTTAGATTTCTAGTTGCCTTTTTTCCCCAAAAACATTGTTTGAAGTGGCCATAACATGAAAGTAATGCTCTCTCTGCTCTCTCCAGGAATAACCATCCAAGGAAACTGACACAAGTTTTCCTGCTTCTTGCCCCACGCACCTTCTCAAGGTCTTCTAGTAAAACTCACTTTAGGAGATTAATGGCAATATATTTTTGTGACATTTATAGTGCAGAATTAGCCTGTACAATGGCACTCGCACGCCTTGCTCATAAAATTCAATACTTCAAAATCTACTTCAGGCCCTTTGGTGGCCTCTCTATTGTCCATTGAAATTATTTTCTAACGGAACTTGTCAACACGCTTACGTAGCTTCTTCAGCGTGAAGGAAAGCTCCCGGAAAGCCATTCCCCTTGTTTTAAATTGGTCTGTATGTTTCACAGTATTTAAGTAAGCACATGAATCAGAGATCATTATCAAAACAGAACTGACTCAAAATTTAAGAGGATAGCTATGCTGAAAACTCACCTTAACCATAGTCACATTATACAAATAGATCTCAAAACAGGAACAGGAGAGAAAAAGAGCACACGTGTCTGCTTAGCATTGCATATGGTTTTAATAATATAAAAAATTGTTTTATATATATTTATATATATAAATAAATATATGTCACTGTATTTTATAACTGGATGTTTTGTCTTTATAGGCATAGAATCATTTTCCAATTTAAAGTAAACATGAATAAGTAGAAAATTATTTGCGGTACTAAGCAACTCAGGGGTGTACTTTATTTGTTTACTCACTCAAAAATACCCATTAAAAGTCTAGAGTATAACTTGAACTCGAAAGCAGGGTGGATAACAGCTGATTAAACTGAGTTTGTCTTCTTCAGGCACTTCTTCCAATATTTGCTCAACTTAATACACACTTCCATCTATCACTGCTGGCTTGATCCTGACAGAGCAGCATTTCTGCATTGGCAGCGATGCCATGCTGGATCGGTTAACATCTGCTCTTAGGTTCTTCTTTTCCTTCTAAAATATACCAGCGTTTGAATAAAGTTACCAGATTCAGTGTAAACTATTCTTGCTTCCAGTTAAATCATTTATGATTTCTTTTAGGATTGCACAGTCACATTTTTTCACCCCAGAGGAAAGAAGTTATCTGGGGCATCTTTCTGGATGAATTTTCCAAAAAGAGATTCATAATCTGCTTCTGTAATAGTTTTCTTAAAAACCTAACCTTTGACATTAGGGTGTTGCGCACTCCCTTCCCACCAGTCAATACGCCCTTCGGCCCATTAAGCTTCAGCTGGAGGAGGCAATGATAGCAGTCGAAAGCTAAACGCAACAGTAAGTTTTGTGACCATCAGTATTTCAGGAGAAGGGAATCGCGAGCTGTTGCTGCAGTGTTCAGCATGGTACTTGCTCAGTAGGCCTGAGATAAGTCTCAGCACCATGCCATAAGTGATGATCAAAGAAGGTTCAAACTGCAAGACCCAATTCAATATATTAGAAAGCAAGAGTGAAATACAACAGAGACAGTCAATCCCAAACCACACTCCGGAAGGTTCTGAAAGCCTTCAGAATTGTCAGACAAGTTATAATATCACAATGCACCCAGAGAGAGATCAATATTCAGAATTTAAATAGTTTCCATGTTATATAACATGCAGCAGAAAGAGATCACTGATTAACTGCATAGTAGATGCAACAATTTTAAGGAGGTTTTTAATTAAAAGAAAAACCGTATCATGAATAATTAAATTTTAAATTCAAACCTGATTAATTTGGGAATCTCAACGACAATTCATTTAACAAAAAATAAAAGTTATTGATTTAGTGTTTCATAGGCAGCAAACTCTAATAGAATCGATTTGGTGGTATTCAAGAAAGAGAAAATGGGCACGGCTTTCGAAGAATTTATCATCTAAGGCAGGAAAAAAATAACCAGAGTTTATAATGCAACTTGAAAACATTTGTTATGCCATAGGCCGACATAATTCATATACCTACAGAATATAAGCAAAAAAGAGTGAAGAAATCTTCAGAGTAAGTGATCAAACATAGGATTATGATAAGCATTTTGAGATTAAGAATTATAAGATCTCTTATCTAATTCATGTAGATCTAGCTGAGCGCAAATATCAAGCTCTTTATCATCAGGTTATGCCACAAATGAGTCATGGTTAATCAGCAGGCTAAGTTCAGTGCAAACTGCCAGGCCTCAAGTGGTATTCAGCTGACTAACTTTGATCCTGCCCAGGACAGAATAGCTGGGATCAGAGCTGGCAGCATAATGCTCTCAAATTGCAAATTCCTCTCAGTCTACATTGTCAAAAGACAGACGAGTAAGATAAAGTAGAAGTTTCAGGGGCAAACAAATAAAAAACCAAAAAACTAAATTTCCAAACCAGGGCAAAATTAATATTTAAGAATATAGCATTAATCAATTATGTATAAAACAGTGTTAATCGACCATGAGTATTTACATAGAAGATTATCTTCACGTTTTACCAGTGTTGATTTGTGTTTAGGTATACTGACTCTTCTTTAAAAAGGTTAACTATGTTACTTTGTTTTTCAAATATTTTTGTGATTATATAGTGCATATCATCTGAGAAAATCAAGCAGTGTGTACTATACCATGTACTTAAACTAAAATGGAAATTAAATTTTATCCATATAAATCTTATGTAAGTACTCATAGTATATTATTTCTTCTTTTGTCTGAAATAAAAATATAAACCACAGTATCTTAATCTACAAAAAATATATTCCAATTCATAAGGTTGATATGAGAATTAAGGAAGTCATGTATGTCTTGAACAACTTAATATTCAGCAGTTTTATATACTTTCTAACAACTGTAAATGAATGAAATACATGAATAAAGTTTTAAGATATAATATGAAAATTTTGTTGGTAAAAGAAGTTACTGGGTATCACAGAAGGATCAATCCCAAAAATGTGGATATATTTTAATATACATAACTGGGTATTTAAATGTTCAGAAATGTACTCACTTGTCTAGGTATAGCAACACAAGATTAATCTAGAAAAGGGATATCTCATTTAAAAATCTTTAACTTTTAATAATTCTTCCAGGGATAAAATTCCATAAGTCTAGATGCTTCAAGATAAATATTCAATTAGACAAATTCCATTTAGTAGCAAAACAATTCTTCTTGTCATCAAGGTTTATTATTAACACTCAAGTTATCTGATCTCAAGAGCTCAGTAGTGTAAGCAGGCCATAGGCTATAATCTTTATGTCACCAAAGCAAATATAGCGAGTGACTCAAAGTTGGGTGACTCCACTGTTTTCATAGGAGAAGAAAGCAATGCTATCATTTATCCATAAGCTTTGCTCAGCCTATGCCTTGGAAGCTCTATTCAATGACATTTATTGGTCCTTGGAAAAATAATCCTTTGTACAAAAGGAAAATAATTCTGGACACAATATTCACCCTTTCCCTCCATATCTACATTATCTACATAACAATAATAAATTAAATCCATGTAGTTTAAAGTATGGAGCTAGAAGCTGTTGTTTGTGAATAGCCAGGTCAGCTTATGACCAACAATACCTAGTCTAAAACTTAGTTTACATATTTTTATTTCTCTTGGTATTAATCTGAATACTCAGGAAGATTTAATAGTTGCTTTCAGCACTCAGCATTTTTTTTCTCTGTGAGTGCTATATATCTTAAGATACATAATCAGATGAAAGGCTCTGAGATAAAACATACAAAAAAAGTTGAAGGATTTGCTGCAGTAATGCTGTTGTTGCATTTTAATTCGTATCAAAATCAATTACATGTTTCGGGCCTCTGGATAGAGAATTCTGTACCTGCTGACGACCAAAAGGGCAGCACACTTACTGCATTTATATGTACAAGTTTTCCTTTCCTTTCTGTCCAACCCTCGGAGCAATCATTAATAACATAACCTTCAGTACAATGGGCTGTCAGTGCTTTCTCTCTATTAGAAGAAAAATATACCACCCATTTCCATAGAGAATAGGTAATGCAAGCTGAAAAATATGATAAAGTGAAGACAGGCATTCATTCAAGTGATTTTGCCTAATTCCACATGACACCTGGAAGAAAGTGATATTTTATCTTCTATTGTAGATACTGGATGGGAACAATCAAGGCAACATATTCTGGACTTTTCAGGTAATGAGACAGACCAGAAAAAGTTTTCTTTTGTGACTATGGTTCAGTATGACAGGTTTTATTATTGTTGGTAGTGATTATGATGGTTTGTGTGGACCTGAGAAGAATTTCCAAATTTTGTAGGATATAGGCAAATTAGAATTCATAATGCAACTGTAAAGCCCTTTTCTAAACTCCAGGCATTAAAAATTTATAGAATAAACTCAAATATACATTATTACTACTTTTGTTCTTTTTCTTTATTATTACCATCAAGAAAATTGTATTTTTCATTTGTCAGTTGAAGCAGTCATGGACATATCAGATAAAATGCAATGTGGCTGGCTACTAGTCACAGGAAATTACAATACAATTCACATTAGAGACATAGCGTTAATTCCACTTATTAGAACAGAAGGAAATTTCCCAGTAGTGAAACAGGCAGCCATACAAGGTAGTGAGTTCATTGCCATCAGAATATTTAGAGACTAGATGACCACTCATGAAAACTGTTGTAATATAGGAAAGCGGAAATTTTTGAGGAAAATAATAGATGAACCAATTTACCCTGAAGTCTCTCCCTACCTTATCATTCTCATTTTCTGCACCAAGTAACATAATGTAAAAGATGAAAACTAATCAAGATTATTCCAAGGCTCTAAGAGTTTATGGGAAGAACTATGTAATACATAGAATCAACTCATATCAAATACTTACATATGCCATTATGTACAAGTGCTTATATATACAATTCATTTAATTTTCACAATAAACCTATGAGTTAAATATAATTATTCCGTCCCAACCATTAAAAAGGACATTTGCCCCAAGCAACACAGTGAGGTGGAGCTAAGATTCCAAAGTCTTTGCACTCACCCATTCTGCTTCCAAGTTTAAAATACTCTATGTACTCTTCTAATTCTTTCTGAAATAGGTGACTCTTACCCTCTTAAAGAATATTACAGCTGAATCTTTGGAGAAAAATTCACCCAAGAATAGACCTTCTCAGGCAGACTGCCAAAACTGCAATGCCCATCCCGAGGCTAAGCTTTTGGCTCAGTCGGATTATTTCAGTGAAGTCTCTTTCCTGGTAGCCCCGATGTTCATGCAAGAGGCACCAGAAGTGGTGCCAGAACTCAAAGAAGACCTCGGGCATGCTCACACAAGCATTTCTAGATTCTTCCTGTAAAAGAATTCATTAGATCAGAAAAAAAGCTTCCTGACCTTGCATCACAGAAACAAAGTGTTCTTCGAATGACTCTTCCAAATGGCCCTCCAGGAACCCAGCCAGAGATGGACTATGGCACTCTAAGCTGCTTTTAATGGGATCCCAGCTGGATCCAAATCGTCTTCATTAATGAATTCTCCTCAGAATTGCTTTTTTGTTGTTGTTTGTTTTGTTTCGGTGGGGTGTCTTTTGGCTTAACATTTTTTGGCTTCAATAAGATGAACATGACTGTGTATTTTCTTTCTCATTTTACAATAACTGAATGTATCCAAAACAACATTCTGCTTACTCAGGGCATTACCACATATCCAGTCTTAAGCTAAGGTACGTTCTGTCCATGAAAATTTTGTTTTTTCTCAAAAGTTCCCTTAAATTCCTACACTTTACCTCACGGTTTTCATGGCCCCCTAGATTCTTTTGGTGCACCTGCCCTTCCCACCCCAGGCTCCCCCACATGCTCAAAGAACACCCCTGACCACTACCACCCACCAGGTCCTCACTGTCTCCTCATCACACACCCCAGGCTGTCTCAGCCTCTCCAAGTCGTGGCAACTACATTTCCACAGGGTCCCATCAAACATGCTGTAGCAGGGGCACTGGTTCCAGGTGGCCTCCGGCAGCCGCCCAGCTGGACCAGGTCACAAAACCAAGGGGTCCAAAGGAGTTAAGACCTGTAGGGAAAGTTTTGATCTTTGCACGTCAGAATATGGAAAGGGTCTGTTATAAAGTCTTTCCTCCTCTCTAGAAACAGCCCACATGGCTGAGTGACTATTTCTGTTTCTTGTAAGGCTATGTGTCTCAGCACAACAAACTGCATTTCCTTGTATAGACAGTCCCCAACTTAGGATGGCTCCAATGACCAACTTTTGACTTTATGATGCTGCAAAAGCAATCCACACGCAGTAGAAACCCAACTTTAAATTTTGAACTTTGATCTTTTCCCAGGATAATGACACTGTAGGGCACTGTTGTGATGCTGTGCAGTGGCAGAAAGCAGCAGGTCCCAGTCAGCCACGTGATCACAAGCGTCAACAACCCTACTCTACCATGTGGTCATTGTTTCAGATGATTTTGCCCAACTGTTGGTTAATGTAAGGGCTCTGAGCATGTTTCAGGTAGGTTAGGCTAAGCTGTAGCGTCCAGCAGGTTAGGTGTATTACATGCATTTTTTACCTAAGATCTATTCCATGTATGATGCATTTATGATGTAACCCCATCATAAATGGAGGAGCATCTATAATTGCTTTCCCTTCTCCCCTCACTCGTAGCCCTGGGACTTCACCTCCAAAGTATGACAAAGTTCTCTTTGTCTCAGTCCCTAATTTGTAAGAGTCACTGTCTACACTTCTTTTTTCCTTCTTGTTAGCTTATGGCACTGCTTAAAACAAAGAAAGCCATGCACGGAAGTTCAGCCAGGAGAAGTGTTTCTCTGTTCTACTACTAAAGCAATTTTCGTACAGATTTTCTACATGAAATTTGAGTAATACATAAACATATAACCATAATGTACCAATTTCTTGCTGCCTTGATTAAAATTTAATACAATGGCCTGTATTCTCTATATTTAATTAATCATCACCCGAATTTACAAAATAATCCTTCCAATTTTGGGGAGAAGGTGTGAAACTTTTCAATTTTTTTCTCCATTGTACTTCTCCATGTAAATAGTGACTTCTACTTTAAAACACAAATACCACCGCCAGAAAATTTACTTTTCTGGTGCTTTAAGGTCAACAATGTAATTTTATATAAGCACTTTCTTTTATTTCCATATCTTCATTATAGCTCACTTTCACATAAAGCTAAATGTATTTTTTCATCGCCAAGGCAGTAAAAAGGTTAATTGAAAGCAAGAAGGGGGGTTAAAACGTCAGTAGTTTACTATATCCAATCTTTAATCTCTTCGGTTGCTTTAATCGTTTTCATTTCTAAATATTACAAATACCCTAAATAAATATACAGACTAAAAAATGAACACCAGAGTATCCACTATCCCAATCTACCTAATCCTGACATTTGATCAACCTGCTTCAGATTTTTTTAAATTAATAAAATATTATTTAGGAGTTGACCCTTTCCTTATGTCATTGTCTCATTCTCTGCTCTGATGAATTCAATCTTCAATCTCATTTGCAATTTTTACTATTAGTACATATGTATTTATATGTAAAAATAATATTTTAAATGTGTTTCAAATAGTATGAAATATAGGTATTCATTCATTTAGTTAACCAGCCCACACTTTCTATGTGCCAAACAATAATGTAAGAATTGAATTTATAGTTAAATATAATACAAAGTGTGTAACTCTTTTGGACTTTACATTCTCGTTGAGGAATAAAACAAATACATCTACAAATATGCAACCAGGAAGTGATCATTGCTATTTAAAAAAAAAAAAAAGTAAAGGACAGTGTTGGAGTGAAAGGTTCTAAAACATTTAGGCTCACAAGCCAAGATATGAAGTAAGTACTGAAGAGGAACATTTGAGTAATAAGGAAAAGTCTTCTAGAGCAAGGGACAGGAAAGGCAGGCTTTCAGTGGTCAGTTTAAGAATCCAAAAGTGATGGCAGGAATTTAGTGAGCTGGTGAGGAGTCAAGGGCAGGAGGTTACCAAGGGTTATGATGCAACATGCTCCTTGCATTCAAACATTACTCTTTAGAGACTAAACTACCTTCTAATGAGTAAATCTTTTTAATTATTTTTAAATTTCCCATTGGTTAGGACTCTAAAAATTATTCACGTACGCATCCATTTAAATTGTTTCCAATTTGCATTATTTTCACTATTTCAAAGGATGCTACAATGAACATGCTTGTTTATATCTATACACTTGCAGTAGGGCATTATCTTTCAAATTCTCTCTGCCTCTCTATTCGTTGAAGCAACCAGGTTATTCATCTTTAGAATGTTGCATAATTTGAATTTTGCTTATCATATAAAATGCTTATTTCCAATAGAATCATCTGTTATTATTTTTTCAAATATTCCTCTGTCATATGTATGCAAATTAAATAGGTCATTTAATAGTTATTTTGACAGTACATAAAATAGTTATTCTATGTTTTCATGTTTGAGACTCAACTAGCTACATGGGTAGAAGGAAACCATTGATTAGATTCTGTTTCACACCTCAAACCACAGTCACCACCTGTGACAACTGCAAAGGTCCCTGTGTCCCTTTCCTCTCATGCTTTGGGGGTAAAGTGAAGTGGATTCAAGGCTAGTCAGAGATCAGGGAAAGTATGTGAAGGAAAAAAATAGAACATGACAAACCATGGGTTAGTATGAAGTAGCATCAAAGATTCCAGCTGATAGAAGAATCCTGGATTTCTCCAGTAACCAGGAAGCCTACAATTTTGAGACCCATGGAACAAGAACAAACAGAAAGGAATGCCAACATTGCAGATACAAGCACATACACTAGATGAGGGAATAAATTATTCAGGCAAATAATCTCATGAACATGCTCTAAAAGTCTGATAGCCAGGCAAGGTTTTCTTTTAGTCACATGACCAAGCAGGACCTTCATGGACCCAACCAGTGCAATGATCAAACAGGAAGACCTCACAGGAAGGAGTTACAAGGGGGAGAAAAAAGTAATTCCAGCCATAGCACATGGCTTGCTTACGTCATTTTTTAAAATGAAAACTGTAATAAACATGTAGCAGAAATTATCAACACTTACCACTCCTCAGACCCCAATGCCCTCCTTAGGATTTCTCACTGCTAATATTTGCATTTCTCTGATTAGTGCTCTTTCAAAACCCTGGAAAGATGCTTTGCTCACGGGTAGGTCAGACAGGAAGGGCCACCTTATTTATACTTTCAGAAAGCAGCCCACAACCAATGGCTTACCGGAGGAAGTGTACAAATGCCTCAGCCTCCTCTCCTCTCCTCTCCTCTTGGGGGGGATAGTTCCAGAGACTTGATTTGGACCATCCCCCAGTGTCCCTAAGGAGCTAAGCTCCCGGTGCCCTTGGTGGTGGCTTGATTTAACACCCTTTACTGGCTACCCTCCCTCCACTACTTCATTTCTAATTTCTCTGCTGACATACACTACGTTTTCCCCATAAAGTACTTGAACTCCTTACATCAGGGAATGAAGCCCCTGTTTTCGTGCTGGCCACTGGCTGGGACTGCTGTCAGCTCCTACAGGCCACTCTCAGTTCCTTGCCTCGGAGCCCACTCCATTTCAATAATGGAGAAACGCTCTCTGGTCAAATCTCTCTCATGTTCCGAATCTGTCTAACTTCTTTGTTATCCAACCAGAGAAAACGCTTTGCTTCAGAAGGATTTGTGTGACTAGGTCCAGCCTACTCAGGTCATTTTCTTATCTTAAGGTCAACTGATGTGGGACCTTTCAGCTGTATGTAAGATTAGTATTTGAATAATCAAGGGTAAGGAATCTTGAAGACCCATCTTCGAATTCTGACACAGCAATCATTTAATTTAAAATAAATAAAACTGTGGTGATGTTTGTACAACTCTGTAAATCTATAAATAATCCTTGAATTATGAACCTAAAATAGATGAAGTTTATGGTATGTAATTTATAATACAATAAAGCTTTAAAAAATGACTTCTGTATGCCTTATGTTATTTAATCTCTAGATAATCTTCCGAATTGTCATCATTATCATTCCTGTTTTGCAGATAAGGCAAAAGGAAGACTCATGGAATTTAAGGAATCCCTGTGAACATGTACTGGCAAATACAAAATCAAATGAATGCTTCTATTACTTTTTCATACTTATTGCCTGTTTTAATGTAAATATAAAAAAGCTATAGAATTATTCAGATGTTTCCTAAGAAACAGACACCATTTTGAAATGTAGATAATAGTAAAACAGCTTTATACTTATCCCGTAGAATAGCTCTCAATTTTTACAATCAGTTTCTACTGAGTTAAAGTTGAAGAATACACTTAGGAATACACAACTGCTCTTTCTACAAAACCATCCATACATAGGAGGGGAAAGGGGTAAAGGGAGAAAGGAAGGGAGGGCGGGAGGGAGAGGAAGAGAGAGAGACACAGAGAGAGAGAGAGAGAGAAACAAGCATTTTGCTATTAACAGAACAATGAGAATATCAGTCAGTGTTTTTCAGGGTAAAGAGAATTGTGTAATGGATTCCAGTGTTCCATATTAGAGACAGGCTATTAGATACTTTACACATTATGCCTAAGAGGATGGAGTGTCATAAACTGCCCCAGCTGTTATTTCCACTGTTTCAGAAACGACAACCCTAAAATAAATCCCACACTGAATTAGCAATTCAAATATTGCATAAAATATTACTATGCTCCAGTTTTCTTCAGCTGATAAAAATCCAGGTTTTATAATAAAAAGGAAGACAACTAAAATATTGTAAGTCCAAGGAGAACGCAAAAGTAAAATTAATTTTAATTATAATTGTTTTCCCTAAAGGAAAAACATTTTTTCTCATGGAAAGTATGTTTAGGGGTCACTTAAGATGTTTACAATTGCTTAACAACTGTCTGGTATCCTCACAAAAGAAAAAATATATGTATTTTTGGAAAAGTTTTGAAAACTGTGGAAAGTATATGCTATAAACTGTTAAAACATGAACCTGCCTGCCGTTTTTAATTCTATAAATGACAGAATACTCCTTAAACACATCAAGCATATGTATGCATATCTATATATAAAGCATATGTATGTATGCATGTACAATTCCTTGATTTACTATTGCCTTATTCATCCAAGATGGCTTCAGGACATTTTTTTCCCCATAATTTTTATCCAAACTATGCCCTCAACCCATAACACCATGAAGTGCCATTACAGATTTTTTTGGTCAGGAAGTCTTAGAACAACGTTTCTCTAGCCCTACCACTATTGGAGTTGGGGAGGCATTTGCTCACCTGTCAATTAGTGCTCGTAGGAGCCACTCGTGCCTCAAGTTCAGTGGCCATTAAACACTTAAAATAGTAAGGAGATAGTTGAACCTCTCCGCTGGTTGAATTATGATCCCTGGGGGCCATCTTTTCTTTACTGCTTGCTTTAGTTTCCTGTCATCATTCACAGTGAAATTCAGGTGACAACCCCTGATGCTTCTTAAACCTTTTCTATAATAATTATACTACTTCAGGCATCCTGGTGGACTCCGGCTCTGTTCAAATCTAACTTGAGTGTTAGGAATGGTGATCTTCAAGTGGAAATGGAATGGTTCAGGGTGTACAAGGTGTGATCACAAAATATGGTGACTGCTGCTTCCGAGGGCCATCCCTCGGAAAGGCAGGGACCTTCAATACGGGAAGTGGCGCATGGAAACTTAGTAACCGTGTGTGACAAGTTTCAACTTGTTTAGTGCAGTCAGTCGAGTGTGAGCTACAGTTGAGAAAAGGTGTGCTTTAAAGTGTGCTGTATATCATGGGTCACGAAAATGCATTAACATGAAATGGGCAAATGGTTTCATCCTCCATCATGACAATGCTCCGTGTCACACATCCCTGCTGGTACAGCAATTTCTACCAAATAAACACATTACAGTGTGTCCTCATCTACCTTATTCACAGGACTGACACCATGTCACTTCTGGCTTTTCACCAAAGTCAAAATGACCATGAAAGGTAAACGTGTTGAATTGATTCAGGACATCAAGGCAGCCACGACAGTGCAACTAAAGATACTCACAAAAGAGGACTTCCAGAACTGCTTCAGAAAGTGGCAGGAACGATGAGGTAAGTGTGTTCGAAGTGAAGGAGAGTATTTTGAGGGGTATTCAGAGCAATGTGTCTTTTACGGTATTAATTTCTTTTAAAATTTAAACATTCACCATATTTTGTGGTCGCACCTCATATATGTTCAATGAGACAGTCTGATCAAAGCTTTCTACTTTGTCATATTATTTTGTTGATTTCCAAGCTAAAGACGGTATGTCTCGGAAGCTATGGTCTAGCCTCCCCCAGGAGAACTATAGCATCCTTAGTAACTAGCTAGGCAAGACTGCCTACCATTCTTGAAAATTAGACATGCTGACAAGATGTCACAACACAACCATGCATTTCCAGAACCTCTAGAAATGACAACAATTTGGTATCGTTATGTAGCCAACTAAGGCGACCGTCTACACAGCCTTACGTGCCACCTCAGGTGTTTACTCCTTGGGGGATCTGATCACAGTCTTCCCCTAGGGAATTCCAAGTTAGTGACTATCTTTCAAACACACATGGCCAGGGTCATGCCATTATGGTTTCTGCCCACTTCCTACCCAAAGGACAATTGCTTTCATGGGGTTCATTCAGAAAAAGAAAAACAACAATTCAGGGAAGAAAGCAGCATCAGATTAAGGATTAAGTTAGTGTTAGCTTCCCAGTATGAAATCCTACATTAGCAAAATTATGCTATTTTAATTAATTTTTAAAATTTTTATTTATTTATTTTATTTTATATTTTAAATTATTTATTAATTAAATATTTAAAAAAATTTTAAATATTTATTTTTTAAAATAAATACTTAATAATTAAATAATAAAAATTTAATATTATTTAATTAATAAATAATAATTAGCAAAATTAGCAAAACACTGGAAATGAGATGTCAGTTAACCAAGCTTTCCATATATGATACCTCACACAACTGGAAAAGTGCAAATTGAATAACACTTGGAGGTATGAACTACAGGAGACACCAGCCAGATGGCTGGGACTCGAAATCATCACCCACAGGCAGCTGATACTCTGAGTGAAAAAGACAACATAATGCAGTGCAGTTTTACTGGGACAAATCAGGTAAACTATATGTAGAAATGTATACAATTAAAATGTCTCTCAAAGAACTGTCCAGAAAATTTATAGAAATGAAGTCCTTATTTGAACAGGCACAAAACTTTTAATAATAAAAAGAGTATTTGTCTATGCATGCAACTAAATAAAGGTTAAATAAACACATATGGGCTGTTTTTGAAGGGAGCCAAAAAAATTAATGTGACAGATTTTAATATTTTCAGTTCTGAGCCTGGCAGAGTTGGCTATAGGATTCCCATATCCTGATCATCTTCTTCTATTCTGAATGGCACAGAAGTGTCCTAATCACTGTCCTCTAATCCCCACCATCTGAAAGCTGGAGTAATGAGATTCCGTTTGTAAAACTTTTACAATCCTTGGGAAAATTGTACAATTATATATAAAATACACTTATCTTAGTTGTTATGATACAAAGAGTTATAATTGTCTTTATTTTGTAATGTATTTTGTGGTTTTTGAGAAACTTTACACTGGGTATAATTCTAATGCCGCTAACACTGCTTTCTAAAATTCATATTGAAGACAAGGCAACTTTGCCTGAAGATTCCTTTCTTGCAATTGTAAAATGTGAACTAAATTATGAATGACAATAGCAGTGAATGAAAGTACCTTTAACATACTGCTAAAGCATAAGAGGGGAAAAAGAAAACCTTCTCTGAAGCCTTCATAATAATAACAAAGATGCTAAAATGTTTAATTTTTTTCTTCAAATCCTTTGGTATGTCTTAATGATGCCAATTCTCATCCTACAATCCAAACATCCTCTCATTCTGCAAGCAATTTAGTATTTTTTCATATAATTGGTCACGCTACTCCTCTGGATTTGGGTTGCCTCTTCCATTTCCTGTGTGGGTCGCCCACCCCTCACCATCACACTAACTCTAACCATCCATCCTCTCCTAGGCTTGGCCCACAGTGCCTTCCAAGGAGGCAAGAGAATTGGGCTGTGAGCAGAGCTTTACTCTGATCCCAAAACATCATTAATTTAGTGTATTCATCCAGATGTGGAAGAGCACTTATTGCAACTCTCATAAGACAGAGCACCCTAAAAGAAAATACACATAGCATCTAAAGGAAGACAAAACATGTAGCTAGATACAGATACAGACACAGATATAGATGTACCTATAGAACTGTTCCATCACCAAAAAAGAGCTCTCTTCTCCTTGTCCCTGGAAAAAACTAAACTGCTCTCCGTCGCTATAATTTTAAGAATGCTATGTAAATGGATTCATACAATACATAACCTTTTTTTTTAAGGCAATTTACATTCATTTTGTTTCAATTATATTGTATTCAAATATCCTTATGAATTCAAATTTCAATAGTAAAGATGCCTTAGGAAGGAACAAATTTTAACATAGCTCTACGGACACTCTAACAACCGGAGGAGAGCCCAATACGCTAGTAGTGTTTGCCTATAGGATTAATGTCTACTAGGATAAATGCCCAGGAGTTCAATGGCTGAATTATATAATCCTGTCTTTACCTAAAAATTAGAAATTTTGTCATCCCAACTCTTTTCATATTAACTTTTTTTTTTTTAATTTTACCTGAGCCATCCTGCCACCTGTTGGCAGCTCTGTGGCAGCTCATCTCAGGCGGGGCATCCAACCACTGTTGCTCAGAGCTCTTGAGAGAGCTCTTAACCAACTGAGCCACTCGGCCGGCTCTATGTTAATTTTGATTCTTCAAAACATTGCATTAAAATGTTAGGTTACTGAGTTTCTTAGCCCTCTCCCTTAGATTGTGCACCTGAGGTAGTTCTCCTTTGTCTCATCTTAGTTTCAGCCTTGACTAAGAATATATTTAGTTTTATAAGAATCTGCCTATAATTTTAAAATAATTTAAAAAAAAGAAATAAAAAAGAGAATCTGCCAAACTTTTTTTCCAGCATAATTGGAAATGTGCTCTTTTCAGAATGACTAGAATTCCCAACTGCATGCTGAGTGACCCAGTTACTCAGCATCCTTGACAGCATTGGGTGTCATCACTGTGTTTTTATTCTAGCCGATCCAATGGATCTGTAGTGGTATCTCATCATAGTTTTAATTTGCATTTCTGAATGGCTAACAATGTTAAGCATCTTTCATGTGTTTATTTGCCATCTATAAATCCTCTATGGTGAAATGTCTCTTCATATCTTTTGTCTATTTTCTAATGGGATTGCTTGATTTTTTTTAATTATTCAGTTTTGAGAGGTTTTTTTTTAATATTCTAAGAGTCTTTTATTTGAATATGAGATTTGCAAATATTATTTCCTAGTTTGTAGCTTTTCTTTTCATCCTTTTAACAGAGATTTTCAGGGAGAAAAAGTTTTTTTATAATGTCTAATTTACCAATTTTCCTTTAAAGGATTGTGCTTTTCATGTCAACTCTAAGGACTGATTGTCTATTTATGAATTCCAAAATGTTTCACTTTTTTTCTAAAAGTTATACAGTTTTATGTTTTACATTTAAGTGCATGATCCATTTGAGTTGATATTTATTAATTTTTTAAATTAAGACATAATTGACATATAAACTGTGTAATTTAGTATAAGGTATACGTGTTGATTTGATGCACTTATATGTTGCAATACTATTACCACCTACGAGTTAGCAACACCTTCATCATGCCACATAATTATCATTTTTTTTTTTGTATAAGAACATTTAAGATCTAGTCTGAGCAACTTTCTGATTAGAAAGTGGGCAAAGGAACTGAATCCATTTCTGTATAAGGTATGAGGTTTGGGTCGAGGTTATTTTTGTTTTATTTAGAGTTTTTATCAGAATGGGATGTTGTATTTTACCAATTTTATATTTAACTTTTATGCAAATTACATAGTTGCTATTTAATCTATAAATATGATTCATAGGTGATCTCCATAGCCCCTATTTTAGTGTGATACCACTGGGATGAGTTGCCGAGAAAAGAATGGGGGCTTTGTTTTTTTGTTTATGTGTTTGCTTTTAGTGATAGATTTTCTTGTAAAAAAAAGTTAAAAGGTTGTTTGTCTCTTCCTTTTCATAGAAAGTGAGGTTTGATTTTAGTGTTTTTAAATTCTTGAATCCACTGCCAGATAGGCAAATTAAGAGTGTTTTATATATATTTTAGCTGACCTCAAATCCACCTTCAAAACCATCCCCCAAAATGGTCAGACACATGGAAAAAAATTAAAACAAATGTATATCAGAAGATCTATGTTATGATTCACAACCTATTTAGATCTAAAGTACCCTTTATAATAAAAAATATTTTTGTTATACTTTTGTTATTATTCTGAAATAAACTCACAAATGATTAAAAAATACTACCTACACCTATAAATTAATTCAGGACAGTGCTCTTATTAGAAAGGTACAGTAAAAGGAAATTGATTTATAATTAAGTAACATGTATATCATGTTAATGCCTTAACACAAGTGCATTAAAACACATAATGAAATAGATGCTTTCACTTATGTGTAATCATCTTTAATACAATAGCTACAACAACAGTATGCTATGTGCATGTTGAGTTGATGTAAAATCCATGAGTTGATATGTTGTTGATTTTGTGATACCAAAATGATCATCAACTTTTGGTAATGTTCTGAGCAAAACAGAGCACAATTCTTTCTTAATTTGACCTTTTTCATTCCTAGAAATTCATATTAAAAACAATACAGAAAGTATTTATGCTCATTTTAATATGGAGTTACATTTTGACCTCAGGCAAACACAAGTAAATCCTGTACCTGTGTAAAGTTAACTGTAGAGATATTTGAAAGTTCAAAAGAGGCAAGGGTTTGCCTATGTAGCAGAATACCTAGCATTCTCAGCCTCTAATCTAATGCAAGCAATACCTCCCCAACAATCATTATCACCAAAGCACTCTCAAACATTTCTTAAACGCCCCAGGAGGGTTTGAACAGCTGCACAAGTAAGAAATTCTGGCCTAATGCAAACGGTACAAACTCTGATTACTACTGGCACCAGGTCAGTCATGTAAACGTATGAATGAATCTACCTGGTCATTAGGTCAAAAGGGAGTTTATAATTTTAGTATTTCAAGCACTTAAATGTCTTCATAAAAATTGTTAAAACAAAAATACTTTATCCAAGCATGTTTACAGTAGTTGTTTGAACGTCTATATTTGATCATTTCAACATCTGTGTCATTTTGGTGTTGGAAGATGCTAATTGTCTTTTCTACATCAGTTGAGATTTCCATAGTTTTGTTGTATGCTGAGTAGTTTTTTATATCATTTTGGGCATTTTGGATATTCCATCAAGATGCTGTGTCTTACAGAAATCCAATGGAAAATGATGACATGTTTGTTATGACAATCAATTGACTTTGTTCAGTTCAGGCCTTAAGTTCCATCCTGCCTTCTGTAGGCTATGATTCCAACATGGATTCACTTTTCAAAGCCTTTTTAGTTCCCTTTGGATCTACCCAGCTATTTACTACCCACTGGTCAGTCTCTGACATACATTATAACCCCTATATAACATGCTGAAGGCTACAAGTGGGCCACATTACGATGTCAAGAGCAATAAGCCATGTGTCTGTCCTCAAGGACATCTTAGCCTAGGAACAAACTCAGGCATGAAAACAATTATAATATATAGTTTATAGACATGATCAAAGTGATCATGGAAAACAAATGAACAATAAGAAAAAAATCTATAGGTCTAGGTCAGTAGAATTTATTTTCTTAAATATTATATATATACTTAAAATATACACTACCTTCTATTGAAAAACTGGTTGTTCATGCTGTGATTAAACCTGTACAGAAACTATTTCAAAAGCTTTGACTTAGACCATCACAGTTTAATTATCCTTAACCTTGACTAAGAAACATGACAGGAAATAATCCCAACACCATGAACAAAGAAATATTTCTAACAGCAATGTGATCAGCAGGTGCTCAATATTTACTGAAAGAATGAGTATTTTCAGGGAAATCCAAAATTGCTCAAACATTTCTGACTGCATTATGTATCCTATACATCTTGCCTCTAAGCTTTATTAATCACCACCTTATGTACAATCCTGCAAAACGCTGCTTAGCAGAAGGACATATTATTTGCTGTGTCGTGGATTTATTTTTCTGCAACTTGCACAGCGTTTGTAAAGTACTTAAATCGCTAAGGCTTAAATTGAGATCACCTTCTAGAAAGTTTCCCTTCTCTCTATTTGGGGTAGATGTCTAAATCTCGTTGAGTCTCTAATTGTGTTGAAATATATATTTGTGTTTTACTTATCTCTGGCGTTCCTTTTGTACTCACCTACATTGTGACCCAAGAGCAAAAGTGATTCTAAAGGAAAAGAGAGGGCAGGGGAAGAAACAACATGTAGCTGGCAAAATATAAATTATACATAGCGTATTGAGTTGATCTATTTATGTTGGTCAATTTGGGATTCAGAGGAGAAACTAAAGGAAATAAATACATCATAGCAAAGAATGATACTGCGTAGAAATTTACTTCTTATTTACAATAACAAAATACATTTCCACGCCTGAGGAGGGAATTCGGTTTCCTCTATTTAATGTTATTTGTTTAGTAAGCTTTTATATAGTGTGCAGTTTCCTTAACACATAACTCCAAATTCACATAGAGATTTGCTCTCCCATTCAAACGGTGCCTCTAAGTTTGAACTATTGATCTGTGGTGTTTTAATAACAGCGCTTGACTTTACCAATAAAATTACAATGTAAGTGTTTAAGTTTAATGCCTAAGTTATCAGGTAAGTGTGAGAATAATGCATGAGGCTATCTGTAAACTCTATTTATAAATGCCTTTCTCTTAATGAGACTAGATAGAGAACATTACGTATGGTTTCTAAATGCCTAACCAGTTGTTTTCCTGGAATCTGTTCATAGGAATTTAACATGCATTAGAACAAGTTGCCTTTTATTTCAGCATTTATTCGAATGCACAAATTCCTACTTTGTCTACAGGAGTTGAATTTGATGATTTGACTGATGCTCATATAATCTCATTTTAGCAAGATTCATCCTTGTTCACTATCATAACATAATATTGACCTGTGACGACAGTAACTTTACTGATTAATTAGCCATTAATGAATTTGGCTCCTCCTTATGCAAAATATTTAAGAATTTAGTTGCAAAGTGCTCTGACATCTAAAGAAAAACTATATAAGAAGCAAAAATTAATGCAAGTGACTAAAAGCCGTTAACAAACAAAATAGATTATGAAAGCCATACACAAAAGAAAATATCTAACATGGAGGATATTCCTATTTCTGGAGTTGATAAAATATTGCTCTAGCACCCCAGGGCACATGTGGCAAAACTGTAGGGAAACAAGTGTGTTGACTCAAAATTCCACGAATAGATGACAAGAATAAGGTAAATGAGATCAGGTATAAAAACATTTCTGATCTTTTATTTGCTCTATTTTTCTTAGTAGTATTTACCTTCTACCATTCCATATAATTTATTTTTGCAGTTGAGAAGGCTTTTGTATCTGCTTTGTTTAGTCCTGTAATCCCATTCACTAGAATGATGACATATAGTAGGTACTCAATAAATATTTGTTAAATGAATGTGTCACATGAACAATTTATTTTATTATAATCTGTGTGTTCACTGTGTTATTTCTGATTCTATTGGCTCTGCTGCATACCAGACCTAGGTAACACTTATCACACACCTACAATGCTAAGATCAAAATTTAAAGGAGTAGCTATTCCACATAGAATCAATGATCCAAATTTGAATTTAAACACTTGGTAGCCACAATGCAGGATTTCTCTCCAATTTATAATATGTATTCAATCACATGCATCTCCATCTATCTCTTATACACTTTATGTGAATTTTGGAGTGAAGCATTAGTATCTCTGACCAATATTAGAATAGAGTATATAGTTATGTATTTGAACTGTATAATCCCACCATCCATATTGTCCTATGACAACCATCCTAAGAACCAAACTGGCTAATGTAATTGCAAGTTTTCACATTGAGGAAAGTCACAATGAACTATGGAGAGGAAGTATAAAGCCCAGTGTACCAGACTGAGTGGAATGCAAAAAGAAAGACAATGGTAGGATAAATAAGATACCAAGTCCTTGTTCCACCGGCCTTTCAGGGCCTGTGGATTCGTATGTGAAAACCCAAGAACATCCAGAACTGAGGTTTATTTGATCACAAAGGGTAGAGGGAGAAGAGACGTAGAAAGTGTTTCTGCAGGGCCATAGGCACATCCCATCCACTGTAGGCAGGATTCTTAAGTGACTGCCGATGTTGTCCTGCCCCAATTCTCAGAAGCTGTGAATATGATGCAATAGTGTGACCATGAATATATTAAGTTACACGGCAACAGGCACTTTGCAAATGAAATATAGCCAGCCTCCAGGAGCAGAGTGCAACCCCTAGCTGCCTGCCCCAAGCGAAGAGGGTCTCGACCCTATCACCACAAAGCACTGACTTCTGCCAACAACCTGAGTTAGCTTGGAAGCAGATTCTTCCTCAATATCCAGAAAGGAAGGTCGCCTCATCTACACCTGTTTTAAAACAAGGATTTTGGAATATTTTTTTTTTAAGATTTTTATTGGGGAATTGGGGGAAAGGGAACAGACAAGTTGCTGTCGTTTTGTTCTTCAGTCTAGTTGTGGAGGACATTGCTTCACTGGTCCAAGTTGGCACCATCATTGCGCTCTTCCCGGGAGAGGCAGATCAGTCGCCGGCTTCTGGACGGCCGCTCACTGCAGCTGCCTGACTATTCATGATGGCTGCTGGCTACACACGGTAGCCCATGGCACCCACTGCAGCAGGAGCTGCAGCCTACACCATCACCGGTGACCCACAGCAGCCCAGCTCCAGGTTGAGCTGTTGTTCAGCGTTTTAGCTGTGGAGGGCAGTGTCACTGGCCCTCATATGTGGGATCCGAACCAAAAACCTCTGGTGTCCCAAGCCAGCTCTTAACCATCGCGCCACATGGCTGGCCCTGATTTTGGAATTTTGAAGCAATGAGATATAGAAGAGGTTTTGGACTTCGACATGATGCTATAATGAAACGAGACTCTTGAATGCCATGGAAAGGGGTAAATGTGTTTTGCTTCTGGGAGGGACATAAACCTTTGGGGGCCAGAAGACAGAGTATGATAGACAAATTCTAAAGATGGCCCTCCCAAGATTTCAGGCCCCTCATTTTTCAAACACGAATTTAGGCACTGCTTTGAAGGGATTTTACAGATATAATTCAAGTCCTGTCAACTGACTTAAACTATGGTGATTCTTCAGGTGTGCCTGACCGAGGCAGGCGAGAGCCTCTAAAAGTTGAGTCTTCTCCTATTGGTGGCAGAACAGAAGTCACCATGGGAAGAACTCTGCATTCTGTCGCTGGTCAGAAGATGGAGAGATCCACGTGAGATGAGACGTAGGCATCCTCACGTTGCTGAGAGAGAGAGAAACATTGGCCAACAGCCAATGAGGAACAAGGAACGGGAGGGATTTCAGCCTCAGCTGCAAGGACCTCAATTCTACCATCACCTGGAATCCAGAGGACAATGTGCTAAGCCAAAGCACCCTTCCCTCCAGCCAGATACAGGTCTGCTCACTCACTCAGACTCGATCCTGAGGGGTAGTGGTGAAGGGGATTGAATATTCAAAGACTCTGACCCAATAGAGGATCGTGAATACGAAGGCTACTACATAAAACCAAGTGTGGTAGGGAGTTAAAATTTCAGTAGACTAACTACCTAGACTTAACAGAAACTCATTAACCCAGGAAATAATGAGATATCAGCAAGTAGACGTTTTTGTTTTGTTTTGTTTTGTTTTTGTCATCCACTAGAGAGGAGCTTCAATTACCAGAAAAAAGAATCTAAAACTTCCTTTGCAGAGCTGAGTAGAGTGGGATTGATTTTTTTTTTTACCTTGGTACATTAGTATAGTAAATATCAATTCGTGTGTGTGTCATTTATAGAAACAAAAACAAAATCGAAATGAACTGTTGAAAGAATTCATTTATCTAAATTCTTATCTATATAAGAGATTTATTGATACCTGAAAAATAAAAAGGCTTCAAATATGTGATCATGCATACTGGTTAGTAAATGACTAGGAGCAAAGCCCAATAAATTGCACTTTAATGAAAAGTTCAAAACCTTGAAAACTGTTCTTGCCATTATTTTCCCACCTCTAAATTGAGCAAAATATCACATGCCTATGGAGGTATGTAATGTGATAATGGGATCGGTTGTGTTTTATGAAGAGATTGTAAAACCCATGAAAAGCTGCCCAAAGCCAAAAGGATATTACGCCAAGCATAAAAAGCATATAGCTTAGTGGAAAATAAGAATTTTAATAAAATTGAAAATACAACCCATCTCCCTCTTTTATACTTCTCCAGGCTACCAATATTCTCTCCCACCATGTTTCATTTTATAACATTGATGAGTATGAGGAAAGCAGATAAAAATTCTGAGAGCTGGCAAACTAGGTTTGCATGTTGAGCCACCTGAAAGCTACAATAGCATGGTAGAGTTAGTTCATTGATAGACTTAAATGTGGTTATCATATGAATGGTACAATCACATAACTAAAAACAAGTGATATTTTGCATGTGAGTATTAGAATAAAATAATAGTTTTAAGCTATAGAAAATAACTTTGAGACATCTAATCCACCCTCTCAATTCATAGCCATGAAAACAGGATTAGGAAGAATGATCACAATAGACATATTTGAATCAAGGAAAAGATCCGAAATTTGAGTCTATCCCTCTGAGTCCATCTTTGTATACGTCATTCTACCAGCTCGAAATAATTTGTAACAAAGTTCAAATGTCCTAAAAGAACAAAATAAGTTTAATAGTAACATTTGCCTCTTCAATTGTTGATATTAAGAAGATTGCCATCGGGCCTGCCGAGTGGCGCAATGGTAAAGAGCTGGCTTGGGACGCCAGAGGGCCCCGGTTCGGATCCCACATATGAGGGCCAGTGACACTGCCCTCCACAGCTAAGATGCTGAACAACAGCTCAACCTGGAGCTGAGCTGCCGTGAGTCGCCTGCGACAGCTTAGGCTGCAGCCCCTGTGGCAGTGGGTTGCCATGGGCTACCGTGTGTAGCCAGCAGCCAGCGTGAGCGGCCAGCAGCCGCAGTGAGTGGCCATCCAGAAGCTGATCTGCCTCACCCAGGAAGAGCGCAATGATGGTGCCAACTTGGGCCAGTGAAGCAATGTCCTCCACAATTAGACTGAAGAACAAAACGACAGCAACTTGTCTGTTCCCCTTCCCCCAATTCCCCAGCGCTGTTCCCATCACTCAATTCCCCAATAAAAAAATTTAAAAAAGAAGATTGCCATCAAGATCAGGTAGTAAAAAATGCCAGCACTTCCAGATGGCTTTCCTTTGTGCCCATCTTTAATAAAGCTAGACAGAAAGGGATGTGATTAGTCACGGAAAATGCCAGCTGTATCTGAATCTTCCCAAATTGTTGACTAACAGCTTAGCCTTTCTCTGGTCTTGAGACATAATAAAATGCCTTTGTGCAGTGCTTAGCTCCATTTGGTGACTTCATGTTCCTATAGTGGTAATGACAGTGGAGACCTTTCAGGCTATGCACCAGGCTGTGGAGAGGTGAGTGAAGGCCTCAAAGCCCATTGTTCTCCTAGATTCTAGAACCAAAGCTCCGCTTTCATTACACCTACAGACACACAAACAGACTCAAATACTGACACTCCTCATGAGGAAACACATTCTTTCTTTCTTTCTTTTCTTTTTTTTTTTTTTAACTTAACTTGCCTTGGGTTTACAACAAAACAAGTCCTAATTTGTGGGTTCATTTCTGGGCCTACAACTGTTTTCTCCTTTCTGAGATTTCCCTACAGGGTCTAGGAAGAGAAGGAGATCAGAAACCAACGCTGCCCTGTAAACTCCCAACATCGCTCAGGGGCCCCTAAGAATTTCCTCACATCTAGAAATGCTGAATCCTAGGATAGGTTCTAAACACAAATTGAAGGCATAACGTGTTTTTTTCTTTCATCTACATGGTAACCTGAGCTGGCTGGTACAAGGGTGTAACTGGTGAAAGCACATGTCATTGTGTTCAGCCCCAAGTTAAATTCTTACGACTGCGAACTAAAGGAATAACACACACTTCTGGCAAAACCACAGAGAATGATGGCAAAATTTAAGGCCTTCCCCAGGGAATAAAGGGAAAATAGAATATATAATTAAAAATTACCCTTTCTCAAGAACATTTCTGCTTTGTGCTGTGGAGTAATTAAAGCCAATGGCTCACTTAGGGCCACAAATCCACCCAAGCATCAAAGGTATTTGCAACTAGAAGATAATAAATAGCATTGGTTTTAAGTAAAACAGTCGTATGTTTTACTCAGCCTGCCATCTTTGGTTTTTGGTTTTTTTTAAAGATTTTTATTGGGGAATTGGGGGAAGGGGAACACAAGTTGCTGTCCTTTTTTGGTCTTTAGTCTAGTTGTGGAGGACGTTGCTTCACTGGCCCAAGTTGGCACCATCATTGCGCTCTTCCTGGGTGAGGCAGATGAGTTGCCGGCTTCTGGATGGCCGCTCACGCTGGCTGCTGGCTACACACGGTAGCCCATGGCAACCCACTGCCACAGGGGCTGCAGCCTACGCCGTTGCTGGCGACTCACGGCAGCCCAGCTCCAGGTTGAGCTGTTGTTCAGCATCTTAGCTGTGGAGGGCAGTGTCACTGGCCCTCATATGTGGGATCCGAACCGGGGACCTCTGGCGTCCCAAGCCAGCTCTCAACTAACGCACCACTCGGCCAGTCCAAAGCCTGCCATCTTTTAACATACTCTGTTCATCTTGGTGCTAGGGGTCTCTACCTGTATGACACAGCCCACATCCACAGGTGAGCTTAGAAATGATTAAAACAGGCTTCCATGGATGTGGCATTGTGAATGTACATTTAAAATTTTCACTGCTTAGGAAATAAGATCAAGAAACTCAGATGCAAAAGAAACTTTTTCTCAATGGGGCTGAAGCTTTGAAGTTTTACATATAGAATTCAGAGTCTTGCGTCAACTTACAGTGTGTTGCTGGGGCTTTATCCCCACAAGGCAGGCATTTGGGGAGGAAAGATGGAGGTAAGTGGAGGAGAGCAGGGACAACCTTGAGCCACAATATGAACTAGAATCCATGAGGATGGACTGAAGCCTGAAGCAGCTCTTGTTGTTGCTGATATTGACAGGAAGGGGGTCCTGCAGGGGATACTAGTGCCCTTCGTCACAGAGGTGAACATACCTCTGGACCAGTGATTGGAACAGCTCAATGAAGAGCCAGGTGAAGACGGAGTATTTGCAGGACAGGTAGCTGTTCCATACCAGTGACACTGACCAATAGATAAGCTACCGCAGGTGTGAGTTACCAAGTGGCTGCTGCCGTAATTCCGATCTCCAAATCTCACTCAAGGATCTTTTGCATTGCCCAGTCTAACTGGACACATACAGTGAATCTTTGATTAATAGTATTTTAGCGCTAACTTTTTTCCAATGAAAGAACGCAGTTTGTAATACCCCTAATAGAAGACCCATGCAGCCTCTGATTATGAGAGGGAAATCTTAGACACATCCACGAAAGAGCACGTGACATAACTTCAGTAACCACAGCAACAACGATTCACTGTATTTGAAAACCCTATTATTCAAATGTTCTTACGTATTTGGGGATGGTAGTCATAATAGAGATTTATCCATGCTGCATACAACCAAAGTGAATTCTTTTTTTTAACCTCTGACTAGTATGCTATAAGAATATGCCAATTTTGAGTGGCTCAGTTGGTTAAGAGCTCGCTCAAGAGTTTGAGCTCTGAGCAACAGCAGTTCGAGTCCAGCCCGAGCTGAGCAGCCGCTGAGCTGATGAACAAAAGGACAGCAACTTGTCTGTTTCCCTTCCCCCAATTCCCCAATAAAAAAAAAAAAAAAAAAAAGAATATGCCAATTTTTTGTTTAATCTCTCACCTCTATATGGACATTTGAGTTGTTTTCATTTTGAGGCTAGTACAAATAGTCATCACATGAGAGGAATAATGTTTTACCACTCATATCAATCCAAATTGTACAATGTTCATTGTTCTTTAGCCAATCGTTCAAAAGTGAATTATTAAGATTTGAGAATACTCTGGTCAACAACATAGAAAGAATAAATTTGTAAAACTTTATAGAAGTATAATTGACATAAAATTAACTGCCTATATATGTAGTATAGTGTTCTATCAGTTTTCACACACACACGCAAACAGAGTAAATCCATGACAACAATCAAGATAAAAATATCGATCACCTCCCAAAGTTACACCTCTGTAACTTCTCATGACTCTCTCTGTCTGCTCTTAACTCCCATCTCTAGGCAACAACAAAACTATTTTCTGTCTCTTTAGATTAGCTTGATTTTTCTAGAATTGTATGAAAATGGAATCACAGAGCTTATAGTCTTTTTTTGTCAGGCTTTCTTTTCTAGCACAATTATTCTGAGCTTCATCCATGTTGTTGCATATAATCAAAGTCATTCTTTTTTTTTTTGTGGCTGCGTGTGTGTGTGCATGTTCCATGCCATTGAGTTGGCTCTAGCTCCTGGTGTCCCTCCCTATGGATGAGTGACGTCCACCCTGTCCCGTCCTCACAGCCCTGCTCAGCTCCTGCAGACTCATGCCTGTGGCTTCCTGTATGGAGTCAGTCCAGTTCGTGTTTGGTCTTCTCTTTCCTGCTGCCTTCTACGTCACCCAGAGTTGCTGTCTTTCCCCCGAGAACCCCGCCTTCTCATGAGGTGCCCGAGGCAGGACAGCTTCAGTTGGCTCAGTTTTGCCTCCAGCGATGTTTCAGGCTGAATTTGCTCTGAGACCCACTTGTTTGTCTTCCTGGTGGTCCAGGGTATCGGTAGAGCTCTTCTCCGACAACATACTTCAAATGAATCCATCTTTTCCTGTCAGCCTTCTTCAATTATCAGGATATACCACAATTTATTTAATAATTATTTTATTGATGGGTATTTGAGTCCTTTTCAGTTGCAAGCTAGTACCAATAAAGTTGTTTTGAACATTTGTATACATATTTTGTGTGTAAACATGCTTTCATCTCTCTTGGGTAAATACCTAAGAGTGAAATAGCCAAGTCATGTCATGATATGTGTGTGTAAATGTTTTCTAAGATTGTTGTTCCTTTTTGCATTTCTTCTAGCAAGTAGGAGAGATCAGGTGGTTCCACAACCTTGCCAAAATTGTTCTGGTCAGGCTTCTAATTGTAGCCATTCTAGTGAGTGTGTAATAACATCTCATTTTAATTTGCATTTTTTTCAATTACTAATGATGTTAGGCACTTTTCATACGCTACTCTTTAATTCTTGAATCTTTTTGGTGAAAGGCCTGTTCACATATTTTGCCCATATTCTCACTGGGTTGTTTGCTAACATATTGTAGGTAGTATTTTGTCTTTAAAGATTGATTAGGCATCACCACCTGGACCTCAAATTTCCTTTGTTTACAAATTGAATTTGTTTAGAAGAAGAGCTTTTCAGTTAACTATTTCTTTTTGAGAGAGCATTAGTAATTTGTGTCTTTCAATGACTTTTTACACTTTATCTGTATTGCCATATATTTGCATAAAATTGTTCATAATATTCCCTTAGAATCCTTTTGAACTCTAAGATGTATAATAATGTTTCCTCTCTTGCTCCTGTTATTGATCATTTGTTTCATCTCTTTCCTTCATTTTGGCTAGAGGCTTATCAATTTTATCGATTTTTTTTCAAAGAACTAGATTTTGGTCTCTAATTTTCTCTATTATTTTTCTGATCTATTATGTCTGCTCTTACCTTTCTTCTGCCTACTTTAGGCTTAATTTGCTATATATATATTTAAGGTGAAGCTAAGAGCAGTGCTTTTAGTTCATTTCTGATATTTAATGCTGTAAATTGTACTCTAAGCAGTCACTTAGCTACATAAGATAAAATTTAAGAGTCTCTTTTCATTTACGTTAAGTTCAAAATACTTTTCAGTTTCACTTTTTATTTCTTATTTGACTCCTGAGTTACTTAGAGTTGTGCTATTTCGTTTCCAAATATTTACAGGCTTCCCAGCTCTCTTTATATTGCTGATTTCTAATTTCATTGCAATTTGGTTAGAAAACATATTTGTCATCACTGACATTTAGCTTCCAACTCTAGAAGCTTGATATGGATCTTATTACATCCTTCATATCTCTACTTAACATGCAAATCTTTCTTCCACTTTTCTCCACATATGCCCATATAAGTATAATAAATGTTTTAATATGCTTTTCTGTTAATTCTATCACCTGTATCACATATAGTTCCACTTCTATTGATTGATTTTTTTTTCCTCCTCATTGTGGATCATATTTTCCTGCTTCTTTGCCCACCAAGTAACTTTGAATCAGATGTCGAACATTGTGAGTTTTACCTTTGTGGATACTGCCAATTTTGATATTTCTATAAATACTTTTGATCTTCTGAGCAAGTGTAGTAGAGCAACTGGAAATAGTTTGATCCTTTCGAAGCTTGCTTTTACACTTTTTTAGATGGGATCAGTTGTGACTTAAGTTGAGAGCTAGTTTTTCTCCACTACTGAGGCAATACACTTCTGCATACTGTACCCAAAGTCTTTTGATTTCAAAATTGCAATCGCTCTTGGTGGTGAGCACAAGAACTAGTCACATCCTTTGTAACCTCTGTAAATCATTTCCTTCAAACCTTCTGCATAGTCCTTTCCCAGCCCCATAGTGTTGTCTCACATGCGTTAAATCGGTACTCAACAGAGACTTGAAAGGAAACTTTTCCAGGTATTCGGATTCTGTCCCCACCTCCCCACTGAGCACGCTCTCTCTCCCTCTCCCACCCTCTCTCCCTCTCTCTTATCAGGTACTCTATTTTGCAAATTTTAAATACTTTGATCTCTCTTCTTGTCCTCAATTCAGCAAGTCACCCCCCCCACCCCCCCCTACCCCCGTCTCCAATGAGCTGGAGCAATCAGAGAGAGCTCATCTCATCTGTTTCCCCTCTAGGATCAGTATTCTGTCCTGACTGATGTCTAATGTCTGAAAATCATCATTTTGTTTATTTTGTCTGTTTATTTTCAGGTGGAAGGTAAGTCTGGTCCCTATTACTGCATCTTTCCAAGAATATTTTAACACCTTTGTTTTTATATAATTTAGAATCAGAGTATCTAAATTTAAAATCTAATTTGATTCTGACCAGCAGTGTTCTGGGTGTAGCTTGCTCTTTTACTAACTATAGCAACTTAGGCAAGTAATTTAATAAAGCACTCTAAAACTGCCTTTCTTTTTTTATGAAATAGGGGCAGTTATACATGTCCTACTTATTTATGAGGTATTTTGTGGGGGAAAATGCACACTAAATTATATAAAATTGTTTTGTAATTTCACAGTTGAATTCTCTCTTTTAAATCTAGTGCTGTTTCCACAATTGTCTACTTTATTAAATATACAATTTAGAAATGACTTCTTGTCAATAAAGCATTCTAAATGCCAGCATGATTTTCCATATATTTTGTTGTGTTTTTCCCTCCCTATATACATCTTTTACTGAATATTATCAACTCTGTATAACTCTCTAAGGATTTGTATAACTTCTCATCTAGAAAATTAGGTGGTCTCCAGTTGCATTTATAAATAGCTGGGTAGAATGAATGTTTATAGGATAGGGCAGTTGTATATTATTATTATTATTATTATTATTATCATTATCACTATTATTATTATTAACCATATAAGCAATTTTTAATTCTGCTTTACACAGAGAAGTCCTTGCCACTTCAAAAGTACTACAGGATTTCCAATAAATTGTGTAGAATGTGACCCAATTTTAGTCTATGTGTTGTTAAGGGAAATTAACTATAAAAAAATATAGACCCTTAGATTTAGGATTAGAAATCAGTGTCCAAAAAATACGCTGCAAATACATGTTGATTTAATTTTATTTTCAATACTTTCTATGCCTTCTTACCTCTAATGGCCTCTTTTCCGTGTATCTTTCTCAGTATCCTCATATCCTCTCCTGCATTCTTGTGAAAATAGCCCTTGGGAAAATGTTTTGAAAAACTCATACTGTGGAAGTATCTTCTACAGGTAAGTCATTCCAGATATAATGTAGTATTTTCTCTCTCGGTTTCTCTTTATTTGGGGTTCAAAAAGTGACACAGCATCTTTTTGGCTTAGTTCAGAGAAGCACGTTAAAAACAAATGACCTGTAATGTGCCATCTACTCCTGATCCCTCTATAACTCTCTGAATGAAGGTTCGATGATGGAAATTCAACAGTTACCAAGGGATTCTGGTATAAAAATGATAAGAAATTTCACTGAAATATGATATTCAGAGGTGTGCAAAACACAGGACAAGGAGTTAGGAAACAATTTCTGATTTGGGCTCAGGGTCCCAAAGCTCCCTTTATAGACTTGGATAAGAATTTCTCTGGATGTACTTTTCTTACTTGTAAAAACGTGAACAGTTAAAAATGCACAGGCTATGTACAGCATTTAGCACAGAGAGTTCACATCGAAGAAGCTTAACGTGTGTTTGTGAATTAAAGCGTTTTATTCATTATCTTGTAAAACTTGCCAGAGGAAGAAGCAGCCTTCTTCTACTTATAAACTTGCACCAATTTTCAAACATGAAAATCAAGCCCCTTGAATAAAACAATGTAAATAACTATAATTTCTTTCTCTTCAATTTGAGTTTTTGGAAAGACTGACTCACGGAATCAGCATGACAAGGAAATATAATTTATGAAAGTTGGTTAATTAAAGTTGAGATGAAAGTAATTAGTTTGGAAGTATTACACCATCTCTATTTTCACTAAAGTGATAACCAAAGCTTCTGGCCATTAAGACTTCGTGGCAGCATGTGATATTTATTTATTTATTTATTTATTTATTTATTTATTTATTTATTTTCAGGTAACGGGTTTACAGGTGGACCAATCGTAGTTTAAATCTAGCATGAAACCTCCTTAAACCAATTTTCAACGTTTCTAAAGAAATCGTTTTGAAAAGTAAACTTTTAAATGAAATGGATATCTTAGGTTAAAACTATAGTATGTTCTCCTGCCTTTAATTAGGCAACAAACTAAAAAGTGATTTCTTTCTGATGACATTCTAATTGGCTTTTTATTGGCTGAGAATAATTCCATGCATTCCGTCAAAAGAAAACATGATATATTTAAGGATTTTAAAATATTTTTATATGTTCAACACCTCCCTTGATCATAGTTAAATCAATGGTTATTGATAAAATATTTGTTAACTAGTTGCTAAAGACAGGTGGCAAAAAGGTGCCAATGACATGCTACAGTTTGTGCATAAACCTACATGTAATTTTTGGTTTGTTTGTTTTGTTTTGCCCCAAAAACCCTCCATCAAACTATCAATCCCATATAAAATTCTAATTTTTGGTAAGTGCAAAGCCTTTAAAGCCTAAAGGATAATTAATTCCCTACACATCATCTAATAAACCAAGAGGGAGATATTTTGTTATTCCATTTATTTCAATTAAATATTTTCAAAGCTATTTGACGCTGTTGACTCTGCTTGGAGCTCTCCAGTATTGGGGGAAAGAAACGCCAAAACTTGTAAGAGGAAAATACATTCTTTGGGATTGACCCCAGCCACGGGACATATTTCTCACCCTAGTCCCTTAAAGTGTGGTTATTAACCTGAAATATGCATAAGAATCACCTTGACACCTCTGGAAAGATGATAATGGGCCCCACATATGTGATGGCCTGCCTTTCATGGGATAATCCTGCTGACACCTTGATCTCCGAGGACCATCCTCCAAAACGGTGAGACAACACATCTCTGTGGTTTAAACCACCCAGTTTGTGGCACTTTGTTATGGCTGCTCTAGGAAACGGATACAAATGCTATGCATTAAGACTCAGAATGCACTGGATTTTGTTTCAAGACTGGAAATAAGCACTGTCCCTTTTCAGATCACAGCTCTAGACTTTGCCAATCATAAATAAATGGGAAACTGCTAAATAAATGGGAACAACATGAATTCCTTGACTCCTCGATTACCATTCCATAGAATGCACCTCCGCAAGACTAAGGGGGGAGCATGCTGGAAATGAGGCCAGCCCCGTTCAGTCAGTGCTCAGAAAGGGGTGACCAGAGCTGTCCTGTCCTTGGTTCAGCCACCCACAGGTGCTGCGCCAGGCTCTTCCTGGGTGTCACCTGCACAGGTGGCATGTTTGAAAGTTACATTAACTCCTTCGAGGCTCTAGTGTGTCATTTGGAGTAATTTACCAGTTTGGAACTGGCTAAGACTTAGCCCTGAATTATACTAAGTGATGCCCTAAGGGCCTGAAGGAGTTAATGTAACTTTCAAAGTGGCCTTCTTTAACTATACAATCTATCTGATGGGGTCAGGTACAGCCTGTTCAGAAATCACAGAGACACACATCCTCAGGAAAACAATGGGCACATTACCATCCTTGGCTCTAACCAACAGAAAAAGACCAAACTTGTTTATGTGGTAACCACTGGGGACAGTAAGCATAAGTGCATTCCATTTATATTGTATTTATTGTTATTACACAGTTTAAAAAAAGGGGGCGGGGTTACACAGACAACTGCAAATACAAAATGAACATTAACCTTGGAGAGGCTGAAATCCCCCTATACTGATTTTAACCTTCGTCAGCCCAGGCTTAACCCCATACTGCCATTGCTAGATGTCATGCGTCTTTATGCTCCTGTCTGGAATCTTTAAATCTGTTTTTAAGAATTACTCTCATTTTCGCTAGAGGTAGTAGCACTTCAACCTATTCTCAAAAGAAATCTGTAAGTGAATGAGAACAGCAGCATAGTCAGGGGAAGAAACTAGGAAAAAGATGTGGTTTTAGGAGAAGTCCAGATCAGCCTGATCCCATGGGGAGAGCTGGAGCATGAGTTGGGCAAAAGCTGTACTGCCCAAAGCTAAACTAACTGTTATGTTCCCCAGCGAGTGAGGGCGTAACCCCAGGATCATCAGCTCCCCACAGCCCAGGACAGCCCTCCAGAGCTGGATGCAAGTAAAAACCATTAGCACAAGCAGCTGCCACAGGCAAATATGGCTGCCTCAACCTATTCAAGGAAGTGTAGGCAGAATGTCCACACACTCACATGGGCTTATGCAGCACCTAGCTGACTTGTAGATGCAGTAAGAAGTCATAGATCCCAGTCTATAGAAGTTAAATCTCATTGAGAAGATAGGAGATATAGATACAGAGATAGAGATAGATAGATAGATAGATAGATAGATAGATAGATAGATAGAGATATATGATACAGAAATACATGCTAGTCAATGAAAATAGGTTTCTAATTTAGCATAACCTATTATACTAAATCTGACAACCTTTGACAAAGTGATAGCACATTTTTAAAAATTTTTATTTTTGAGTTGATCTCACGTGGGTCTATGTATTGCATGTAAACAATGGAAAATTTTAATACTGATTTTACTCACAATAAAATGCAGAACTTTCAAAGTCAAGCTACAGAAAAGATCATTTAAGTGAGTCTGATAATTTTTGAATTTTGGAAAGTATTTTATAAAACTTTATATATGAACATGAGATTTAATAAAAATGTATCTTAGCCAAATAAGCCAAACACCAAATGGTGTTGAAGAATGTTTTACCAGAACTACAATTTGCATGTATTTCCCAATATTCACTTTTCCTTCCTTTTTTCAAGTCTCCCAGTATCTCAATTCCTGTAATGAAATTTTCCTACAGATGGGTAAACATGAAAACAGTCCTGTCTCCCATATTAATACAATAGATACATACCAGACATTTGCAGAAAATTCTCTTACAAGAAAGTATTGTGGGGAATAATTAAATATTAAGGCCAATCACATGTCTTTTAGTATCCCATTACATATGAGTTGCAAAATTCATAATTCTTGAAGGAAAATGAAAAAAAAAATCATGATTTTATAGTTAGAAAGTATGTCCTAATACTTATGATTGTCCAAATATTTACCATTAGAAATGATCCTGCTGGCTACTCAAATTCTTGTTTCACAAATAATACTGGTAACAAAAGTTTTCTGCTATGAGTTCTAAAACAATTGGTAGTCATTTGTACAGTATGAGACGAGTGACACAAAGCCTGCTTGATGAGTAGCCAAACGCCTTATAGTCAGAGCTTATTAGTTAGGTGAAGGGAAAGAAAAAACAGCAATAAGGATTGTAATCTGTGCCACATGCAGTCAAGTGTTACGTATGGAAAGTTTCTCTGTTCTGACAGTGGACCTGGAGCTGTATTTCCAGGGTGGCTGACTTCCGATAAGGCGCTGCCTACCACACCAATGACACTGAAAGGCCATCGTCAACCCGCCTTGGCTGCAGGATGCTGAATCAGACCCGCAGTCCCAAATACGATCATTTAAAAGCAATTTAAGAATTTTATAGTTTATGCTTATGGCCACACAGGTGATTTTTTTCCTGGCATACATCATTTCAACAACAACAACAACAACAACAACAACAAAAAGCCTGGAAAACCAGGTTAAAAATTCAAGAACACAAGTTCAGTCAAGAAGAGAGCAAGCAATTACCAGCATTAGGGGGCAGCTTCTGAGTTATCTCTTTGTCATCGCCAAAGCAAATGTCCATGGAATTGAAGGAACATTTCAAGGAAAGGCTGAGAACCTTACCTGTGCAGAACGAATCAGGCGAAGACATGTCATTATAAGGTAATGTGCTCATATTCTTTACAAAGATTTTAGAAATTGAGTGTACCAATTATTCACTCCCTGAAAGTAGCTTCCTTAGTAAACTCTACATCCATTCCAGTGACTCTGGTATTTCTTACTTAACAAAGTGTGGGACAGTGACAGCTTCCTTTCTTCTCTTCTGACATTAGGAAATTCTTACCTATAAGGGTGACTGTCATTTTTAGAAAAAGCAAAAACGACAGTGAGATACAAGTTTAGTGAATAAAACAAACAAAAATAAATCACACAGTAAATGCACACAGAGACACTCATTGAAATGATATACTGTTTTTCAGACATACAGAATATATTATTAAATGTTCATTGTTATTATCATAAATGTATGTGGCTTGATATGTTTTCGAGTTTCTTAATTCTCAAAGGACTTTGAAAAATGGCTTCTCAGAGCTCTTTTTATAGCTTGAGAGTCCCTCTGGGAATCCCAAATGTGTCCACTGCCAAGAAAGAAAGAGGTCAGGAAAATACTTCTTCCCACAATTACATTATCTGTGTTAAAATTACCTCCCTGCCTCCAGAAGTGAGCTGTGAACTGTGGCCTTGATGCTACAGTTAGTCAGTTGCCAGCCTCTCCCAGCCGCTGTCCTTAAACCAATATGAATCATGGGTTCATAGGTTTCATTAACTCTATTCCAAGAAAAACAAGTTAACCTTTGCAATCAGAGGTGGCCTTGCTCAGTTAATGGAGGGTATATTTATAAACAAGGAAGATAAAGTGTCAAGATATCAATAGACTTTGTAATATTATGGATGGGCAACACTCTCTTATTAGACAAAGCTGAAAATGATTTGTCCTCAGTAATGTAGAAGGATTATCGTGTGCCAGTAAATGATGGTGTTGGGAATTACTTACAATAGTTATTTCCCTTGGAAATTGAATGCAGGATGCTGGAGAAATACATGTTATGAGCCCAACTGTTAACCCTATTTTCAAAGTAACCGTTAGAATTAGGAGGTTATACTTAATCACTGAGATAAACTCATGTCTCAAGGGTAAACCTAAAAAATTCAAACAAGACTTTAGGCTGCTGGGGTATGTATTAATGGCTCATACAATAGCAGAGCAGTATTTATTTGTGTGTTCTTATGTTTGTGCGCATGTGTATGAGTGACAGAGAGAATATTCCAATATTTCACTCCTAATGGGCCTTTATATAGAAAGTGATACAAAAGCGCTTATCAATAGAAATAAACTACTTCTTTTTCTTTACACTTCTTTTTCCTTCTAAGCATACTCTACTTAGTGATGAGTAATAAAGGGCTAATCTGCAGTAAGTTTCCTTTGAGTTTATTTTCTTATGGCTAAGGAAACACAGAAGACATGCTTTGTCACTATTTAGTAATGCACTAGATAGAAGAGAAAGGTAACTTTTTGACAATTTCTACTTGATCTATGATTGTCAATTTGAGTTGTTAAGAAAATTCATCCATTCTGTCAATCATCCAAATTCAATTAACCATACAGTGTCCTTGCAAAATATGAAAGTAAATACGCGCGCGCGTGTGTGTATGTGTGTGTAAAATAATAATAAGGAAACCAGAGATATGGACCCATAGAAAGAACTTATTTTTTAAAAGGATCATTCATCTTGAATAAATAATTACTATTTTTTTCATTTTATTTTGGGGTCAAGAATCCCATTTGAGAATCCTGAGAAAACCTTTTCCAGCAAAATACTTTAAACACATGTATATAAAACTTTTCATAGAGCTTCTAGACACTCATCTACCGTGAAACCCATGTGGCTCTTGAATTTCATTACCTAAACTCAAGTGAAAAAAAATATGAATGTGTATACTTCCTTCTCAATGTTTCAGCCAACTGAAAATAATGCAGATTCTTCCAGAAAAGAAAGTAAATCTTTTCTGTCCCTGCCGATGCATATTAATTGTGAAATATCGGTCTAATCATAATAACCCAAATGAAATATAAATTTCCTTTAGTAAACTGAAGATAATGAATTCCCCTTCAGATAATGAAGTCAGGCAGTCCAATAACTATTTGTTTTATGATGTAAAAGCCCCCTGTCTGAAAACTGTAGGGTCAGGAGCACTCAGCCAGCTGAGCACTTGGGTCGACTGCACATCCTCAAGTGCTGTGTAATTTAGGTCAAGTAGGTTAATTAGCATATTATTGTTTGGCCAAATGAACAGCATGAAGTTGGCAAACCTCAATTCCTTAAATAGTAACACATAAATCTTAGGACTGTGGCACTTCTACAGATGGCAGCCTGCTATCTGATGGATGGAAAGGGCTGCTTGAGCATAACATTAGGATTCTAAACAGCAAAACAACTTCCGTGTTGAAGAAATTTCACAGGACAGCAGAAATTTATCATGTTTGTTTTGTCACTGTAACTAACATCTTGCCAACTCAACCTCATAAAGAAATAAAGGGACATACACAGAAGGTCACACAAGGGGGAGTGAACACAATCAATTCATGCAAAGATAGTGTACAATAAACTGCCCTCTAAGAAAGAAATGATGTAAAGTGTTATATTGTTGCTTTGCTTTTTATGAATAATGGAAACTTCCAGGCCTCTTTCATTCATTTCTTATTTATCTGGCTTCTCATTGTTATTACACAATATTTTTGGAAGCATTCAGTCAAGTATTAATTTTCCATTTTATTGTTTGCTGCCTTCTCTTTGATGGACATTATGTTTATCTTTAAATAAAAACGGAACATAATAGCATGAAATGTATTATGATAGCAGTCCCTGGTGGGGGGGAAGGGGGTCATTTTATAAGTAGAGAGAATGGGTTCTACTCTTTCACTCAAGATTTTATGGAAATCCTAAGCTCTGACCTGTTTCCCATGTGTGTGGAAGCTCGCAAGACCACACTCAGGTGTAATGACGCCCTGGAAGGATTTACAGGACCCAGGAGAGCTACTCTCATCATGGCTACAGTTTGTTACAGCAAGTGTAAGTCAATTAAAATCACCAAAGGAAAACGGTGCATAGGACACAGTGCAGAGGAAACCAGCTTCCAGCTGCCTTCTCCCAAGGGGGCCACCCAGTCCCCTTAATTCCCCCAACATGTCACAACATGTGCGAGGTGCTGCCAGCCAGAGACAGCTTATTGGAGTCCTGGTGCTCAGGAATTTTATCTGGGAGATAATCACCTAGGCTTGCAGCTACTCAGACTCCAGCCTCCCCAGAGGTCAACGGACGCTGCATGACCCTAAGCCCCAGGTATATGTACAGAAATAGGCCTTTACCATAAATCACATTCTTAGCGTAATCTATCTAACGCGGCCCAAGGCCTCTCAGGCAGGCCTTTTCCAAGAGCTGAAAGGTTACCTCTCAGGAGCCAGTCATGGGCCAGTCCTGAAGGCCTTTGGAACGTGCAGGGTTTGGGCAACCCAGGCCGGGGAGTTAGCTCTTTCCTGCACCCCGTGGACAGGGAACAGCGGTCATGGGTACATAACCACTCTTAGGGCTCACCTCACTAACGGCTATTTCCCCTAATTTCTCCTGAATTTCTTGTTGCCATAGATGCTGACAAGAGTGTATCTTTACTTTCGGGAAACGCTGATATCTATGTGTGCCCAAATATAGATGATTCCTATAACTTGATTTCTTTCCTCCTCAGGCAGGTAAACACATGTATTCTTTTCAAAGCAACAGTAGGTGGTCATCAATAAGTTCATTACCTACCATCTGAACAGATGAACCTTGTGGGTAGAGTAAGATGCATCT